>NC_069391.1:39502000-39808833 GCF_027475565.1 Acinonyx jubatus
GCACAGAGCCCAACGTGGGGCTCAAACTCACAAGCTATGAGATCATGACCTGAGCTGAAGTCGGATACTTAACCAACTGAATCACCCAGGCACCCCATCCAAATTGTATTCTTTATGCCAAAAAGTCACTATAAAAATGAAGACTACTTGGATAAAATATTTTGGATAAAAATAATTGTTTGTTAAAGATAAAGGTTAGTATTCAGAGTACATAAAGAGCCTCTAAATATAAGTAAAAGATTTAAAAACTCAGTAAAAAATAAACACATAAGATGTTATTCTCTGAAGAGGAAATACAAATGGCCTGTAAACTTATGAAGAGATGCTTAACCTTGTCCACATTCTGAAAACTGAATTAAAACAACTCTCAGATGCCCACTTTCATAGATCAGATTATCAGAAGTTCAAAGATCCTATAATATCAAGTGATTGAGCATTAGGTACTTTTGTGAACTTTCCATGTGGACGTAAAATTTTGAGTATCATTTGGGCAAACTCTATTAAAGTGTAAACTGTGTATGCTCAAGCATTCTACTTCCCCATCTCTCCTGAGATTCACTTATGCTGATGCGTATAGAAAGATGTTCATTGCAGTATTCTTTATAAAGCGAAGTATCAGAAACGCCCTACATAATGAATAATAGGTGTTAAACTGTAGTATATGCACAGTATATAAAATTCTATGCAATAATCAAAGAGACACATAGGGTGGAAAAAAGAATGATGTGTATAGTGTAAATTCTTTACGCAAATAGAAAACACAAAACTATGAATTCTATGTATATAAACAAGTGTACAACCACACACACACACACACACACACACACACACACACACACACATTAGATAAAGCTTTGTAAATAAATCAATAGAAAGGATCTGGGAGAATCACAAACGTTCAACAGAAGTCACCCCTAGAGAGAACAGCAGCAAGCACTTCGACTTTATTTGTATTACTTGACTTTTTAACTATGTGAAAGATTCAGTTATTTGGCTAACCAAAAATAGGTACTTATTTAAAAAATAAACCTAATCTACATTTCTAGCCAATACTACTATGCTAGTGAATTACTTTCTAGCTGGGAGAGTTGAAAAGTAGAACCAAAGTGGGGTTTGGAACAAACAAAATGACAGTTCAGAAAATTAACCCCATGGGTTTATGAAGATCTCTACACTAAGATTACCTTTCTCTTTTGCACTGACATACAGCATGACAGGGACTTAGATTCAGGAACCTGAGAATAAAATATCCATTTATGGTGGTCAGGGTCAGATCTTTGTGTTAATGAAACTATGTCTGTGAAGAGTATAAGCATTCCCAGTGAGTTTAAATCTAAAACCTCCCTATATATTCTGGGAGTTGCCAGTCTTTGGAATGCTACTCTTCTTTGGCTAAAAACACAATTTATCATATTTAAAATGAAATGGAACAGGGGTGCCTGGGTGGCTCAGTTGGTTAAACATCTGACTTTAGCTGAGGTCAGGATCTCAGGGTTCATGAGTTTGAATTCCGTGTTGGGCTCTGTGCTGACAGCTCAGAGCCTGGAACCTGCTTTGGATTCTGTGCCTGCCTCCCTCTCCCTCTCCCTCCCCTGCCCCCCCCCCCTCAAAAATAAATAAAACACTAAAAAAATGAAATGTAACAAATTTAAATACATACATAGAGAAAAAGATTTCATATACTTTTATCAAATAATATTTGACTGTCATCTACATTTCTTCCAGCTCTCTGCTTGAAGTTGAGTATGTAGGGATTGGTTTGACTGTGAATAGCTACAAACCCACCAAATGTCTCAAATTGCTAAGATATTTAATATAGTAAAAAAAGACTAAAGGTAGGTATGTCCAGATTTATTTCAGAGGTGCAATAATGTCAAGGATGCAGGATCTCAACGCTTCTGTTTTATAGTGCTCAGAGTGTTGGCTTTTCATCCTTGGACTGTATTGCCTCACTGTGACAATATGGTTGTCACAGCTCCAGGCATCACATTTTCATCCCTACATCTTAAGCAAAAAAGACAGATCTAGGGAAAAATGCCTTTCTTTTCTGAAAGTTATGCATATTTATCTGTAAATATAATCTCTCTCCAGATTTCCCCTGCAGGACTTCTTATGTCATTTTGTATCTGAAAATACTTGTATTTTCAGATATACATCCTAGCAAAAGAGGCTGGGAAAATACACAGAAAAGGGGACTGCACTTAGACTAATTTAATTTACTAGGACCAGCAAAAGGACATATTTTCTCCAAATCTGAAGGATCTACACGAGCTTACATGAAGGAATCAGTTCCTTAGGGGAGGAGATTGTGGTGGGGGGAGTCTGTTCAGTAGGGTAATGACTGTTGCATAGATTCTGAAAAATGGGAATCTTTGGTTGTTCATATAATCATAGTTCCCAAAGTGGCATTGCTCTCTCAGTGCCGAGATTTAAAGGCCGATTGGTGTTTCAGCTCCTTCCGTATCCTCAACAAGACAAAAGAAGTAAAGGTCTTCCAAACTTCTATTTCACTTCAAAGGGAAGAATTATAGAGCCACATAAGATTCCACTTGTGCCGCCTTTTTACTGTATTTGGGATAGAATTCAGTTGTCTTTTTGCCAGGTTAAATGCCAGTCTTTGGATTAAGGTATTCCTGCTTACAGCAGTGAGTGCCAGGAACCGGGGAGGGTGTGTTTTCTTTACTGTCTCCTCGTGTAATTCTAACAAGAACCTAGCGAGATGGCAGTTCTCTGGGAGGTTTGCAGGACATTGCTGGTGTGAGGGCTCTGTGAGTAGAAGATTGTAGTGAGCAGAAAATCAGAAGAGTTTTCAAGGGGCTTCTTCCATGGTTCATAAGAAAAAGAAAAACCTTGATGGACTTTTTTTTTCCTGTCTCACAGCAGACCTCAGGTATTTAAGGATCAGAATCCTCTTGTTTTCCAACTCCACTGTTATTTGGACGGTGCTAAATAAATGCTACAACGTTCTTCTTAACCCACCCCAGACTTAGTTCACTGAGTTCTACATTCTGTCTTCATGTTGTTAACAGTCTAATTATATTAGCTTTTTTTTTTTTCCCGAATGACTTAGATGTAATCAAATGGAAAACTTACAAGAAAGAATTGCATGTCAGCTCCTTTTGCAGACTGAGCTGGGACAGAAAGGGGCTAGGGCTGCCCTTCAACCTGATCCCTTCCAAACAAAGACATTCAAAATGTCCCTGGCAGTCTGGCTCAAGGAAGAGAGACCCTCTGCTGGCTCTGTGTGTTGAGGTCACCTTTCCTGCCACTCACTCTTCTTGGACAGCACTGGGAGCCCCACCTTGCTGGCTCTGGTCATCACCCTTCTTTTTGTGGCATGAGATGATGTCATCAACCCGCAGTAGCCGAACTGCTGTCTCCATTGGTGTCGTGTATGTTTGCCGGTTGACAGCCGATGGTTCCCAGATGCCCAATTTTCATGACAACCAAGGTACCTTTCTCACCATTTATTTTTCAGGTGTCATGGTTGTCATAGATGTGCTTGGCTGCAGGGAGAGGTAAGCAGAGAATGGTGCTAGCCCTCCAGTTCTGGATAAGTATACGAGGGATGCCCTCTAAGGTTTGGGCATCTGTCTTGTATGGCCATTGTTCCACCTCAGTCATGGCTTTGGACTTTTCTGTCAAAGTATGGGCCATAGCCATTTCAGAGGTTCCACCCACCAGAACTAGCTAGGTGTCCAGGAAGACACTGTGGCACAATAACATGGCATCCTGGAGGGTGCATTCCACTTCTGAGAGGATCTCTTTGCTGGCCCCATGGAGGAGAATGGTTTAGACCTTGGGGTCTTTGCACTCAGTAATGAGTTTAACATACTCATTGACAATTTTCTTGACTTTCCACATGCCTGCTCCTATCCCGACATCTTCTCTCAGCTCTGGCGCTGTCTGGGCCCACAGGTTTTAGCAATGCAATTATTGTCTTCTGGACTCTGTTGACTACTGTGTCATTGGCCTGGATGAGGCAGTACTGAGCTAAATCTGAGATGCTCTTTTCTGTGAGGACCACACTGAAATTCTCTAAGTCTTCAAAATGAGGACGTACAAAATTGTTTTGCTACCAGAATAAGAAAACCTAAAATGAAGCCAGAAGCCAAGCTAGAAAAAGCATTTAAGATGTCTTTCAGTCTTGGTGAGGGAGTATAGAATACACTGCCCTCTACCTTAGCTGCTTCTTCTAGAGAACTGTATCTTGTTTGTGCGATGTTTAAACACATTTGCATCCTTGCTTTCATTTTCCCTTGATTATTAGGTGAAAATGTCTTCCAAGCAAGTTACCTTAGAAAGACAAAAAGATTCTTAAAGGCCTAACCCCCTTACACATGTATTAGAAGAAAAAAAAATGTAAGGCAAAGAAATGCACTGAGATAAGTGAATACGTTAGTATGTTCGTGAAGACCTTGCCATAAAAATGGACGCAACGCAGAAAAGCCTGGAATTTACTAAGAAACCTAGATTTAGCGAAAAGATCAGTGAAAACAATAAATAATGGATATCTTCACAGTCACGTAACTTATTACTAAGGGATTTGGTATTTGTCAGGATGAAGAGGAGAAGCCACAAAGAATCCTGCCGGAGATTTAAAAGTTACTTTAATCTTTACGCAGGTGAGATGATGTGGAGATACCTGAGTGTGATCATGGTAAAAGCAGCCACACGACATTAAAAGTGTAATCGCAGGGGCTGCCTCCTATCCCTGGGAGGTGCCTCATCACCAGCAACGGGTCCCCATGCTGAGTTTTCACCCCGTGGCTCCTCCTACGGTACTAGAAGTAGTGGGACCTGGTGTGCTGCCCAGAGCATCGGGGAGTGCTGGCGACACCCGCTAGTCTGAACGATAATGAAGCCTGGACTCGGAAGCAGCCTCAGTCCACGTGGCTGAAGAGCCGGAACTTCTTGGCAGACCACAGAAGAACCACAGAAGAAGGAATCTGAAGGTCCTGGGGAAAGGGAACGTAGACTCTGTCATCTGCTTGCTCATCCCTGATTATGCCCCGACCAGGAAGGCCCCAAAGGAGACTCCCTTGCCAGGCGTGAAGGTAAGTGTCGGTGAGAGAATACATCAACATCTTTACCTCCCATCCCGTAGGTTGGCCTTTCACACCGTAGATTCTTGGCTTTACTGTGCGGAAGCTTTTTAGTTTGGGACCCTCCCATTTGTCTATTTTTGCTTTTGTTGCCTGTTCTTTTCGTGTCGTATTCAAGAAATGACTGCCTAGACCAATGTCCTAAAACTTTCTCCCTATGTTTTCACGTAAGTATCACACTTTCAGGTCTTATGTTTAAGTCTTTAATCCATTTTGCGTTGGTTTTTTGTGTAGCGTGTAAAACAAGGATCCATTTGCATTCTTTTGCCTATCTAGTTTTATATCTAGTTTTCCTACCACCACTTGCTGGGAAGACTGTCCTTTGCCCATTGTGTATTCTTGGCACTTTGTGAAAGATGAGTTGCCTATATATGCACGGGTTTGTTTCTGGGCTCTCTTTTCTATTCTATTGGTCTGTATATCTGTCTTTAGGCCAGTACCATACTGTTTTACTTCCTGTAAATAAACTCTCATTCCTACCTGTGTTTCTCCCTGAGTATAATTTGGCTTCTCTCTTTTTTAAGATGTTCTCTTTGTTATAGGTGTTAAGAAATTTATTTATCATGTGCATTTGTGTAGTTTTCTTTTGCTTTGGCCTTTTTTTTTTAACCTTCTTATATCTGTAGGTTTATAGTTTTCATTGAGCTCGTAAATATTGGACACTTCAAGTTTTTGTTTTTTAATTGTCCCCTTGTCTTCTTGGAACTACAACTGTACACATATTAGGATGCTTGAAGCTTTTCTATAACATAACTCTGTGCATTGTCCCCACTCTTTTTCTCATTTTACATTTTAGATTCTTTTATTGTTAATTTCACTAACCCTTTATTCAATAGTTTCTAATATGCCATTAAACCCACCCAGTGTATATTTTTATATCAGACACTATTTTTCATCTCTTAAAGTTTGGGTTGTGTCTATTAAATCTTCTTTCTGTCTTTCTTTCTTTCTTCCTTTCTCTCTCTCTCTCTCTCTTTAGAGAGAGTGTGAGTGGGAGAGAGGGGCAGAGGGAGGAAGGGAGATAGAGAAAGAGAGAGAGAGAAAGACAGAGGATATTAGCAGGCTCCACACTTGTGCAGTCTGATGAGGGGCTGGATCCTACCACCCTGGGATCATGATCTGAGCCAAAAGAGTTGGATGCTCACTGACTGAGCCACCCAGGCACCTCATATCTTCTATGTTTCTAACAGTGTCCGTTTTCTCTCCACTTTTTGTATATATGTAGTAAAGTGACCACAACTTAAAAAGTGTCCTTGTCTAATAATTCTCTCACCTGCATCATTTTTGTAACCTTTTCTAATAATTTACCCCCACCCCGCCCTTAATGGTTGTCTTTTCCTGCTGCTTTGCATTATGATTTTTTAATTAAAATACAAATGTTACACGTCTTAACTTTTTTGCATTACACACACACACAGCCCGCTCTCTGTGTGGTACTCTCCTCTCTAGCTCTCTAGGATCCTGTATTCTAGTCGTGTTGGCCTCCCTGAGCTCCCAACTCTATCTCCCTCCCTCAGTGAAACTGCTGGGCTCCTCTGGGGTTCCTTCTCTTGCACCATGTGGTCTAGAAACTCGCTCCATTCAGGAAGCTATGGCAGCCACAGGGCTCATTTCACTTGCCCTTTCTCAGATGTCACTGTCATCTGCAGCTTGATGTCCAACATCCTTACTATTTATTTTGTATATTTTGTCTACTTAGTATTTTTTTAATGTTTATTTTTGAGAGACAGAGAGAGACAGCATGAGTGGGAGAGGGCAGAGAGAGAAAGAGAGAGAGAGGGAGACCCTGAATTGGAAACAGGCTCCAGGCTCTGAGCTGTCAGCAGAGCCCAACGCGGGGCTCGAACCCATGAACAGTGAGATCATGACCTGAGCCAAAAGTCGGACACTCCACTGACTGAGCCACCCAGATGCCCCTGTCTACTTAGTATTTTTATGTGACAGGGTAACTCCAACCCCTGCTACTCTACTTGGTCAAAAGTAGGATTATTATACCTTTTGTGTTTTGATTTTATGGAGTGACAGATGGAATGAACAGTAGGGTAAGTCACAGTTGCTTTTCACAGGGAAATGACATGTTATTTAAAGATACACATTTTATAAGATCACTTGTAAGCAAAACACCAGAAATGACCTCCATGTCCAGTGTGGGTCAGTTAAGTAAAATAAATCAAACCAAGGCTTCTCATTCCTCACTCTCATACTTAAATATAGAGGACTGCTCTTTATACTTAGGTTTGAGCGACACAAATCATAGGTGACTCTGACAGCTCCATTTTCTCCGTTCACTTTGTCACCCCTCAGTGAGCTACAGATGTCTGTGCATTTGTTTAAAACATGGACAAAGCAGGGTGCACTGAAATAATAGTAGCAGCTAGACTTAATGTACTTTCTCTCATTAAGCTCTACATAGAGCTGACCTTTTATTTATAAATCCTCGTTGTATGCTTATTGTCTTCTGAGATTCAAAGTTTTTAAATTATGGTTAATAGGAACATCTGGTCTCTCTGGACCAGGAAATCAACTATATAATCCTGAAGGCATTCTATAGGTTTTTTTTTTTCTTTTCTAAATCACCATGGGCATCCTGGACATCAAGGAAAGGCACAAGCATTATGTTGTACTGAGTGACCATGTTCTATTTTATTCAAGCTCCACAGCCAACTCAGCTACTTCAGAAGGATATCAGCAAATCCTTCTTGTTATAACTTGATATTTTCTCCCCATCGAATTGTAAATTTAAAAATATTCTCTTGACCTTTAAAGAATGGTATTTGAGAAACCTCATTCTTAATGTCCTTTCTGTTGATTGAGAAAATATACATAAAAATTAAGTGTTCACTACAACAAACAAACTTGCATCAATCTAGACACTCACATCCTTTCTATCTTTTACCCTTTTCCTAATTTGTCAGCCCTGTTCATTCACAGGAAAAAAAATCTCTCTCAACAAGATTTCCTCCTGGAAGTCTTCGAATGATTATTATTAGTTCGATATACCAGTCATATAGAACCTCTTTAAACCCATTCCCTTTAATAAATAAATGAATTTTTAAAAATGTTGTAGTTTAAGTCACTATATCCGAACACCATGGACTAGGTGGCTTAAGCAACAAACATATCCTAGTGCTGGAGGCTGGAAGTCCAAGGTCAAGGTATCAGCACGGTCAGTGACTGGTGAAGGCCCTTGTTGGTTTGCAGATGGCCACATTGTTGATGTATTCTCACATAGCAGAGAGAGAGAGATCATGTCTCTTACATTTCTTATATGGACCCTAATATCCACCTTCATGAACTAGTTACCACCCAAAGGCCCCACCTTCATGTACCATGACAGTAGGCATTAGGGCTTCAACATAAGTACTTGCTGTTGGGCGGGGCGAGGAGGGAGCACAAAAACAAAACAATTGTTTTCATGTGGAGAAAACCAGCCACCCACATTCTTCCTGCTGTCACACAGAGCTTATTTTGCTGAGCTGGAAACCTTAAGAGAGTAGGGTGGCCATGATGTGACAGGCAGTGCCAACTGCTGAGTGGCTGAGTACTTCTGTGCCTTTTTGTAGTGCACTTTGATTCTCAACTCTTTCATGGTAGGTGGACTTTCCAACAGGTACAAGACATTTTCTTGTTCTTTCTCTTTTAGAAATAAAGTTTTGAAAACGTAGACCTACTGATTAAATGAACAAGCTTGCTAAACGCTGTAGAGTTAATTCATAGTTAGTAAAATATCACAATAGCCATAAGAGTCAAAACATTTTTTTTCTGGGAAATAGGCAGTGTTGTTTGACTAGAAATATCAAAACATTAAAGTTTTGGGATCTGGGTTCGAGTCTAGGTATTGAGACTAATGAGCATTGTGATATTACAAATTATTTAACCATCCTGTACCTCATTCTCCTCTTTAGTAAAATACAGGGATAACACTACATTATCTATAAGGCCCTTTTAGAACCTAAACTCCAGATCCATGGTTTATTTATTTGGTTAAAGAGGAGGGAAAGGAAACTATGTTTTACTCTGCATATGAAGTAGAGATCCATTATGAGATAGGAAATGAGGTGTAGAAGGCCATTTGAATCCACCTTTTGAGAACCAAATTAACAATGCTGAACTCTTCATTATGTGGTCTTGGTGAGTCATTTCTTTAATTTTACTTTTAAGATGTAGCATATATGACGAATCGGTCAGAAATTTTTCTGGAGGTATTTTGCTTTTTCTGGGTTGATTCTGGCAGCTTCGTTGGCTTTGCTAAGTGGTGGATTTGTTGTTATTGGTATGGAGTCTTTGCTCAAAGTTCAGGGACTTTAAATCCTTAATTTATGAGAAATTGGTGATAGTTTTGCAGGCATCTTTAACTACAGAGTGAATTTTTAATTAAAGGGAATGATGGAAACATAATGAAGTAATTACTTGCTCATTGCAGGTTTATAATTCATATGTCACTAGTCACCGTCCTCTTTCTGAGATGACTGCTTGGGTATGTATTTATTTACTACAGAAGGAATATAAGCCACTAGCCAGGAGTGCATAAAATATAGCAAGATAACACCAGCCAAGGGTGAATGAGAAATAGAAAAACAAACAAACAAACAAACAAACAAAAAACCCCCAAAACTACCCCCCAACAGGGGAAATATAGGAAGTAAGGCCAATAAATAACTAGCACAGAAATCTGAAACTAAAAGTTGAGGTAAGCAAGGTTCATCACAGCCATGGGTTCAAATGAGATCCTGGTAAATCTCACAGCTCCTAGTGTCTGTCAGGTACAAATAATCATTGTTCAGGACAAGGACACTAACTTCTTAGACAAGGAGGAAGAGCAGGGTACTGGAAAATCAGGATACTCTGGTTCAGTTCATAGATGTGCCCACATACTAGCTGTGCGACATTGGGAAAGTTGTTGTACTCTTCTGTGCCTGGTAGCTTCATCATTAAATGAGGATGAAAATAATATCAACCTCAGTGTGTTGTTTTGATTAAATGAAATAACGCATGCAAAGTTAGCATGGTCTCTGAGACTTAACAGACTCAATATAGATAAGATTTAGCAATTTTCACTATTTTTTTTTTACAGAACATGTGAATTCATCTAATATTCCTTACTTAAACAATAAAAACAAAGACAAAAACACTGCAATATTAGGACTATACCAGCATTCAGACTATTGTCAGAGACATTTGATAAACACCTTGCTCCCCCTGGTTCCAGATTATTGTGAGTACTGAATGAGAACCTTTTAGCCACAGCCCTTTGGAAAGACAAAATTTACCCTCATCTGTTTCCACAATAAATCCTTGCAGCCTACAACACAGGAATCAAAATTAACCAAATGATGACCTAGATCCATGAAACTTGATGTATATGCTTCTCTCATTGACAATTTAGCATCGTAATGCATTGCACTGTGCACAAAATAACATACAGTATAATAGAACTGTATGTGATGTGTGACATTGTTTTAAATCTCTTCACCCCCTTCCCCTCTTTCTTCTGCCTTTCTTGTCATAAAACTCTTGCTTTAGAGTGTTGGAAAGATCAGTGCATCACTACTCAGCTAGGAAATGTGTCACGGGTACTTCAGAAGGGGGCAGTGCAAGAACTCAAGTTTTTCTGAGGTTCTGTGGTTTATTCTACTTGGCCTATTTCGAGTCAAGAGGAGGAAATAGAAGATAATATGGTTCTAAAGAAAGAAAAATGTTGTCAGGAAACCTGGGATCCTGATCCATCTCGCAAGAGTAATTTGCTGTATAAATTTGGTCTACTCTCCAGACCCCTCAGTTTTTGTTTGTTTGATTTCATGTACCAGGTCTGCTCACTCCTCTTAGGAATGATAAAATGGATTTGTACTCTTAACTGTATGTTAAATATTTGGAAAGAGAAGAGGATATAAATAGCTAGAGGTTATATGCTATGAGATACTGCAACATTGTTTCCATGAAAAGATTCGATTCCCAGCTCCTATTAAATGAGCTGCATGACCATGGATGAATCGCTTAAGCTCAGAGCTTTTTTTCCTCCTTGGGGTGTGTGTGTGTGTGTGTGTGTGTGTGTGTGTGTGTGTGTGTGTGTTGTATGATGTCTATATATAATTATTCATATATGTGAATACTTTTCAGAGTATTGAGTAAGCTGTTGGGGCTTATGTGTGACTTCAAAATAGGTTGCAAAATCAATAATGGTAACATATTGTGTGGTTCCTTAGAATGAGGAGGATGACAGTTTGCTTCCAAGGACCCTCACCTCCTCTTGCAGCACTATCTATCTGAAACAATTGCTGTGCTCCTCTCCACATTGAACTCCCTTTGTAGACTTGAGTCTGTCCAGGGTGGCAAAAGGATGGAATAAAATGAACCAACCTGCACGTGTTTGGAGTTACTTGGCAACTTAGGAATGTTAACGGAATCCAAATCAGGCAGCGCTCTGAACCAGCCATGTTTAAACCTTTGCAAATAACATCTAAGATACATTGCATGTTTACCATGGGCGCTGGTTCTAAGTGCTCATTCATAAGGATCCTGTAAAGATACACTATCATTATCTGTGTTACATTTGTGAGGAAATGGGAGACCAAGTTTAAATAAATTGCCCCAAATCACACAGTACAAGCTATCTCAATCCAGAGCTTGGCTAATTAATCAGCATAATACATTCCCAGGGCTCTTAAAAAGATGTTTGTATAGGTCAGACATTTGTATGTTTCAAAGAGAGAAAAGATCAAGATAATACATAAGAAACAATTTGCCCTCATTCTCATCTTTTGGCCACCCATGTCACCTTGCTAATGCTAATATTTTTACTTTCTCATGTATACTTTACAGATATGGCAAATGTTTCTTGGCTATCCCCCCCTTTTTTTAAATTGAAGTATTAAAAAAAAGAGGTTAGAGTGGGAGAGAGCCAAAGCGTAAGAGACTCTTAAAACTGAGAACAAACTGAGGGTTGATGGGGGGTGGGAGGGAGGGGAGGGTGGGTGATGGGTATTGAGGAGGGCACCTTTTGGGATGAGCACTGGGTGTTGTATGGAAACCAATTTGACAATAAATTTCATATATTGAAAAAAAATAAAAAATAAAAACTGAGAACAAACTGAGGGTTGATGGGGGTGGGAGGGAGGGGAAGGTAGGTGATGGGTATTGAAGAGGGCATCTTTTGGGATGAGCACTGGGTGTTGTATGGAAACCAATTCGACAATAAATTTCATATATTAAAAAAAACTAATAAAATAAAACATAAAATAAGAAAAAAATAAATTGAAGTATAGTTAACACACAATATTAGATTTCTTTCAGGTGTGCAAAGTACAAAGTCTATCCTTGCTTTTTATACCAGTTAAAATATAAGCTGCATTTTGTTTTTATTCTTTTCCTGTTTATTTTTGAGAGAGAGCGAGCGAGCGTGTGCACACAAGCACTGTAGGGGCAGAGATCAGGGGGAACAGAGAATCCAAATCCGGCTCTGCTGATAGCAAAGAGCCCAATGCAAGGCTCAAACCCAAGAATTGAAAGATCATGACCTGAGCTGAAGTCAGATGCTCCACCAACTGAGCCACTCAGGCACCCCATTTTTGTGTTTTTAGTCTTGAGGGATGTGTGTTTATGGGGTGTCTGTGTTCATAACAATATATTGAGGATTGTTTCATAGCCATGCATAAAGATATTTTGCTTTCTCTCTTAGATGAGCATAATATAACAAGTCTCTTGTTTCTAACATTAGGCTGCATTGAATTTATTGTTTTTATACCTTATGTGGAATAGTTTTGTGCACATGTCATTTGTCATTTGATTTTTCAGTGTAGTATTTTGGTAACAGCTTTATTGAAAAATAACTGATATCCCCTAAACTGAACATATTTAAAGTGTACAGTGTGACGGGTTGTGACATATATATATGAACATGAAACCATTCCTGGGATCAAAATAATGAACATATCCACCACCCCTAAAGGTTTCCTCATGCTTCTGTGTAATCCTTCCCTCTCTTCCCTCCCTTTCATTGCCCACCCTCTCCCCACCAGCTAACCACGGATCTGCTTTCTGTCACTAGGATTGTTTTTCATTTCCCATAAAACTGTGTAAATGGAATCATAGAATTTGCTCTCTTCTTTAGTTTGTTTAGGCCAGTTTCTTTACTCAGCATAATTATTTTGAGATTCGTTCATATTAGTGCACTTATCAACAATAGTTCAATGTTTTTTTTCATTTCATTGATATTTTCTATTTTCCATTTCACTCATTCTGTCTTAATTTTTAGTGTTTCTTTTTCTTCTAATTACTTTGGGTTCAATTTTCTCCTGTTTTCCTAGTTTCTTAAGGTAGAAACTGATACCATTAACTTAAGAATTTTTTTTTTTTCTAATTAAAGGGTCCAGTGCTATAAGTTTACTCTTTTTAAAAAAAAAAATTTTAAGTTTACTTATTTTGAGAGAGACACAGCGTGAGTGTTGGAGGGGCAGAGAGAGAGGGAGAGAGATAGAGAATCCCAAGCAGGCTCTGCACTGTCAGCACAGAGCGTGAAACTCACAAAACGATAAGATGGTGTCATGAGCTGAAATCAAGAGTCAGATGCCTAACCACCTGAGCCACCCAGGTGCCCCTATAAATTTACTCATAAATACTATGTAGCATGATATTTATGATGATATTTATGTATACATGATATTGTGTATACTATGATATTTTGAGATTCAGTTCAAGATCATTTTTAAAATCTTTTTTTTTTTTTTTTTTGTGATTTACCCTCGACCCAGGTGTATTTGTAAATGTGTTACTTAGTTTCAAAATATTGGGGGATTTTCCTGAGATGCTTTCATTATTGATTTCTAACTTAATTTTTTTTGTGGTTAGAGAACATAATATGTATGGCTTGTATATTTTCAACATTTGTTGAGATTTGTTTTGTATTCCAGGGTATAGTCAATATTTTGTTACATGTTTCTTGTGCACCTAGAAGTCATGTGTATTCTGCTGTTTGGTATGAATGTTATATAAATACCAATTGGATCAAGTTGACTAATGGTATAACTTAAAGTTTCTATATTTTTACTGTACTTGTACCTATTTTTCGTGTCGATTATTAAGAGAGCAGTATTGAAATCTCCAACTATAACTGTCAATTTAGTACTTTCCCTTGGAGTTCTGTTTTGTATTTGACAGCTCTGTTATTGAATGCAAAAACATTCAGGGTTGTTAGGCCCTCTTGCTAAAATGATCCATTTGCATTATGGAATTTTAAAACATCTTGATAACATTCATTGCTCTGAAATACTTTTTCTGAGACTAATATGTTTATTCCAGCTTTCTTTGGGTTAGTGTGGGCATGGTATATATAATTTGTTTGTGATTCAACTCTTTAACTTATTTGTTGCTTGTATTTTAAGTTCTTTTCATGGAGGCAGCATATATTTGCACCTTACTTTGCAATCAATCTGATAATCTCTGCTTTTTAACGGTGGCATGTGTTATTGACATGATCTTCTTTACATATATTCTATAGCTTTTCTTATTTCCCCCATCTCTTCTTATATTCGTTTTTCATGTTTTATGCCTTCTTGCGTATTAGTTGAGTATTTTTATAATTTCTATCTCCTTTATCAACTTACTAGTCATAACTCTGTTCTTTAAACAACTACTTTAAGATTTTTGTTTATATACTCTGTGTCTGTCTACTTTCAGATGATATTATAACATTTTACATATAGTAGAAGAACCTTGCACCAGTGAACTTGCATATCTCCCCACCCAATCCTTGTGCTATTTTTGCATACTTTACTTTGATATAGGTTAAAAAGTTACACTGCGTTGTTACTGTCTTCGTTTAAAGTCCATTACATTTCAGGTTGATATTAAAGATGAGAAAAATTTTATGTATTTATACATGTAGTTGCCCTTTGAGGCTCTTCATTTCTTTGTATAGATCTATATTTACATCCCTAATCACTTTCCTTCTGCCTGAAGCACTTCTTTTGACATTTCTATTATGAGAGTGTGCTGCTGATGAATTCTTTTGCTTTTTATATTTTTGAAGAAGTATTTCACCTTTGTTTTTCTGACAGATATTTTTGCTGATTAAAGAATTCTAGGTTATCAATTCTTGTTTTCCTTTCAGAAAATTAAGGTATATTTGAGGAGACTTCCCCATGGCCAAAAGAGAACCATCATTCCAAAAGATTAGAGGAAACAATTTCTGGTATTCATACAGCACCAAATCTGTATGGGAGGCACAGAATCTGAAACAGGCTCCAGGCTCTGAGCTGTCAGCACAGAGCCCGATGCGGGACTCGAACCCAAACCGTGGGATCATGAGTTGAGTCAAATTTGGACGCAAAACTGATTGAGCCACACAGGTGCCCGCAATAATCTCTTAAAATCCATGTAAGGAAACTACCAGAGGGAGATTGCTACAGCTTTCTAGAGTTCTCTCCTTGTGTAGCTCTGTCCTTTCTGAAGTGCTATCCTGAAAGTCGCAGCCACCTGGATCTCCAGTTTCTGGGCTCAATGTGCTGTGCTCAGACTATCTGCTGGTCAACAGCTCTGTTGCTTTCCGAAAGTGGTAAAGCTGTGGCTGCCAAGGGGTTCACCTTGTTTCTTTCCTACTTGTCACACCTGTGGTGTATGGTGTCTTGAAAATCCTGATTTCAGATATTGTGTCCATTTTTGGTTGTTTCACACGGGAGGGTAACTCTAGTTGTATCATCTGGTTGGAAGTTAAAGTCCTCGCTGTAGTTTTATCCTGCACCTGCCATATGGCAAATAAGGATAGGTCTCTTATATAAACTTAAAGACATAGCCATAGAAACTATTAAAAACAGAACGTAGAGGAAAAGGATGAGTAAAAAAAAATCTAGGAATTACATAGTCTTTTGTATATGAACTTTCATGTTTTTGATTTGTTTCTATAGAGATTTTAGTGTTTCTCTTCTTGATTTGCTGGGTTTTTGTTTATTAGGGAATGTGAAATTTTGTTGTTGGTATGAGTTTTAGTGTCCTGTGCTTTTCAACTCAGAGATCTTTAATTCACTCAGACAATAGCCCTTGTATATGGGCAGGAATTTTAGGTGTGCCTAAGTTTACATTTACCTTTGATACCTGACTCTTTTTACCTTCGTGGGGACGCTATCTGGACCCCTCCTTGTCCTCACTGTCACTCCCTTTTGGTCATTCAGGTTCATCTTGATTCATTTTAATAAGTTTTATTCCCTATTGGTAAAAAAGATGTTATTTATTAGAAGAAGAAGCCAAGGCTCAAAAAATAGACTCTAGACAACCTATGAAATTGTCTCCTCTAAGTAGCCTTCAACTCTTGCACGTCAATAATTTTTCTCAAAGAAAAGGAAATGTCACCAGAAATCCTGCTGCACAACAGAAATGGATAATGGTGCTGTTTTGAAACTTGTTTATCTCACCTTATTGTATATCTTTGGCATTCATATTTTGAATGTTGATTCTATCACCACTGAAAAATGATTGCTTAGTATAAATGTTAAGAAGAACCACAACGTGAAGATATCTCTTTGATGATCATTTGTTTCCAGATTTTTTTCTAATATTTGTCCATAGTCCCTTATTTTGCAATTCTGAAACCCTAAAAGCACTTGAAGTTGAAAATGTTGGAATTCAAACCTAAACTTACCAGAATTCCTTTGATGTCAAAACATGACTAGAACTCAGTTGAAATTATTTACGGTCTGTATTTATCCTGCTTACTGTGAATATTCAGAGGTTTTGCTGCAGAAATATTAACGTTGTTTGATCATGAAATGCTTCTTTGAATTATATAATATGTGTACCATGTGTAAGTTCCAAAATCAGAAAATAATTTTGAATTATAAATTATTAGGGTTCCCAAGGGTGGGTCTATAGAAATTTTGCAGTAACTATCCTTAAACATATATTTGCTAATGCTAACATATTGTGTATTGTTTACTTTTTTATTCTAAGTTGAAATTTAAAAATAAAACTTTTAATGTTTATTTATTATTGAAAGACAGAGAGAGAGAGCATGAGCAGGGGAGGGGCTGAGAGACAGGGAGACACAGAATCTGAAGCAGGCTCCAGGCTCTGAGCTCTCAGCACAGAGCCTGACGCGGGGCTCGAACTCACAAACCGAGAGATCATGACCTGAGCTGAAGTCGGACACTTAACTGACTGAGACACCCAGGTGCCCTAAGTTGAAAATTTTTATAATCTTACATTTACTTATATTTAGGCCAATGTTTACTGGCAGCATTAACAAAAACTGAGAGTTTGTTAGAATGACAGACTAGTCTCCTAGGTGACTAGGTGGCTCAGTCGGTTAAGTGTCTGACTCTTGATCTCAGAGCTGTGAGTTAAAGCCCCACATTGGGCTCCATTCTGGGAGTGAAGCCTACTTAACAACAACAACAACAACAACAACAACAACAACAAAAGTCACTCAGAAACTAATGTTTTGACATAATAATAATTTTTATTGCCCACCAAATAATTTTATTGCCCACCAGATAATTTTTATGCCCACCAAAATTTCAGAAGCACTTTTTTGGGCTATCCTATAATATAGTTGAAGCAAACTTTGAAATTACAATGACTTAACAGAATACAGGTATATTTTTGGTGACATCTTGGGTTAGATGGCTCTCCTTGGGAGCTGTTCTCCAAGGTTCAGATATCCTTTCATCTCATGATGCAGTCAATACATGTCCTCCATGGTCATTGTAGATAGAAAATGGATGATTGAGCAGAGGTTTTAAGGTAAAGCTTGAACACAGTATATATATCGTACATGCCTGCATGTCATTGGCTACAACTTAGGCACATGGCACCAATCTAACTGCAAGGGAGGCTGGGAAATGTGAGAGCTATGTGGGTTTCATGGACACTAACAGCCTTTGCTACCCACTTACTGGCCTTTGCTTGGCTCACTCTACTGAACAGTTTCCGTAAATGTCTCACTTCCTCATGCTCATTTGATGCTGATGTCCATGTTTGCTCCTTGCTGTAACTGAAGATACCTCAGATTTAATTCTGACTGAGCTAATTTATGTCTTAAATTTGGTATACTGTATTAATAAGTTTCCCTTTAACTCTGTTTAAAAATGTGCACTCTCAAGAATTTTCATTTTGGCATAGGAAAAATCATTCACCACCCTAATTTAAATTTAAATAAATTTATTAGAGATTTTTTACATATTCTGATGACTTTGTGGATTTTTAGATATGTTCTTAACCTAGTTCAGCTGGGGCATTTCTTTATCTTTTTTGGGGAAGGGCTTTTGCCATTTCTGAGGATACTTATTTTTTCTCTGAGATTATGTTTTGACTGCTTCCAGAGAGTTTTGAAGTTAGTTGTGGCTAGAAAAATGCTATCATTTGCATTTACCATGTTTCATCTTTTTGATGTTATTTAGTTTCGTATCCGGCTTAGAAAGGCCTTCCTTCCTTGCACATCATGTAAATGTCCTCTGTATTCTTCTACAAACTTCGTTGAAGAAAAAGAAAAATTTGATGGGAATTTAAGAACTTCTGATGGGTATTCAGGATCCAATAAACCTGAGAAAAGAAGAATGTTCTTTAAAAAGAGCTAAAATGGCTGGTTTTATAAAAGGCCAAAAGACAAAGTGACAGCACCATTGACACAGGAGTCCTTCAATAAGCCAACCTACAATTTGTGAGCAGTTGGCAAAAGGGACATTTATGAGAAATAAGGCTCATTTATGTCACTCTGAGCACAGGGTAGTTATTTGATTCAGTCTCTTTGCCAGAAAAATTGACTGTTCTTTTTTCTGGACTGTGCCTCCCCAAATGGTGTCCTGGTCAATAGCTCCTCGGTGGTCAGAAAAACGTATACCTAAGAATTTTCTCTCTCTGGTATACCTTATGTTTTATTCCCTGCATTGAATTTGACAATTAGACTAAAAACTTTATATCAGGTTACTTAAAAAAAATTTTTTTTTAAATGTTTATTTTTGAAGGAGAGAGAGACAGAGTGTGAGTAGGGGAGGGGCAGAAGAGAGGGAGACACAGAATCTGAAGCAGGCTCCAGGCTCTGAGCTGTCTGCACAGAGCCTGATGTGGGGCTCAAACCCATGAGGTGTGAGATCATGACCTGAGCTGAAGTCAGATGCCTAACGGACTGAGTCACCCAGGTGCCCCTCAGGTTACTTTTTAAAAAAATTTAATGTTTATTTACTTTTGAGAGAGAGAGAGAGACAGAGCATAAGTGGGGAAGGAGCAGAGAGAGAGGGATATACGGATTCTGAAATGGGTTCTAGGCTCTGAGCTCTTAGCACAGAGCCTGATGCAGGACTTGAGCTCATGAACCTTGGGCTCATGATCTGAGCCGAAGTCTGACACTTAACCCACAGAGCCACCCGGGCCCCTCATATATCATGTTAATGCTACTTTGCTCTCACTGTTGTAGTTACTTAGAGACCTTATTTTAGAAATGTGTAATCAGGTTTAATAGCTTCTACGTTCCTCCACCAGAGGCGCTTACTTGGCTGCCTCTGTAACCTCAGGAAAATGCCACAACAACGTCCTTTGTCCTGCTCTATCTCTATCCCATTCATCACCTGTTCTGTCTCAGTCTTCTTTCCAAAGAAAAATGACATGGCTAATTGTTTTATCCTTTTCCTCTGCCTGTACCCAAACTTCTTGCTCAACCTTGATTGTACACCTAAGTTCCACTCAACCCTGAATAAGTAGGACTCACTGTAATACTTGGTTTTTACATTTATTTATTTTTGAGAGACAGAGTGAGACAAAGTGAGAGTGGGGGAGAGGGCAGAGAGAGAGCGAGCCACAGGATTGGAAACAGGCTCCAGGCTCCAAGCTGTCAGCACAAAGCCCGACGTGGGGGTCAACCCATAGACCGTGAGATCATGACCTGAGCCGAAGTCGGACGTTCAACTGACTGAGCCACCCAGGAGCCCCTGTAATACTTGTTTTTTTTAAAAGTTATGATAGTGTCAGATAATCCACTTATTTCAAGTAGTTTCATTCTCAGGATTTTTTTTTTCAAACTCTGAAAATCAGTAGCTTCATAAGCTCTTTGCCCCAGAAAATTGAAATGAATTTTATTTAATTACAACTTTGTGCCAGCCGTTGAAAAAAAATTTAATTAAATATGTAATTATAAAGTTATATGAGTTCTACATCCATATGTTAATTATTCAGTGAATATAGAAAAATTATACTTGCTCTTTTAAATCTATAGAAGAAACTTGATTTATGTAGCCTCTGGCAGAAATTTTTTAGTGATAATATATTTTTTATTCATAATATTTATTTTTTTACAAATGAAATGCCATTTACATCGCTCTGCTCTTTGTTACTTAACAACAGGTCTTGAAAATCTTTCTATTTCAAGGCACGTGGGTCTACTTCATCTCTTTAAGGGCTGCCTGGGGTTTCAGTGTCTGCTTCTAGCAATTACTTACCTGGTCCAGAGCAGAGACAGATTTTCAGTTTGCCTGACCTCAAAGCTAATGCTTTTTTTTCTCCTACAACATAATGCCTGGAAAATCAGTGTCCACTCACTGAATTTGACAAATGAAGTTTCTGAGCCCCAAAGAAGTCAGGTAAGTTGCCCAAAATCATCACAGATTTAGTGGAAGTGTTGGGACCGGTGTCAGGTGCTTTTATTTCCCCTCTGCCTTCCAGTGCAGACTTCTTTCGTGATATTATTTTCTCCCAGAATTAGATGTACATGAGGTACCTGTTAAACAGAAGGTCATCTGGTACTTTAAATGAGGTTAGAAAAAAAAAGCGTCCATAAGGGGTGGGTTGAAAGGCAGTGACAAGACTGCTGAGGGTAAACCCACTTCCTGTCAGGAAATGGGAAAAGGGAGAGGACTGTCTGTGTATTTTAGGGAAAACTGGGGGAGGAAAGCACTCAATTTGAAATTCACACATATGTTTCCTTTAAAACGAATTCTTTACAGTTTGTCAGGTTGGTTTTAACTGTGTTGCTATCTTAAAGTTCTATCAATGAGTGAGAAAGAAGGAAAGGAAGAGGGACTGGAAAGTGAAGAGGAGAGTCAAATTCTATAGTCTGGGAACCAGGGTGGCTATTTAAGCCCCAAACTCCAGATTCCTAGGAAATGTGTGCCCTCAGGGTAACATAGGCTTCACATTTCATATTTCTTTGGTTTTAGCTCCCTTCTGGTTTGTATCTGTCCTGTGCATATTTCCTGTACTTTCTTGTGAGCATTTAAAAATGGTTATGGTAGGGGCACCTGGGTGGCGCAGTCGGTTAGGCGTCCGACTTCAGCCAGGTCACGATCTTGCGGTCCGTGAGTTCGAGCCCCGCGTCAGGCTCTGGGCTGATGGCTCGGAGCCTGGAGCCTGTTTCCAATTCTGTGTCTCCCTCTCTCTCTGCCTCTCCCCCGTTCATGCTCTGTCTCTCTCTGTCCCAAAAATAAATAAAAAAACGTTGAAAAAAAAATTAAAAAAAAATAATAAAAATGGTTATGGTAATTTATCCAGTATCTTGGTGTTTGCATTGCAGGCCTTTTCGGAATATTGAGGTAGGCACAATATTGCAAGTAGAAGTCCCTCTGACATCATATATATATATATATTTATATAAATATATATATATAATTATTATTATTATTTTGGTAATTTTTATTCAAGTATCTGGACAGAAAAGTGCATAGATCCTAAGTGCAACTTTATGGATTTCAAGGTGAACACAAAATGTAACATCAGATTGAGACACAGAACACTATCGATATCTGAGAAGCATCACCACTGCTCCTTTTAATCATCATGCCTGTCCGCACAAGAATAACTACTATGCTCACTTCTGACACCGTAAAATAGTTCTCTCTGAGCTTGATAGAAATGGGATCTCGTAGAATGTACTTTACATGTCAAACTTCTCAAACACCGTGTTATGTTTCTGATATTTGTCCACATTATGTGTACATGTAGCTGTTTATTCTTATTGCTGTGTAGGATTCTTTCATATGTATGAGAATTCATCCTTTTTTAAAAAAATGATTTTTGAGAGAGGGAGCACGTGTGCAAACATGCATGTGAGTGGGGGAGGGGCAGAGAGAGAGGGAGAGGATCTCAAGCAGACTTCATGCTATCAGCACAGAGCCTGACTCGGGGCTTGATCCCATGAACCATGAGATCATGACCTGAGATGAAATCGGGAGTCAGACACTTAACCAACTGTGTCACCCAGGTGCTCCAAGGATTTACTCTTTTTGATGGATGCTTGGTTAATAGTCCTATTCTGATCATTCTCGGACATATTTTTTGGTAAACATGTACACATTTTACCGTATATTTATGAGTATAGTTTCTGTGTCATTGTGCATATTTTTACTCTCTGTTAGTTTGGGTTGTCTGTATTTTATTGATTTGTGGAGTTCTTTATATTTTCTGGATGCATTCTTCACCAGATACAAATATTGAAGATATCTTCTTTTTTGGTGGCTTGTCTTTTTACTCTCAATGCTGTCTTTGATAAAGAAGATTTCTTTATTTTAATAGTCTGATTTTTCAAAAAATCTCCCTTACGATTAGTTTTTTTGTATCTCTTTAAGCTATTTGCCCACTCCAAGGTCGCGAAGACATTTTATATTTTCTTCTAAAAACTTTATATTTAACCTTTGCATTGAGATCTACAGTCTCTCTGGAATCAATTTTCATATGGTCTGATTTACTTCAACATTGCCAAATGACTTATTTTCATCCTTGTTCTGCCAAAACTGCTGTGCTTTTGTGAGGATCATCTAATAACCCTTGGTCTGTTCATATCACTCTGTTCATTAAAAATATTTTATAGATTTCCATGGAAACGACAAATTTCAAACTCCTTAGCGAAGCCTTGAAACACTTCACATTTGTACCCCATGTTAAGTCTTTAATATCATGACCTGTAACCCTATGTTCTTCCACAGTGAATTAGCTCTGTCTGTTTCTAGTTATGTATTAGTGTATTAGTCCTGCTTTCCCCTCTGAATGGCTCTTATTCTTCTGTTACATAAGGCCCTATTCATGTTTCTGGGCCCAGAAATAATATTTTATATTTTATATAATCTCCACATCCAACCCTTGCTCCCCAAGGCAAATTTATCACTCCTTCGGCTATTCTTGTATTTATTCCTTTTCTAATATTTCCTAGAGTCTCTTCTTATATCATTCTCAAGTAGATTCTATTATTTTATAGATGAGAAAACTTGGGAACAGAGTTAAATCATCTAGTAATTAATACACCAAAATTTAAATGGATATAGAGATTAGATGGACATGCTATCATCCTTCCCTAATAATTCATGATATCAGCTTTTCCAACACTCAGCATTATTTCAGGGGACATTATTTTTCTAAAATGTCATGAGGGGGTGCCTGGGTGGCTCAGTTGGTTAAGTGTCCAGCTTTTAATTTTAGACCAGGTCATGATCTCACAGTTTGTGGGATCGAGCTCATTGTCGGGCTCTGTGCTGACAGCACAGACCCTGCTTGGAATTCTCTCTCTCTCCCTCTCTCTCTCTGCTCCTCCACTGCTCACGTTCTCTCTCTTTCTCAACATGAATAAGTAAACTTAAAAAAAAGTCATGATAAGGAATACTCCTGATGTTTTTTTGTTTGTTTGATTTTGCTTTTTTAAAACAAGCACACAAACAAAAATCTTGCTAGACTTGCTTTACTCAAAGTGAAGATTTGTCCAGACCCCCACATCATACTAAATGGAACTAGAAAGGAGGAGATGATACAGGGATTTGGTGTAATCTTCTTTCCGGAAGCACGGAGCCTCCCTGTAGTTCTTTCTCAGTGGATCCTGATAAGCCAAGTATGAGTGCTGCCTTGGCACGTGAGGGAGAATATGTATCTCCCTGAGTCACTTCCATTTCTTGCTTATAATGGTAACAAGGCGGATAAGTTTATGAAATCTAGTCCGTTTCATGACATGTAGAATTTCATGAAAGAATAACTTCTCACTACAAACCAATCTGTAAACTTTTCTTCACGTGCCTTGCTAGGTAGCCCCTGCGATTCCTAACATGTACTGTGCATATTTTGAGAAACCAAGTGAGGCATACCTCATCGGGCAACGTGATTGTTATAAATACTAATACCACTGCTATTTACAGAACCATGTAAGTTCTCACTCATGGGAATTAAAGTTGCTTCTGTAGTGTCATTAAAAAAAGCTGAGTTTAATACTGCCATCACCTATGGTGTTCTGTGCTTCTGTATAGCCAGTGAACATCTGTCTGTGGCTGATATTCATATTCTTAGTGCATCATCTCTTTAAGCAAGTGGGGTTTAATGGGTATGCATTCTGCTACTCTGAGCAGTGGCAAATATGATTTGAAATAACTTTTGGGGAAAGGAAATAGATGACTATAAGCTGGGAGAAAAGAGTTAGGGCCCATCTCTTTCATAATTTCAGGAGGTATTCTGATGCCTTCCATTTTCTTTCATTTACCCTTGTCCTACTTTAAGTCAAATTTTGTCTTGCATAGAATCCTCTTCTCTGTGTTTCAACATCTTTGCATTTATATTTTATACAATTGTGTTTCTTTATGAATTCCCTATAAGTTTCTTGCAGTTTTATATTGGGTTCTTTTCTTTCTTGAATTGTAGTTATTCGAAGGGAAGTGTCTGCTGGATGTTTGTGGGGTGACTTAGTTTATGGCAGGAATTGCCATCTACATACTGGTCATATTTATGTAGTGAAATATATAATGTTTGATGGCTTTGATGATCACCTTTCCTTAGATCCTTTCTTACCCCCAAATTTATGTTTTGTCTTGTAATTTCTTGCCCTGTCATGGCTGTTTTTTGAAATATGAGAGCTAGAACCATGATAAAAGAACATGATATTAATAGAGCTAGACAGTTATGAATTATGAATTTGAAAAATTGAGACTGGCCTTGATTTATACAGAAGCCCCTTAACTTAGGCCAACTGTAATTATGAGTACTTTGTCAGGATAGTAAAACAACAAAACTTCTATTTTAAAGTTGGGTTTCAGGGGTACCTGGGTGGCTCAGATGAAGGACCGTCCGACTTTGGCTCAGGTCATGATCTCGTGGTTTGTGGGTTTGAGCCCCGCGTTGGGCTCTGTGCTGACAGCTCGGAGCCTGGATCCTGCTTCAGATTCTATGTCTCTCTCTCTCTCTCTCTCTCTCTCTCTCTCTCTCTCTCTCTCTCTCCGGCGTCTTCTGCTTGTACTCTGTCTCTCTCTCTCTCACTCAAAAATAGCATTAAAAAAATTTAAAGTTGGGTTTCATATGAAGACAGAAGGAACTTTTATGTGGTGCCATAGTAAAAAAGCTGAAGGTAGTTTCTTTCTTGTGTGGAGCCTGAACAATTTCTTACTAGATGCTAATAACTACTTGGATCTTCTAAACTTCTGTCTCTAGTAAGGTGACATTTCGATTTAGAATCTAGCAACTATCAACTCAAACCTCCCTAAATGCTATTTTGCTTATCTTTAACCTTTGGAATAAAATTAGAAAGCACCTATACCACCCCCCTTCATTTTTTTTTTTTCCTCAGTTTGCCTAGGATCGTATATAAGAATTTTGATTTAGGCCATTTAGTTCATGAAGAGGTCACAAGAAAAACACACACATAAATAATAAAACACATGTAAATTAGAATGATCATGACGGGCTCTTAGAAACCTCAGAACCGAGACTGATGTCTCCCAGGGGTCCCGTCTCATGCAGGCATCACTCACCTCAAAATAACACACATGCACATTTCACTCAATAGAAATTTTTGAATCCACATGAAGTGTGACGATGGGGTTTTACTGTAACAGGTTATGAGTGGATCATCAGTACCAAGGCACAGAGATATTAATTCAGTGTTCTAAGCCAGAGGTGGCTAACTACAGCCTGTTGGCTAAATCCAGCCATGTCTATCTATTCCCATGTTGTCCAGGACTGCTTGCTAAGGCAGAGCTCAGTAGTTGCAAAAGAGACTAGATGTCCCCACAGTCCTAAAATCCTAAAGCCCTAAAATCCTATACCACAGATCCTAAAATACTATCTGGCCCTTTACAAAAAAAAATACTGACCCTGGATCTGGGCTCCCCCATTTAGATGGGGGGGGGGGAAACCAACAACTGCTGTCATATTTTTCATCTGGTACTATTTAATATAGGGGTCAACGGCCCAACTGATGTAATTCTAGCTTAACACATATCAAAGAAATGAACTAAAGGTAAATCTCAGTCACTGGATCAGATTAGCTCAAAACCAATATATTTTGTCATCAGTCCACAATCTTTGACACTAGTGACACAAAGAATAACATGTATTTTCACACTTTCCCAAGTAAAAGCTGATAGTTTCTGTTTCTAGTGAAAAAGGAATAAACATACTTCCCTTTACCCCTCCCATTGATAATAGCTAAAATCCTCAGACAAAATTCATAGAGTAGCTACTGGAGGTCTCTAAATACTAAATAGGAGCAGGTGGACTGATTGTTGCCAGAGGGGAGAGGGGGGTCAGCAAGGACAAAATAGGAGAAGGGGAGTGGGAGGTATAGGCTTTCAGTTATGGCATGAATGAGTCACAGGAATAAAAGGCACAGCATAGGGAATATAGTCAGTGATACTGTAATAGTATTGTATGGTGGCAGATGGTATACATGTGTCAGCATAGCATAAAACAGTATAAAGTACAAACTTGTTGAATCGCTATGTCGTACACCTGAAACTAATATAATATTGTATGTCAACTGTACTCAAAATAAAAATGAAAATAAAAAATAAAAAGGAGCAGATGGATGGGGTAGGACTATCCAAGCTTGAGGAATGACCATGCTTTGGAGATCTAGTCTATTTTTAATTTTATTTGCTTATTTGTTTGTTTTGCCTTCCATGTCTCTTTGCTTAGACACGTGTATCTACTGGAATTGTGAAGAGATAGAGACAGGAAAGCCTGTTTTGTCAGAGGACCAGGAAGAAGGTATGTTGTAGGGCAGAACTCTTAAGACTTTCCTTGTCTGCATCCTAGGAGAGTGTCAGCAAGGAAACTACAACTCTGTTGCAGGAAAAGTGGTGGTATGAGCCACAAAAGGTGGAAGGTGACGGTGGCTCTTGTCTCCTGCTAATTTGCCCCAAGGTAGGTGTAGTCCAAGATACACCAGGAGTCACCAACTCTGCTTTTCAGTGGGTCATTAGGAGAGCGGCACAGGAAACATGATATGCCTATATATTCTAGAGTGACGGTAAATTGGCACAACTTGTTTCAAGAAATCTTGCAAAATATGTTGAGAGCTATGCAAATGATCATATATATTTTTTAAATGTTTATTTTGAGAGAGAGAGGTAGGGGCAGAGGGAGAGAGAGAGAGAGAGAGAGAGAGAGAGAGAGAGAGAGAGAGAGAGAATTCCAAGGAGGCTCTGTGCTAGCAGCACAGAGGAGGATGTGGTGCTCAAACTCACAAACTGTGAGATCATGACCTGAGCCAAAACCAAGAGTTGGATACTCAACTGACTGAGCCACCAGACATCCCATTCATATGTTTTGATATAATTAACTTGTAGGCATATGCCCTATGGAAAAAAATCTACATAATTTTAAAAGCAAAAAAAAAAGATATTCATTTAAGCTTTATTATATAAATGAAATATTTTCATAACATCATCAGAATGATTTGTGTTAAAAACAAAAGATGTCAATGTGAACTGTGTTCACCCATTCATGGGATCATTATGAAAACCAGGGAAGAACTTAAAATCCATGTGAAAGAGTATTGTGTAAAAAAATGACTTTAAAGTTTAATTTGAAGTATGAGTAAACTACTTGAGCAACAAAAGTGGTTAATTTTTAAGACTTTTCAGAAGTAGTTTTCAGGATTTATAATAATAGTGATACTGTGATGTTTTATTTTTATTTTTTATTTTATTTATTTTCTTAAGTTTAAGAGAGAGAGAGAGAGAGAACACATGCATGAACAGCAGAGAGAGAGGTAGAGAGAGAGAATCCCAAGCAGGCTCTGTGCTGTCAGCACAGAGCCCGATAAGGGGCTCAGTCCCAGGAACTTTGAGATCATGACCTGAGTCAAAATCAAGAGTCAGGTGCTTAACTGACTGAGCCCTCCAGGTCCCCAATATTGTGATATTTTAAAGAGACTCATAATGACTTAGTCTTCATTTGGCTATGGCATTGGTTTAAAAAAATCATTTTTTCTAAGGAATCCTATATTCCATATTTGATAAGGTCTTTTAGCATCAGAGATGTTTATAAACTGAAAAAAAATAAGCAGATGAGACACTGTGGCCAATAATTTGATGTTAAGCATCAAAATTCTTAATATCTTTCAGTAAATGAGAATTTGGAAAATATCTTGTAAGAAAACTGACAAAGCCTATCTTTCAGTTTTCTATTCCTGAAAGATTCACTAACACTTTTTTCCCTGTGCTTTTTAATTTGGCTGAACAGCTTCCTTGTTATAAAGCATGTTGATAAGGTTGTTGGTGTAAAATAATGAAACGGTCCACACACCTAGAATCTCCGGACCATGATTTTTTTAATTTCACACAGCTTTGCACTCACATATTCTGGTTGGGGGTGGAGGTGAAAGTGAGTGACAAGGATTGCCATGTGTCCGTTCCAGTCATGTTCTCTACTCCTGATGGGTGGAGTGAACTGAGACATTTAAGATATTGCTAACAGTCCGCAGTTCAATTCAGTTGATCAAACGCTGATTGTCTCCTACATGCCAGGCGTTGACCCAATCTTTCGGATTCAGAGTAGTGATATGCCTCATGGTTGCCCTTCAGAACAGACAGGCACAATACAAATAATACAAAAACACAAGGACCATGCTAAAGGAACATATTCAGTGAGATGGAAATACAGGGGACATCGTAGCCAACTCTTCTTAGGCTTGGGGGCAGGTCAGAGACTGTCACATTTTAGCATTGAATTGGTCCTTGAAGCACTGGGTAAAGAAGGTCAAGACAAAGACAGGGGTCATGAAAAACCTTATATTACAGAAAAATATTTGACAAGACCCATTTCTGATTAAACCACTCAGAGAATGAGGTATAGAAGGGATCTTCCCCACATTGGTGAAGAACATCTTTAAAAAAACTATAGCTAACATCGTATTTAATGGCAGAAGACTGAATGCTTTTGTCGTAAGAGCAGGAGCAAATCAAGGCTGTGTGCTCTTGCTACTTCTGTTTCATGTTGGATTGGTGGTTCTGGTTCCAGTCAGTGAAACAAGGCAAGAAAAAAAGCAAAGACCTCCAGATTGGAAAGAAAGAAATAAAATTGTCTTCGTTTGCAGAAGACATGAAGATCTATGTAGGAAACCTCATGAGCTCTAAAACAGAGGCTAACAAGTGTGTTTAGCAATGCTGCATGGGTGATCAGTATGTAAAATTATATTTCTTTGTTAGCAACAAACAAGTAGAGGCAACAATTATGAAATATGTAGGAATAAATCTGCCAAAAGATAGGAGAAACTTGGTACATTGAAAATTATAAAGCAGTACCGAGAGGAATTATGAAACTCTAAAGATGGACTGTGTTCATTTGTTATGACTCAAAATTTTTAAGATGACATTTTGCCCCAAATTGATTTATAGATGCAATAAAGTTCCAGTCAAAATCCCAGCAGCAGATAGTTTTAGAAATTGGTAAGGTTATTCTAAAATGTATAAGAAATTTGTATGAAAATCAAAACAACTAAATAGCCAAATCAGCTCTGAAAAAGAATAGCAGAGAACCAATGCTATGTTCTTGGAAGACATTATAGAACTACAGTAATCAAGAAAATATGGTACTGACGTAAAAATAGACATATCGGGGGAACAGAATAAAGAGGGCAAAAATAACCCACACATATGTAGATGGGAGTTTTGCAATATGTGCAGAGTCATGGGGCGCCTGAGTGGCTCAGTCAGTTAAGCTTCCGACTTTGGCTCAGATCATAATCTCATGCTTCATGAGTTTGAGTTCCACACTGGGCTGTCTGCTGTCAGCACAGAGCCTGCTTCATATCCTCTGTCTCCTTCTCTCTCGGTCCCTCCCCTGCTTGTGCTCTCTCTTTCTCTCAAAAATAAATAAACATTAAAAATAAATAAATAAAAAGAGACTGCTTCTTTAGAAAATGTGCAGAGGTACTTCAGTGGAGAAAGAAAAGTGTTTTCATCAAATGGTGCTGGAACAATTGGAATACCATCTGCAAACCCCCTTCCCCCCAAACCAAACCAAACCAAACCAAACCAAAACAAAACAACCCTTGACTGTGTCTTAGGCCATACATAAGAATTAACTAAAAATCCATCATAGGGGACACGCTGCAATTGATGAGTCATCAGTGTGGTTTTAAAGAACTGGTCCCTTCCTCAAGGTATGATGGTTCCAGAATTCCTGATAGGGTAGGCTGAGTCCCCTGATGCAACAAAACTGCAGTTCGTCTTATCTCCCTTTGCCCAGTCCTGCATCCTTTACCTCTCAAATTATTGTCTCTGGGAGTACCCCCAATAATCCTCCTGCATTAAATTCTTAACAGAATTTTAGAGTCTGTTTCCCAAAGATCCCAGCCTAAATCAGTGATTGGAAAAGACTGTACTGGGCAATATAAGTAAGACGTCAGATGTCTATGCTAAGCCACCTTTAATGAAACAGCTACAGTTGCTGTTTGATACATGTGCTGTATTTGCAACTCAAACACATGAGAGGAATTGCTGAAGAGATATTTTTACAAAATCATGAATAACCCTTGATGGAGTTCTAAACATCATCCTTTCTTTACTTGAAGTTCTGTTCCACAAAAATTAAATGTATATATAAAAATAGTCTAAAACAAATTGTTTTGAGGATGAAATAAGCTACTTCTTGGCTCAGGCTATTTTAAATCTGGTTTTCTCCCACCTACCTCAATGTCTGCTGAGTCATTTGAAGGTTGTGTAGGGTGTATGACAAATCTCCCTTATACAAATCTGCACATCTAGCACCTCTATCCCCTGCCCCCTTAATGCTCTTAATACCTTTGGTCATTGTGGCTACCCTAAAATGATTCCAAAAGTCTTCAAAAGGTACCCTAGGAACCCCCTTAAGGAATACTAACCATAGAGAGCAATCTATGATGTAGCAAGAAGCTTTGGGTTTATTCTGTATGTATTTAAAAATTTTTTTAAATGGTTTATTCATTAAAAAATTTTTCATGTTTATTTTTGAGAGAGAGTGAGAGAAAGAGGCAGAGCACGAACAGGGGAGGGCAGAGAGAGAGGGAGACACAGAATCTGAAGCAGGCTCCAGGCTCTGAGCTGTCAGCACAGAGCTCGACATGGGGCTTGACCCCACAAACTGCGAGATCATGACCTGAGCTGAAGTCGGAAGCTCAACCGACTGAGCCACCCAGGTGCCCCTATTCTGTATATATTAGGGAGGCACCGCAGCCCTTCCAGTAGAGCAGTGACATGTGTACATGGGAAGATAACTTTGGTACCAGTGTGACTGAGGAATAAGGAAAAGAAGAGTGGTCAAGATTAGAAACAGATAAATCTGTTATTAGTCTATAGCAATAGTTTAGTTCACAAATGACAGTACACTGACATAATATAGGAACACTGGAAGTAAATTGATAAAAGGAGAGATTTAGAAGTGTTCAGGAATTATAGGCTGAGTCAATATGGTGGGTAAAGGATGCAATGTCCTGAAGGACCAGGTTCTAGATGCCCATGATCCATAAAGGCAAAATAAAAGAGGAGTGGAGATTTTTGTTGATATTTGATTTTGCTCTATTTAGTGAATGGTCAATAAATGCAGCCTTAGCTATTTTTAGACTGAGGTAAATATAGAAATAGAAGATACGTGGATATTGATTTCAGTATTCATACTTGATGTATTGGTGTGTGTGTGCAGTTTATTCTATATTCATGACCATTTGGTTTTTTCCCCACTATTTTTGAGACTGGAGTATAGCTGGCATACAACGTTACATTAGTTTCAGGTATACAGCATAGGGGCTCCACAAGTCTATGCATTATGCTGTGCTCACCACAAGTGTAGCTGTCATCTGTCACCGCACAATGTTATTACAGTACCATTGATAACATTCGCTACGCTGTAACTTTTATCCCCACGGTTTATCTGTTGTATAACTGGAAGCCTGTGTCTCCCACTCCCCTACACCCATTTTGCCCATTCCCCCAATCCTTACCCCTCTGGCAACCATCGCTTCTCTGTATTTATAGGTCTGCTTCTGCTTTGTGTTTGCGTGACGATTTGAATATAATAATTTATCTTTTAGTTAAATTTTCAATCTTTGTTCACTAACTTGGAAGCTGTGATAGAACCAGCATTTTGGTCTAATTTTCTGTTGTTTTTTTTTTCCAGTCTCTAAATCATGTCTCATACATATTAAGACACCAGTAGAGAATTGCTGAGTGTGGGAATATATGCAGCCTGTGGTTGCAGAAGAGAGATACCTTTACGCATCATTAGTATATTTTTTGGAAGAATTTAATGAAGTAGATCCAATGGTCTGTGGAAAGTATATATAGGCTGAGCTGAAAAAAGAAGTGTGGCTTCTGGTCCTGGATGTGCTGCTAACTATGGGACCCTGGACAAGTCCTTGGTATTCTCAGGTCTTAGATCTGAGTTCTGTGTGGAGCTGAGGGATTGGAGAAAGACCTTTAGTTTTCCCTAAACTAGTAGGAATGGTATTTTTATTGGCAAGACAAAACAAAATTTAAAAGTTAGAACAAAGAAAGAGAAAACAAGAATGTAATATTTAAATGTGGAAAAAAAATAAAAGAAAAGGGTAAGTAAGTACCACACCCAGAGATTCTAATTTAAGTGGCAGCCGTGTAATTTTAATGTACTGAAACCAAGAGATTAGTTTTGGATTAGTGTGATTCAAGATTCTGGCCTGTTGAGGGGAAAAAAAATAACCAAGATTTCTCACATTGCTCTGACTTTTGAACTAGATATATCTGGGAGATTGGATATGGTCCATCAAAACAAGAAGGAGGGCTATAACAGACTCCAGAAAAAAGGCATCAATCCAGGAGGAAGATAAAAGAAATTTTAAGGATCTAAGCAGAAGAAGTTTCTAGATAAAGGCTAGATTGAAAGAGAAGCCAGTCTAAATATTTAGAGCATGGAAGTTTCAGAAGATATACCTTTAAACATTTTTAAAAAATATTTATTTATTTTTGAGAGAGAGAGAGAGAGAGAGCGCACTAGCAGGAGAGGGACAGAGAAAGAGGGAGACACAAAATCTGAAGCAGGCTACATGCACTGAGCTGTCAGCACTGAGCCTGATGTGGGGCTTGAACTCATGAACTGTGAGATCATGACCTTAGCTGAAATTGGTTGCTTAGCCGACTGAGCCACCCAGGTGCCCCCAGAAGAGATATCTTTAAACAAATAAGACTAATAGTGTAAATGCTGTGATTGACCCTGTGTAACATTTGACTTAAAGGCTTTAAGACTTTAGGAAGGTGTATAAAGAATTAGCAACACGTACAAAGAAACATTAATGATGACAAAGTTAAACCTTAAATCAAACAAGAGTGCTCAGTGTTGAAAACATTTATATAGTTATATATATATTATACATAATATATAACATATTTAATCACTTTGCATATGACTTTCAGGAGGATGTTGTGGAAAAGCAGAAAATGATAGGAAAAGAGAACTGAATTATCATCTTCATAATTTAGAGTCAATAGATAATATACATAATTGGTGCTACAAAAGGTAGCAGGGTGTATGTTACTTAGAAACATGGAGATGCGTGAATGTCATAAAATCTTAAAAAGTAGAATGTAGTTGCCTCTGTGGAGAGGTCTGTGGCAGGCTTTCTCAACCTTGTGCTGTGTGAATTTTGTTGTGGGACTCTGTCCTGTATGTTGTAGTCTGCTTAGCAGTATCCCTGGCCTCTAGCCACCAAATACCATTATCAACCCTCTCCTCAAATAGTGACAACCAGAAATGTCTCTGGACATTACCTAATGTCTCCTGGATGGCAAAATTGCCCTTTGTGCGAATCATTGGATGGAAGGGAGGGACAGAATTAATATTTTGATATAAACATTTATAATTTGATTTTAAAAATTACATACTTGGGGTACCTGGGTGTCTCAGTTGGTTGAGCATCTGACTTCAGCTCAGGTCATGATCACGCGGTTCGTGAGTTTGAGCCCTGCCTCGGGCTCTGTGCTGACAGCTCAGAGCCTGGAGCCTGCTTCAGATTCTGTGTCCCCCTCTTTCTCCGCCCCACCCCTGCTTGTGCTGTCTCTCTGTCTTTCAAAAATGAAAAAAACATAAAAAGAAATTTTTAAAAAATTACATACTTTTTTTTTTTGAGAGAGAGAGTACGCACAAGTGGGGGATGGATAGAGACAGAGGCAGAGGGAGAGTCTTAAGCAGGCACCATGCTTGTGCTGAGCCCCACGTTGGGCTCAATCTCACAACTGTGAGATCATGACCTGAGCCGAAATCTGGAGTCACTTGCTTAACCAACTGAGCCACCCAGGCACCCCTATACTTGTATTGTTTTGATACAATAAATACAACATAAAATAAGAGTTGAATGAGATGATTTTAAATATCCTTGAAAGTCTAAAATGCAGTAGACCAAATCCCCAAGTACTACTCTTCAGCTACATTTCATTTAGATGTAAACTATGTTTTCTTGACAGCAAAATCTGTACTGAATGGTTTATATAAGCACAGTTGAATGGTGTGTTTTACACAGATCTGTGTAAAACCTTTTCCCTGATTGCACATTGCTTACCAACCTATCTGGGCATTTGAGACAATCAACGATACAGTTACGAAGAGATTTTGGAGAGGTTTTGCAATCCGAGGAAGATGGTCTTAAATCCCACCTTTCCCCCCACATTAGTTCTCTGTCCATGAGCGATGCCTGGCATATTATATCCATTATAAAAATAACAGTGTTATTTTTAGCTTTCCTTCTTCTGAAAATCTTTCTCAGTTTTATGACTATGAAAACAGATGATAATCTGTGTTTGCCAATAAATGCTATTTGTGTCTCAAGGAGGAAGCAGTAACTTACCCATGAAAGAGAGGAAGATGATTCTTAGAGGAAAGTGCAAAACAGGGCTTGTTGTGTCTCAGGTTCTTAGGTCCTTGTCAGCAGGAGTTCTTCTCCTCATAATGGAAAAGATAAACTAATAACCTTCTCATCCCATACTCATTGTGATCCCTGATAGAATTACCCTAATTTTTATGTTGCCATCACAACTGATAGCCTGCGTCTGACCACTTAAGGTACCTGTTTGGTACAAAATGCAACACAGAAATGATCTGGCTTAACACTGCTAATAAGGCTCTGGGAATGAATTTCTGTTTATTGAGTTTACAGGGTTGTTTGCTTTCAACAAATGCAAAACATTTCGTAAATAGAGATTTTTGTTTGATTTTTTGGTAAATAAGAATTCAGATGCTTTTAAAAGTTAGGCGTAAATGTGGCTTTAAGTGGTAATTCTATTAAATGAAACAGTCTGGGTATACTTTCTTCTGATCTACCTTACCAGGATAATTGTTTGTTTTTCAGAAGAATAATCTTCTTTATCCCAAATCTGTTTTGTTGCAGTTCACTTTATTATTATTTATTAGTATAGATAGGACCAAGGGCATTTTCACATGGCATGAAGTAGATTTTTATTTTTTAAACCCAAGAACAGACTGAAGTTTGCTAGTGAAACTGCTTTGGTAAATACCATCAATTCTGATGACAGATTATTTTCAATAATCCCAGGCAATTTTGTTACACTGCTGTTATGTTTAGGTGATAGCAAATTAAAATGATAAAATGTCTTTATCTCTTTCCTGCAGCTGTTTTAGCTATCCCATAAAATGAGTTTATACTGTCAGCTGTACCTGTCCAGAAATATATAAATACCAGTGGCATTGTTCCTTAAGTATTCCACTAGTCACCATGCTGCGTAGACAGTCTAATGGCCCATTTCTAAAGGAAATGTTTGTGTCTGTTTTTCAATTATTTGAGAAAAAGGCACATTCATTGTTTTGCCTGGTGTCAGGGTCATCTCACCATATATATTATGGTAAATTACTATAATAGGAGCACTTGGCATGTTGCGTTACAGTGAAAAGAAAAACAGATTGGACGGAAACAAGAAGAATTCATTCTTCTTCCTCGCTAGTGTATGTGCCCTGACTACCGCCAGGGGAGCTCATTAACCTTTCTCCCACTGTAAATGTTTCTAGAAAGCAGAACCGAATTGAACAAGCTGTGCAGTCAGGCAGCCTTTCTCCCCTTCCCTCACAAAGATAAATATCTCTTTCCTAGGCCATTTAAAAGGGATGATTTAAATATAAATTTGGATTTAGTTTTATTCTCCTCAATATACTTATGCGTGCCATTTATTTTCATTTATGTATTTACATGTTAATTTTTTTTTCCTGTGTAGGAACCTAATATATTCCGTGTAGACACCCTCGGAAGATCTGTACTGAACTTGTGGTTTCACTCTTTCCACAGGTTTTTTTCTGAATTATTTTTAGAAATAGAGCCAGTAGGACTGAGTCCATCAGGAATCAAGTTCATAGATTCGCGGAGGGTTTGCCCTCTCTTTGGTCCCTTGGTACCTGAAACACAGCTCTTTTTCCACAAAGTCACTCCATGATTTTCATATTCACTTCTCGGTAGGTACGTTTCTTGGCACACGTTTGTCTGAAGTGTAGCTTTGCTACGTTTATATTTATATTATTGTTGAACAGTCTGGTACAGTGTTCCACCCCATCTCTTAGCGTTCTTCTCTAAATATCGGAAGCGCATGGAGACCACCATTATTCTGGAAATGGAGCAAGCTGTCTGCCTCTGTGACTTGGACCTAGCTGCTTTGGATCTGACTTTGCTTCTGTCAGACACATCTTTATATCATTACATTCTGCTGGGTGCTCCAACTGGTTCTCTTTAGAAACAGTATACCTCAGCATGTCAAGATGGCCCTGTTTCTTGAGGGACTTCATGCCAGTGGATTCTAGGTAGCAGATGTTCATCATTATACCAAATGAATAAGCAATTGGGAACAGTCTGGTTTCAGGTCAGCTTTAACTCACTTCTTTTCATGTGACTGTTCCTTTGTAATTTGGGCCCATGGTGCTGAAGGGTGTAGTGCTTCCTTCTGAACCTCATGCATCTTGATCTGGGACACAGAAGAGCATGGCAGTTAAGACCAGGGGACCTGCACTCCGTATGAACAGAGCTTGCATTCTTTCTCTACTACTCTCTCTGGGGAAGTCATTTCATCTCACTGAAGGAAGTTACATTTCTTGGTGTATGTTAAGTATTTTTAGAATGTGGAAAAAAAAAAGAAAAACAGTGAGTAACAAATATCACCTTGGTGCAACATTTGATTTGAAGACTTGATAATGCTTTCTGAGGATCCCTGAAAACATTCTAGCTTTCTGAAAAGCCCTCCATGCCAGTATTGAACAGGACAGGACCTCCCAATAACATTTTACCCTGGGGAGGATCCTGGTTCAGACCCACTATGGAACTAATGTCCTTCAAAGGAAGTAAGAGAACAGCCCATTATTATCCAATTCTCACCATTTAGGGTTATGGTGACTGTCTTTTCTTTGCAAACACTGAAAATTGTTCCTACATGCTTTGAGACTCACTCACCAATATGAGTGGCTAATACAATTCTTTTAATCTTGGAAAAATGTATTAGCATTCAAGGTTTCAGAAATCACTATTAACCAAAAGCAAGTGCCGTGTTCTTAAAAACATCAGACACTAAGACAGTGTTTTGGGTTTCGTTGTTTTGTTTTTATTGAAAGAAAACAGAAAACTCTCATTATAATGATTTGATCTCCAGTTTGATTCTATGGCTTAGAACCTAAGTGTAGCGTTAAAGCTGCAACATACCAGGAATATTGACAGTCATTTCAAAGATGATGTATCTAGGGATACTTTCAAAGAACAGAACTATTGCCTTTTGTGTTAACATAAAGCACTTTTATCTAGATGGATATAACTGTTCTCAGTGGGTTTGTGGAGACAAGATGATATTTTCTAGGCTGATATTAGGCAGTTATTTGTAAACATACTCAGTGTTCTTATTGTGTAAAATGGTGTTATCTGTCCAATTTGGAGTGCATATCATAGATCCTGACTGAGCCTACTTTTGCAAAGGAAGTCAGTATGAAATTGCATTCTGTTAACTTGTCTGCACAAGGAGATGAAGCAAATAAAGTAATTCTGCCAAAAATGGAGCTACATGTCCTGGATAACTGGGTTCTGGACCTAGAGCCATTGTTCCCAATTATGGATGTGTTGGCTTTGTATTCAAGCAAAGATATCTCAACTTGTGTCCTTATTAGCCGTGTATGATATTGTGTTTGGCTGGTGATTATCTTAATCCCTGTAACCTGTTTACTGACCTGTATGTTGGGGAAAAATAATAGAATACTGTTTATAAGGATGTTGTGAAAATTAATATAGATAAAGCATTTAGCAAAATGAATGACCCATAGTCTATACTTTACAAATACAAGCTCCTTCTACAAATATCACTAATATCTCTAGGCCATTGTTATTATCATTATAAAAAATTTACCTTCACTTGCCTCTCATTTTACCTTTCATTTTTTTTCCTATTTGTGTTAATAAGCCACAACCTTAGATGTGAAATCCTCAATAAGAGGGAAATCAGGTTGCTTTATGTCTAATATAAATTTGCTCATCATGTGGCCAAAAGAAACACTAATCAAGTTGATTGTCACAAGAATATATGAAGACACTAAATAGATCATTAGAACATTAATTGTTCAGGCCTGGGGACTGCCATGAGCCATATTGACCCCAAATGTTTCCAAACTAACTGTGTACTGGTAGGCACTGCCAGGACAATAATCCACAGGTGAGTGATCCCAAGGGTTCCACGCAAGGCAAGTCTTCAGATTACAGTAAGAGGTTGCAGTAACAGCTCTCCTCCCAGCCTCTCCCTCTGGATCTCTTCCAGGAAGTGACTGGACAGGAGTAGAATTTTTCTGAAAGGTCTGTAAGAATGTAAAAGGCAAATTGTCTTTAATACTCTCAATGTGTACTTATTCATGTATGTATTCCTTCATAAACCCATGCACGGGGTTTCTGTTAAGTGATGGGCATTTTGTTGGACTTTGGGGAAATTGTAATAAATAGGACAGTTTGGCTTTGCCTGATGGAGCTTACAGACTGGTGGAGAAGAGAGACATTGAACTTGTAATAAAAGTATAGTCAGGGCACCTGGATGGTCCAGTCAGTTAAGCATCTGACTCTTGATTTAGAGTCAGGTCATGATCTCACAGTTCATGGAATTGAGCCCCATGCTGGGCTCTACACTGACAGCGTGGAACCTGCTTAGGATTCTCTCTCTCCCCTTCCCTGCTCATGTGCTCTCGCTCTCTCTCAAAATAAGTAAATAAACGTTTTTTAAAAAAGTATGATGATTGAAATTAAAGGACAAGTAGAGGGTATAATAGAAGCATGGAGAAGCAGACATCAAAACCCAAAGAGGTAAAATGAAAGATTATATAAGCTCGGTAAATGGAATCAAGGAAGAGATGAGTTGGCATCAGGATAGTGTTTCAAGAAGACAGGATAATTAAGTACAAATTCGTAAACAAAGACAAGTGAACAAAATGAATCATGTTGCTAGAAAAGCAGTATGTACAGTACAAAAGCTTGTACAGGGAGGATGTAATTTCTATGGTAGCTGATAGAATGCTACAAAGTTTTTAATGGTAGTAATACAAACAGAACATATGTTTTAAAAAAATATTCTGTTAAGTAGTAAGGCAGTATATGGATCAGAGGTGGGGAGAAGTTAGAGAAAGGGCAACTAGTTTGGGGGCTCTGAATGGCATGTCAGGAGAAGATGCCATTGGCTGAAGGTGGGGCCCAGAAGCACAGAGATCGTGGATTCAGGGATTTGGTTATTCATCCATTTTTGTATTACCTGGCTAACTGCTTTATGAATAGTCTTAGTTGTGTTAGATACAAAAATGAGGAAGGCATGGTTCTTGCTGTAAAGTAACTGGGAAAAAGAGAGAGAGAAATTGTCTTGTGACATTCTCTGGATTAAAGTTGATGAGATTATGCATTAGGTCAATTTGCTGAAAACAAATTCACCCAAAGCCTATTCAATGAAGGATCAATTCCTCTAAGTATTATTAATCATCATCATCATCAGAATTGTTGGAGCACTGTGCTAAGTTTTCTATAAGTATTATCTTACCTATTACCTTACATTTTCACCACTCAATAAACTGGGCTTTGGGCTCTACTTTTAACGTTATTTTACAAATGGAAAAATTGAGACATCAAGAGGCTAAGGAGCTTGACAAAGTTTACTCAGGCAGGTTATAGTGAAACTTGAATTGCGTTTGCCTTATTTCTGATTCCATACTTTCAAGGAGTTAACAATGTCAAACTAAAAGCGTGATATAGAAAACTTATGGGAAAAACATGCCACAAAGCAGCAGTGGAGTAGCAAGGAAAGGAGGCAGTCTATTTTTGGTTTCATGTGTTACCCTGCCTCTTTTTAAAATAAAGATAGTAAATATTTAGAAATGAGAACTAGATGTAATATTATTACTTCAAGTGCTGGGGACTTTCAAAAACAAGTTTTTAACTCATCAGGATGACTGTTGAGACAATATCTCCTTAATTGAGTAAAACAAGATCCCCTCCAGTTGGAATGCAATAAAATTAAGCAATACTGGACTTATGATTGGGAGTTATGGTTCATAATTTTTTTTTCTTTTGTGGCTCAGGGAAATTGTGCAAGTCGCTAAGAATCTCTGTGTGTTCATTTCCTCATTTTTGGAATCAGAATAATAGTGTCTATCTCACAGATTTGTCGTGAAGATTAATTAACAACAAATGTCAACATCTAACAATTCCATGGCATATAAATAGACCCTCCTAGGAAGTCAGTATGATGATCATGTGGCATGGTGGAAAATGCATGTGGAGAGAGGGGGAACAGTGCCAAGATACAAGGGAGAGCAGAGTAAACTGGAAAGCTGTTGAGACTTCAGGCCATCAGTATCATGAAAGTGTCTGTGTATCAATTCATGACACACAGAGGGAAGAAGGTAGACCCACATCTAATCAGTAGTAAGGAGTTGAGGACAACTTTAGGGTTAAATTCACACAGATATGAGACTCAGATGAAAAATAGTAGACTCCATATAATGCAGCCATAAAGGAACCATGACTTCCTGAACTAATGGAAAATGAGGGCAGAGCCTAGCAGCCAAGGTAACAGACTTGTCTTGCCATGAGCACTGGAGCTCCAATAAATAGACAAATACCTTCTGTGAAAACTGCTCTTTATTAGAACACAAGACTTCAATCTAATAGGCAACTAATATCATAGGTATACTGTTTATAAAGTTATGTAGTTTTTTTGTTTTTGAATGATACACATTTTTATGTTTTCAGAGCATTAAACCAGCCGTGTGTGTGTGTGTGTGTGTATACATATATATATATATATATAATATATATATATGTATATACAAATACATATATGAGTTTCAGACTGAAGAGAGATATATTTCATTCTGAAATTTATGTAATTTCAGAATGAAGAGAGACAAAAAATGCCAAGAAATTCTTACTTTCAAATCCTCCATGCAAAAGTTCTACATGAAGTTAGTGAAGTTACAACTTCACTTCTACTTTACGTAGAACACTTGAGGATAAGGCACAATGAGGAGGAGAAAAATGAACAAGATTATTCAGCAAATGCATCAAAACTGTGTTTTATAAACAAGTGAAAATAGTGTGTCCATTTGTGGCTCTTTCCCACAGTTATTACTGATTTAGTAATTGAGTTAGCATTGCTAATTTATCAGCAACAATACAGCCATCAATTGGAACACTAATTACATTTTTATGCCAAGCTGGTGCTGAGACCTATGATCAAACATATTTTTCCATTGAACAGTCCGTGATATAGTAGTCATTGAACCAGATTTGCTCATTTTTTTTCGGGCATATTTTTTCAATATATTCCACTGAGTGATTGTTTCAGTAAGTAACCGCGACATAGTTTACTTACATAATTCTTTAGCACACAGGCATGGAGACCTATTTTTCAAATTGGGTTTTGTGTTTTCAGTAATATCAGATTTGATATTTAGGGCTAGTCTTTTATTCCTCATTTCTTACTAATGTCTGGTTGCATTAAAATCGAGATTTATTTGCTGGCCTTTAAAACTGCAAGGTCAGTGCAGAAAATTATTCAGGGAGCACCATTCCCCACTATACTCTGAGGAGCATAGATTCATGGGAACACCACTCCTCAAACTGGGCTGCGCACTGGAATCTCCTATGGTGTCTGAGTCCCACTCGAGAGATTCTAATTCATTAGGTATACAGTCCAGCGTGGGTATGGAGATTTAAAAAATCCCAGATTATTTTAATTATTTTAAAATTTGGGAACCACTGAAGGAGAATATACTCCTGGGTAAGCAGATTATGTAAGAGCAAAGAACAACTTACTTCCACCTTTCCCTCTTTCCTTCCTTTCTGGAAGCATTTAGCATTTATTGAACATCTACTATGTGTCAGGAAATGTAGTAGGTAATAAAAATATAAGGTGAACAAGATGGTCTCTATTTAAATGTTTATTAAGTTGGTTCTGGCCTCAGTCTTTGACTGTGGCCTCACCTGACCACATAACCCCCAGTATGCTGAACCCCAGGTGCAGTAACCTTCTCTTAGTCCTCTCTGTGCCGTGCTCTAAAATACTATAAGGATTTCTCACAGGTGGTTGCTTCTCTCATGTGGAGTCATCTCCTATTACCTCTTCTGGTCTCCATTTAATCTTCGCTGCCTTGACTTCCATGCTTGGAACCCAATTCCTCTGTTCATTCCATTCACCTCCTTCTAGTTGCACATACCATAGATGTATTGTTATGGTCTTACCTGTTTGATGTTTCTTTTCCAGCTAGACAAAAATCACCAGCGAGGAGCCTATCCCTGGGTTCCTTATTAAATGCTTAATAAAACATTTAATGAAGGAAATAATTATGAATGTGAATGAATATGTCTATGCTGGTTATTGTTTGCTGCATAACAAACCACCCTGACAGTTGCTTAAAGCAATATCTATTTGATGACCTCTTGCGAGTCTGAGGCTTGACTAGACTCACCTGGGTGTATCTGCTATTCCACAGGACATCAGCTGGGACTGCAGCCATCTGGGGCTCACTTGGGCTGGGTTATTCAAGATGGCTCCTTCACATGTCTGGTGCCTTGGGAGGGTAGGACTGGAAGGCTGCTTTCAGTTGGGATGCTAGGGCTGCTCGGCTTCTCTCACATGTAATCTCAGGTTCTTTTCCTTTGTACATGGGCTCTGCACTTGGTCTCTACAGCACATAGATTTCTTAGTAGTCGAGGACTTCCAGAATGAGCATTCAAAGAGAGGAAGTGGAAGCTGTCAGATCTCTTAAAGACTAGGTGGAAAGTGGTCCAGTGCTCTTCCTGCCATATTCTGTTAGTCAAAGAAATCATAGGCCCATTTCAGAATCATTGAGAAAAACATAAAAAAAACAACAAAACAGACCTCCCTTCTTTATGAGAGAGTCATAATTTGGGACCATTCTAAATTCATCACAGGAATGTAACCCCAAATTTAAAACATTTATTTCCTTCTTTTTTGGGAGGGAGGAGCAGCTCAAGGGATCTTTTTAGTTTTTACTTTGTTGTGGTAAGAACACTTGAGATCTACTCTCAACAGATTTTGTAAGATTATTTTGAAACTTTTTTTAGTGTTTATTTTTGAGAGATAGAGACAGAGAGGGAGGAAGGGAGGGAGGGGGGATGAGAGAGAGAGAGACAAGGAACGTGAGTGGGGGAGGGGTGGGGGGGGACAGAGGATCTGAAGCAGGTGCCAGGCTCTGTGCTGACAGCAGGGAATCAGATGCAGGGCTCGAACCCATGAACTGTAAGATCATGACTTGAGCTGAAGTCAGATGCTTAACCAACTGAGCCACCCAGGCGCCCCTACTCTCAACAGGTTTTAAGTGTACAATACAGTATTAACTAAGTCATGAGTTGTGCAGGAATCTCTAGAACTTATTCATCTTTTGTTACAAAATTTATAGCCATTAACAACTTTGTATTTCCCCCTCCTGCCAGTCTCTGGAAATCACCATTGTACTCAGTTTCTGAGTTTGACTATTTTAGATACCTCATATAAGTAAAATCATGCAATATTTGCCTTTCTGTGGCTGCTTTATTTCACTTACCATAATGTCCTTAAGATTTATCCATGTTGTCACATATTGTAGGATTCCTTTTTTAAGGCTGAAAAATATTCTCATGTATGTATATGTCTCATTTTCTTTATCTAACTTTCATTTATGAACATTTACATTGTTTTTGCATCTTGGTTGTTATAAATAATGATGTAATTAACATGGGAGGGCAAATATGTCTTTGAGATCTTGATTTCAATTTTGTTTAGATAGATATCTAGAAATTGGATTGCTGGATCATGTGGTATTCTATTTTTAATTTTTTGAGGAACATCTATACTGTGTTTATAGTAGTTACACCTTTTGACATTTCTACCATCAATGCACAGGGTTTCAATTTCTCTACATTGTCATCGATACTTGGTAAAGGAAACAATCAACAGAGTGAAAAGGCAACCTACAGAATGAGTGAAAATATTTTCAAACTACATATCTGATAAGAGGTTCACATCCAAAATATATGAGGAACTCATACAACTCAGTAGCAAAAACCAATTAATAACCCGATTAAAACTTGGGCTAAGGACTTGAATAGACATTTTTCCAAAGAAGACCTATAGGTGGCCAACAGGCATATGAATAGGTGCTCAACATCACTCGTCATCAGGAAAGCGCAAATCAAAACCACAATTAGATACGACCTCACACCTGTTACCACGGCTACTGTCAAAAACACAAAAGACAGCAAGTGTTGGTGACAATGTGAAGAAACTGGCACTCTCTATTTAAAACATTGCAGGTCTGACTCAGAGTCCACATTCTGCCTGGCTGCTGCAACTGTTAATATCAGCCATTCTTGGGGATCCTACTACCATGACTTAGTGTAGTGTTGGGACACTGAGGACACTTTCTCGTCAGTCCTCACTGTTAACATGGAGCATCCTTTGTGGCAGCAAGGCTGGTGTCCTCAGAGACAGCTGTCCTACAGCCCCTGTGCTCGGGGCTTGGGGCACTATATGTGAATAAAAATGCTCTGTCTGGATCTTGCTGTTTTTTTGGCACCGCTCGGTCATTCTACCCTGAGAGCTTTCCTTTCCTTGGTTTTGCTGCAATAGAGAGCATAACCTTTGCTTTGTGTAAGGAGGAGTGGAATTTGATTACATATTCTTCGGTGTGCTTTAGGCTAGGACTGGATTTTGTGGTTCTCCTTCACCTAGATTAATCTCTGCCTCTTTTCTCTCCCCTTTGTTTAACTTTTTATTTTGACATGATTTCAAGATATTTTCAAGAATAGTATAAAGTAAGGGCACCTGGGTGGCTCAGTTGGTTGAATGTCTGACTTCAGCTCAGGTCATGATCTCGTGGTTCGTGGATTCAAGCCCTGCGTGGGGCTCTGTACTGACAGCTCGGAGCCTGGAGCCTGCTTTGGATTCTGTATCTCCCTCTCTCTCTGCCCCTCCCCCACTCACTCTCTGTCTCTCTCTCTCTCTCTCTTTCTTAAAAATAAATAAACGTTTAAAAAATTAAAAAAAAAAAGAATAGTACAACGTATTCCTACACTCCTCCTTCAAGATCCTCTAAATGTTAAGAGCTGCACTTTTTCTCTCATGTACTCTCTGTCTATATACACAAATACAGTAAAACCTTGGTTTGCGAGCATAATTAATTCTGGAAACCTGCTTGTCATCCACAGCATCGTATATGAAAGTGAATTTCAAGAACCATTGGCTTAGTTGTGATCATGTGACATTCGGCGTCTTATACTACTCATATTGTAAGACATCACTCACTTATCAAGTTAAAACTTATTAGAAATGTTTGCTCATGTTGCGAAACATTTGCAGAACAAGTCACTCGCAATTCAAGATTTTACTGTATATCTTTCTCTTTATGTCACATGTGTTATACAATCCACATCATTTTATGGGAATAGTTCATGTCTCTTATGTGGTACAGTTTGTGGTGTATTTCCTAAATGCAACAACATTCCCTTCTGTAGCCATAGTGTAATAATTAAAATGGGTAATTAACATTTATACATATCCAGAGTTTTATAATTGTCCCAATATTATCCTTATTCGTGAAAGAGAATTCCAAACCATGCATTTATTCAGATATCATGTCTCCTTTATTCCTTTATTAGTCTCCTTTATTCTGGAACAGTTACTCATTTTTCTGCATCTTTAATGGTAATAGCATGTTTGAAGAGAACTGGCCTGATATTTTATAGAATGACCACCAATTTAGGTTTGTGTAATGTCTCCCCATGAGTGAATTCGTGTATTCGACTTTGACAGGAAAACCACAGAAGTGTTGTTTTTGTCTCAGTTCATGACATTAGGAAGAATTTCTGATGATGATTGCTCTCATCACTTGGGGTTCTGCCAGGCTTCTGCCTTGTAAAGTGACTATTTTCTTTTATAATTAGTAAATATATTATGTAATTAATAAATAAATATTGTGAAGCCAGATAAGTATTCTAAGCTTGACTGTACTTTCAGTGTTTAACATGTGTTGATGTTTTTTGCCGAAATCAATTCTTGTTATGATGGTTGCCAAATGGTAATTCTTCTTTCATGACACTTGTGCTTATTTGTACTATGGGATGTGAGCCAAATACTGAATGCTCTAAGTAGGGCATTTTAGGATGACTGTGTCAAATAGGCAAGGACAAGGGTAAGAAGGCCCAAGGGATATGAGCAACTCAGTGTCATGATTCTCTTATAAATAGGGCTGACAGATGCTGAGTCAAATTTTAACTTATGTCCTATGCTTCTTTTTGGTGGTGCTTGTATGGTGGTTGTATGGATCTTTCTCTCTGATTGTATATATTTATATAATTTTATTGTGCTTAACATTTTGTCATTTACTGCATGCAATCTGTACTCAAAAATTAAAAAAAAAATTCAAAAAAGAAACAAACCTCTAACTTAGCTGCTTGGTTACCCAGCATTATATACAGCTTTAGATGTCACGTAAAGTTTAAGGATGCTCAACACTGTGTCAGAAGAGTTACCAATGTAGGGATCATTCAGTGTTCTAAAAGTAGAGCTATAACTCTGTAATAGCATTAAGTGGTCACTTAATAACATTAAATTATTTTCAAATGAAGAAATTAAAGCCAATGTTTTCTTTTCTTTCAAAGAAATTAATTTTGGGGGCTCCTGGGTGGCTCAGTCGGTTGAGTGTTCAACTTCCACTCAGGTCATGATCTCACAGTTCATGAGTTCAAGCCGTGCATCCGGCTCTGTGCTGAAAGTTTAGAGCCTGCAGCCAGCTTCAGGTTCTGTCTCCTCTCTCTGCTCCTCCCCCACTCATGCTCTGTCCCCGTCTCTGTCTCTCTCTCTCTCAGAAATAAACATTAACAAAAGAAATTTTTTCATGATGAGATATTTATAAATTCAAAGACGTTGCATATTGATATAAATATTTAAAATATAAAATAATCAAAAATTTGCTTGTGATGAGAATTCACGCAATTTCTTTAAGTAGGCAACTACCCTTTGGATTTTATATGTGATTTACTTTACAAAATGACAACAATTTTAGCAACTTAGTTGGTTTCATTATTCTCTATTTGCCTCTCCTCCCCATGTAAATATCCTGCCCTGGTCGGTGCCTAGGTGCTGACCTTCAGATGCATCACCAGGGCTGTTCTCAACTGTGGCATCCAGTGGAGTTTGGCCAATGGGAGATTAAAGAGAAGGAAGGATGAGTTATTTCTTTTCCTACTCCCTCTCAGCTTTGGCTGTCTAGTTTTGGTCTGATTCTCCCTTTAAAATTACATCTCCTTTCAGGAACTTCTGTGACTTCAACTCTCAGCAGGTTCCTACTGTTTCCTTCCCTACTCTTTTAGACCCAGGCTTAAGTTTATTGCAGACAGAGTGAGATCAGTACAATATATAAGGTTAAGAAATGAAGAGCATGTTACATTCTGCCATAACAGCAACCACATTTATAGAAACAAAAGAATTGTCTTGGTCCCTCTTGCAGTTGGAAGTACCTTTGTGGACCAGATCAGCAAATTTTGTGAAATATGTAGTGTGAAGGGAGAAACTTGATGGGTCTCTACAGATTTTGGCCTATCAGTATTTGGGGTGGTATTCCCTGAGTGCCCTGGCCCTACAAGTGACTTCTAACATCGGGATGCATCAGTAGTTGGGCCAGGAGATAACTTCTTTTGATTAGATAACTGTTTTAAGATCTCTACATTTTCTCCAATACAGCCACCAAGTTGCCCCTAGTCTACACTGCTTATTAGGTGGGCCCCAAAATACCATTGCCGAGACTGTGTTACATTGTCACTCTCATGGGATATGCCTAACCAAATTCTGAGCCTGGAATGTGTCTCCCATGCCTCTGTTCAATAGATGGCTTTCACTTTTGCTTGTCCTAGCATGTCTTAATAGTCCTTACTAGTTCCTTTTCCCTTCTTTGTAACTAGCCTCTTCATTAAATTATCGTAAAAACTCCAGTTTAGCGTACCTCACAATTTCTACTGGGACCTTAATGAACACTACAGTAACACAACTCCAGAATAGAATTGGAGGGATGAAGTTTCTATTAAAATAGCTAATGAGTGGTAACCAATAGGAAGTAGACCTGGGGAAAATGAGGCCACACCTGTTTATTTTGTCTTCATTCTGTGATGCCCTTACCATAGACTCTCCAGTCACTGGAGTCACCATCTGGCAATAGTTCCTGATTATCCTCCTGGAAACTTGTGGATATATTTTTTTCTGTTTTGGACAAAAGCAAGTGATGTGAATTTATTTAGTCATACAAAACTCTTTTGTAACTATTGTTGAGAGAAGTATTTAGTGTAGGAAGCTCAGGTAATAAATAGTTCAATACTTAAAAAAAAAATTATTGGCCATGTGACTTGAATCTTTGTAAACTTTCCCGTGTATAAGCTTATTTTCACTAAAGTGTAAATCAAATAAAATTCTTCTAGAATACATACAGTGTTGATGGAGAGAAATAGAGGAGGGAATAGGGCCCTTCAGAGATAATCTTCTGTGGATAAGTGATTAAGCACTGGAATGGATATCATAGTCAAAGTCTAGCCTCATTTGTTTTACTGATGTTGCTTCATTTCAGCAAAATGCCTCTTTATATGTTAGGCAATTAAGCAATGAATTAGAAGAATAGCTAAAAGAAAAAAAAATAGAGAGGCATTCCAGTGAGGCTGGGAGTGAATGGATATTTAAGTTATTCTCAGATTCATTAGTCTTAGAGTCTATTACTATAAAATTCAGAATCACAATCATGTAAATATATTTATTATACTTAAATAAATCAAGAAAGGCTCATTTTCAAAAATGCCAGATGTTCTGCATTTCTCTGGTGGCAATATAAATCTGAAGTTTATCTATGCTAAACATCTGTCAAAAATACACACTTGTTTAAGGGAATCACTAACAGTTCAAAATGAAGTACTTTGAATAATGCATCAGGAAAGAAAAGAACTATTGATTCTATTTAGAAATAAGCTAAATATCCTAAACAATATGATGTATTTTTATAAATATGTACATTTCATAGTAAAAATCTCCCCTATAGCTGGAACTTAAAAACCAAAAAGAAAAAGAAAAAAATGGCTAATGAAATTAGGAGGTTCAACCTTTCTTTCATTTGTCCTATTTCTATTTCTTCTAATTTAGAAATTGTTCACACATATTAAAATGACAATCAACTAATAGTTTTTAACTACATTGCTTCTTCGCAGGAAAAGCAAAAAAAAATAGCAACGAAACAAAAAAACAAAAAAGAAAATCTGTAGTCTTCAAGAGAAAAAAGGGACTAAAAAGTTAGTTGACCAGACAGAAGATTTAAGTTTCTGAAGAAATAGTAAAATTTTCCCAAAGTTAAAAAATAAATCATTACAGTCATTGGATTGGAAACATGATTTAGCTTTCCCCAAATGCATTTGCATTATATTTTTCTATTTTGTATTTCTAGAGATTTGCTTCTGAGGTCTTGTTAAAGAAATACTTGCACAAACTTGAAAAATAGAACCATAAGGACTCTTTCATCGCTGTTTCTGCCTGGCACTGAACATTTTTCTTCCTGGGTGTCAGTAGCAAAGGATTATGGCTGTAACCTGCTAGGGTAAATACAGTATGTTGTAAATAAAGTGCTACCAGTTCAGTGGCTGAGAGGATTCATTTTCACCCCCACACGTAACCAAAAAGAAAACGCATAGTGCCAGAAATTGTTCATTTCTCACTCTGAGCACTATTTAAGATTTGCAATGGCTTATTTTAGAAATTGTAAGATTTTAAAAGCCTCCTTACCATATGGCAAAATAAAGTGGTAGCCTGAGATGGCCTAAATTTCAGTTTGAAGCTAATTTCCTGGCAGTTGCTTTGATAATTTGTTTTCTTTAGCAGTCAATGAGTTTACTTAATATACTTGTTCACTTTCTCGATTTTCTCGTTTTGATGGTTTCATTATTATTTTTTATTTTGCTTAAGACATATTTACGAAGTATGAGATGGAAAGAATGATATTGGTGCTATCACACTTAGAATTTACAAAAAGTTAGCTGTTGTATCTGAATCCCTCAGGACAGAGAGCTATAAAAGATCAAGACATGAGTGTTAGGACTCTGTGTTGAGAAAAGAAAGAAGGGCATAATAGGGTGTTTTAAAGACCTTCCCAATTATAGGATGGTCTCTTGTCTGTAGTTAAATTGTTTTGACTAGCAGAAAAATGTAGGGTGAGATAAGACTAAAAGAATGTATGAATGTTAAAATGGTGTGCATTTTATTATATTTGTGAATTGATTTATTTTAAAATGTCTGTATTAGATCCATTAAAGGTTACCCTAAAGAGAAAATTTCATAAAAAATAACTAACTTTTTAAAAGAAAAAGATTAGAAGTGACATTGTTCTATACATTTGCAAGTATCGTTAATGCCTGTCTTAATAAAAGCTGAATACTCATCAGCTTCTGAATTTAGTATGCTGTAATATGTTATTTCAGGATATGAAGAAAGTGCAGACTCACTCGGAAATGCAGATGGAAAAAGATAAGAATGTTTTTGAATCTTTCATGTAATTGAGAATATTTTTGATACTATACCAAAACTTGGCAAGTGGTAGTTTCTTAAAGGTTAGTCACAACGAGGAATATGAAACCATATCAATGAACTTTTCATATATAAAGATTTACAAAATTCCTTTGGTCTCCCTTGACCCCTTGGTTTTTGCAGAGGTGTGGGGAGAGAATAAGAGCAAGTTGGAGAGAGGGGCAGAGGGAGAGAAAGAGAGAATTTTAAGCAGGCTCTAAGCTCAGTGTGGAGCCCAAGGTGGGGCTTGATCCCACACCTGTAGGATCATGACTTGAGCCGAAATCAAGAGGCAAGTGCTTGACCAACAGCCATCCAGGCACTCCTCCTTTCCCTTGTAATAATTTTTTTTAAATGTTTGTTCATTTTTGAGAGAGAGCGACAGACACTGTGAACAGGGGAGAAGCAAAGAGAGAGAGAGGGAGACACAGAATCCAAAGCAGGCTCCAGGCTCCGAGCTGTCAGCACACAGCCCAACATGGGGCTTGAACCCATGAACTGTGAGATCATGACCTGAGCTGAAGTCAGATGCTTAACCAACTGAGCCACCCAGATGACCCCTCTTTTAATAAATCTTTTACCTGTGCATGATTTTGGTCATTTGGAAATTATTGGTTCACTGAATGATATAGTCCATCCAAATGTTGACAAATTTCATTATATAATTTTTAATGTTTATTTATTTATTTTTTTTGAGAGAGAGAGAGAGACAGAGTGCAAGTGGGGCGGGGGCAGAGAGAGAGGGAGACACAGAATCTGAAGCAGGCTCCAAAGTTTGAGCTGCCAGCACAGAGCCCAATGCGGGGCTCAAGCTTGGGAACTGTGAGATCATAACCTGAGCCAAAGTTGGACGCTTAACCAACTGAGCCACCCAGGTGCCCCTCATTATATAATTTTTAAAAGTCACACTTATTAGTATCACTACTGATCATATCAAAAAATGCTTTAAGTATGGCATGTTGATTCCACTGTGGCAGATACAAATTTTCCAATGACAGATAATTTTTGTTTGAAATCTTGGATTGTATCTTGGTCAGCAAATACTTCACAGTTGTTTTCTTGGAAGCGATAAGCTCCTTTTGTTCATTTTCAAGAAAATGTCAAATATTCGTTTGAACCATTAGTCTACTAGTCTCTTCTCCTCAGTAAAACTAGTGTTCCCGTGAAAAAGGAGCTACTTTACCGCTCAACTCAAACAATTCCATTTTTCCTAAGGACAATCCTAACATTCCAGAAAGCAGAAGTCCTTTACTTCATACGTATTTCTCACTTTGTCACACCATGGGTTGTGCATCATCAGTGCAAATGCCAACAGTGAAAAAGGTGAATAATATCTCAGTATTATTGTGAAAATACTGTTGCCTTACTGGACCCAGTAGAAGTCTTTGGGACCCGCAGAGCTCTGTGGACCATGTTGAGAACTGCTGTGTTGGATGCTGTAACTAAGCCCTTCCCAGGCATCGCCACGTGTCATTTTCACAGATAACCCGTAGGGTAAAAACTGGGATTTTCCTCATTTTACAGATTTTCCTTTATTTTACAGGTGAAAGTACTAGGCTTAAATTTTTTCAGTAACTTTCTCACTTTACTAACTTGGATCTCTCAGTATTAAATATGAGATTCACTACAAAAGCTGTGGTTTTGTTATAAAATGATTAGTAGTTGAATCCTGACATAGGGTAGTGCTAAAAGCCAAGTGTCTTTGAAACTTGACACAGTCGACTTAGAAAACTGGTAAAAATCCTAGTGAGACTGGAGATTTCTGCCTCTTTTCGTGATGGACTAAGATGAGCAACATCTTCTTTTATATGCTTAACAGAGTTCAAAAATGCAGTCTTGAAAGAGAATACTCTCTCTTAGTATCTTAACTGAATCTACAAACATTCTCCAAGTAGGGCTAATCATCATACTTAGGTCATTATTGTTGTGAGCATTAAATGAATTAAGGAACATATGTGTAAAGCACTTAGAGTAGTGTCTGGTACAAGAAAGAAAAAAAATAAAAATGCAGACCCTGGGGCGCCTGGGTGGCTCAGTCAGTTAAGCATCTGACTTCAGCTCAGGTCATGATCTCATAGTCTGTGAGTTTGAGCCCCGCGTCAGGCTCTGTGCTGAGAGCTCAGAGCCTGGAGCCTGCTTCAGATTCTGTGTCTCCCTCTCTCTCTGCCCCTCCCCTGCTCATGCTCTGTCTCTCTGTCTCAAAAATAAATAAAAACATTTATAATAAAAAAATGCAGACAACTTCACACCCATTAGGATGGCTAGTGTTAAAAAAAAACACAGAAAGTAAGTGTTGGTGAAGATGTGGAGAAGTTGGAAAATTTGCACATTGTTGAGGGAATCTAAAATGGTGTGGCAGCTATGTAAAACATATGACAGTTCCTCAGAAGTTAAAAATGGAATTACCATATGATCCAGCAATTCCACTACAAGGTATATACCCAAAATAGTTGAAAGCAAGGTCTTGAAAAGATATTTGTACATCCATGTTCATAGCAGAATTATTCATAGTAGCCAAATGCAGCATTGGAAAGGAAGGGCATTTTGACACAGTAGCTACAACATGGATGGACCTTGAGGATATCACGCTAAGTGAATAAGCCCTTTGCAAAAGGGCAAATCCTGTATGATACTTCGTACATCAGTGGTCAGATTAACAAAGACCGAAATTACAATATGGTTGCCAGGATCTGAAGGAAAGAGGGAATGGGGAATTGTTTTATAGGCACAGAGTTTTAGTTCTGCAAGATGAAAAGCATTGTGGGTATTGATTACATAGGTGACTGCATTTAACACTGCTGAACTGTATACTTAAAAATGGTTAAGATGGTTTTAATATTATGTGGATTTTGTTATGTCTATTATCACAATTTAAAAAAGAATATTAAAAAATATGGCAAGGCTGCTGTAGAAAATAATAAAACACAATTTACAAATACCGAGAATGAAAGAGAATTCAAACACAATAAATTTAGTAGTTATAGGAAATAAACGAATCCCTTGTAAAACCTTTTACCTGAATGATACAAAATAAGAAAAACTGAGTAGCTCTACATTTATTAAAGAAATTTAATTCCTTATCAACGTATTCCCACAGTGAGAACTCTATGCCCAGTTTCATTGGTGAATTCTCTCAAACATTTAAGGAAGACGTATTAGCAATCTTAAAAAAGTTTTTAGAAAACAGAGCAGAAGGAAACACTTCGCAAAATGGTGGTGTTATTGTTTTGAGAGAAAGAGAGTGTGAGCAGGGGAGAAGGGCAGAGGGGCAGAGAGAGAGAGAGAGAGAGAGAGAGAGAGAGAGAGAAACTTAAGCAGGATCCATGCTCAGCACAGAGCTTGACATGGGGCTCTATCTTCCGACCCTGGGATCATGACCTGAGCTGAAATCCAGGGTTGGATGCTCAACAGCTTGAACCACCCAGGCGCCCACCCCCCCCCCCGACCCGCCCCACATACACAAATGTTTTTTGAGGCTTGATATAATAGTAATTACAAAGCCTGACCAAGATAATAAAACTACTGACCAATGTCACTCACGGATGTGGATGAACTTTCTTTAGGAAATATTGGCAGTTTTTCTTTTATATATTGGAAACAGTTACTATTGACCTACCATAAATTTTGGTGCTTTGTGAAAGTGAATGTAACAGATTTCCTTAATGCAAGCAGCTTGCATGTGCTGTTCCCTACTAGCTGGTACTAAGATTCAGAACAGGGGTCTGGGGTACATAGTTGGATAAATAGGAGGCAAGTGTGAGACAGACCCAGCTCCCTGAACTTGCAGAAAACCCAATGCAGCAAATAGATAAATCTGACAACTGTGTGAGCAAGCACCAGGTGGTGGGCAGGTCCAAACATGGAATATCTGTGGGTGGGGGGAGGCCCAGTAACAGGAAACCAGAAGCAAGGAGCTGTCACCTAAGCGAAGGCTGCCAGTAAAAGACTGGCAAGGTTCCTTAAGGTTGTCTGGGACCCTGACAGGGAAGGGTGGCTGAGGAATAAAATAAGCCATCAGGAGGCAGCAACACTCGTATTCCTCAGGTCTAAAAGGAAACATGCCTAAGGCGTGAATCTTAATTCCTGATCTACACATAATCATGGTCATATTAATTGTAATTCTAACGTTGTTTATTGATGATTCACTAAGTTCCAAAATGTGTACAGAGCACTTTAAACATTCTGTCTCATTTAATCCTCAAGCTCTACAAAGGGTTATTACTAGTTGCATTTTATGGGTGATTAAATTGGAGCTCAGATTAAATATTACTTTCCTAAAGACACACAGTGGTAACAGTTGGTGCTAAGAACTGAAGGTCTCTGATGATGGACCTATCCTCCTGTCCGGACTACTGCTACTAATGCCTGGGAATATGGTTCTATCATTGGAACTTGCTCCGAAATACATAGATAAGAACTCAGCCAGCAGGAGGGAGAGTTGACCAAAAACTTCAGTTTTATTTATTAAGTACACATTCCCTCAACTTAGGTTTTCTATGATGAAGAATTAATTAAAATACATAATCAAAATGATTTCTTTTTTTTTATAATTCTATAAACAGGTATTTTTTAAGGAATATGGAATATTTTTAATTTACCTACAAGTTTTAAATGCATCTTCTAACACCTAATGAATTATATATTAATATAAAACAATACACATTTTAAATTTTTATTAAAAAAATTTTTTTTAATGTTTATTTTTGAGAGACAGAGAGAGACAGAGTGTGAGCTGGGGAGGGGCAGAAAGAGAAGGAGACACAGACTCCAAAGCAGGCTCCAGGCTCTGAGCTGTCAGCAAAGAGCCCAATGCAGGGCTCGAACCCACGAACTGTGAGATCATGACCAGAGCTGAAGTCCGAAGCTTTACCGACTTAACTGACTGAACCACTCAGGTGCCCCTGAAACAATACACATTTAAATGATGCTTGTTCATTCTTAGAAATGAATTGGAAATTTGTTGTCTGAAATGAGAACAGAATAATTTTTTTAATGACCAACTTCTGGGGAAAATACAACCTTACTAATTTTATAACTTTGACAAGTTGAGGTTTGACAAAGTTTTACATACACGCTTCTTCAGGACAGCAATAGATAGGAATCACACTAGAGAAAAATAAGCTTTGAACAAAAAGAGATGATAAATTGTGTCTCACAGTGATAACAGCATCCTATGTCAATAAAGGATTAAATTCAAGTAGATACCCAATTTCCCAGATTGCAATATAGTGTTTTAGAAAAATTACACACCCACAGGTTTTACCTTTAAGTAAATAATCAAATTTGAGATTGCCCAAGTCAATATTTTCCATCATGTATTAGGTTTTCCAAATCTATAATATATGAAGAAATATGTAAACTACTTGTATTAAGGCAGGGAAAACTCAAAACATTAATTTTCACAAATATAGCTCAGAGTCAAGATTATTTAGAGAGTTTGAAATGTGTTAAACTGTCTCCTTTAAAAAGTCATCTAGGGGTGCCTGTGTGGCTCAGTCAGTTAAGCGGATGACTTTGGCTAAGGTCATGATCTCATAGTTCGTGGGTTCAAGCCTCGCGTCGGGCTCTTTGCTGTCAGCACTGAGCCCCCTTAGGATCCTCTGTCTCCTTTTCTCTCTGCCCCTCCCATGCATGCGCTCTCTCTCTCAAAAATAAATAAACATTAAAAACATATTTTTAAAATGTCATCTAAATAAATGAACCAGCCTTTTCCATTTCTTTTATTTACTTTTACACTAGAGTCAAAATAGTCACCTGAAAATAAGGTCAATTCTCTGCCATTTGGGTTATATCAAAATATGTAGCTCTTTTGCAAAAATAGCATACTACTAAAGAATCTTACCCATTAGTCTTTAACATATATTAAACATATCTAGCTGTCACCAGCTAGACCCCAGGGCCTGGCCTTTACTGCCCACCTGTTTGTACTCACTCATCTTTGTCTTACATTTTTCACTAAAGTCTTCTTTCCAGTCTTTCCCTTAATGCAGACAAATAAAACCCAACTCCCCTCTCCCCCAGGTAATGGCCATTGCCCTGACAGAAATTGCCCTCTGGCCCAGACTGCCCAGACCATCCAGACATTTTGAGCTAAACCTGACTTGCATCTGCACACTTGCACAGATGAGCCATGGAGTGACCTCTGGAATGACCTACAATCACCTTTGCCTCATTATAATACTAAAATCTCCTTGGAGGAGGAGCACATGCCTCGTTGACAAAACATTCACATTTGTATAGGCATGTTTCCTCAAGCCACATGCTAGTGTGTGCCAGCCTTTGATGACAAAGCCCCCCTATCCAAATATTCATCCTAACCCTAAACAAAAGGAATCTATTCACCCTCTCTTGGAGAGTCATGGCTTTGGAAGCCATACCCATGACCTCCTTATTTGCTGCAAATGAAAGTTTCTTTGTCCAACAACTCAACCTGGTGTTGGTGTGACTCACCAGGAGCAAACTCGCATTGGTTCAGTTATGCAACTAATTTTAATTGTATGATCTGATTTGATTTGATTTGAGTACATTATACCTCTGTCTTATTTCAGTGAGTCTCTGGTATTAATGGCGGTTTTAGGTTCAATGATACCAATCTTTTGGAGAAATTTGAATGCTGGACCTTTCATGCTTTCTTTGGATTGATTGATGACTTCAGAATACTTGTTAGCAGAATTTTATTGGCAGAAAAATCTCAGTATGTGCTCTCTTTCACTCATTTACCGAACATTTATCAATTTCATATGTGCCAGCACGATGCCAGCCAGTGATGATAAATCAATGAATAATGCAGCTATTTTTTCCCTCTTCTGTGTGTGTCTCTTTTAGTAAGACAAACTAATAATAAACAAGCTCTTACTAGAAACATGGGTGTTCTAAAGCAGAAGTGTAAGACTATGTTGGAGCATTTGCCATAGGGATTCACATTGTTCTACCAGGATAAGTTCAGAGTCAGGGACCTGGAGACGGGTGGAATTAGCAAGTAACACTAGAATAAGAAATCTGCCCGAAGTCCCTGGAGGAGAGATAGAGTGCATTGCAGAACAAATGAAATTTGAGGTAGCTGAGATCCATCAGCTGGCAGTTTTTCTTAAAAGCAATTTTAGTGAGTTTGGATCTTATCCTAAAGTCTGTGGGAATTTATTGAAGGACATCAAGCATGAGAATAATATAGTTAACATGCAGTTTTGAATAGACCACTGTGGATGTAAAATGGAGAATAATTTGGGCTGTGATGGGAATTATGGATGTAGGAGAAGGTAAACAGCAGGCCATTTCAGTCATCCACGTGGCAGGGCATGCTGTCCTAGGCCAGCCTGGGACACTTCATGTAGTGAGGTTCATGTTGCAAACAGCCTAACTTAAACCTGTGAAATGTGATTTTCCTGGGAAGTCCCTTATGAACCTTTCACATTACAAAAAGGGATCTAACCTTAGAATGCCCTGGAAACTTAGGTTTTTAAAAACTTCAATCTTCTCCACTGTGCTTTGAACTAAAACTCTTGTCTACTGGATATTTTTTTGCCATTTTTCTCTGCTTGCTTATTGAAGCAGCCCTTCTAGGATGTTTAGAGAGGCTTAGTAGTAGCAAATACAATTTGAGTTTAAGTAATTTTTTTCTACTTTGTTCATGTTTTATCTGAAAACTATGCCTGTGATTAATGATGACTGTTTTAATAGAATCAGTAGACAGATAGGCATATATATGACCATATATGTATTAGTAAGTAAAGAGGTGTTTTTAGTAAATAAGTCAGGTTTTCAGCTACAGGATATTATTTTGCAATTGGTATTTTACATGATCAGAGAGTATTACCGGGAGTGAGGCATGTTGAAATCATTATCCCATTAGATACATGGAATAGGTATTTCATCTTTTCCTAGTTTTTAAATTAGTATACTTCCATTAACCTAAATAGTAAAGATTGAAAGACAACTGATCCAATTAATAACACATTTGGGGGGTGTATATGGGTATTAACTATAAGACAAATGGTAATTTTAGATTCTTTATCATGAGAGAAAAATTTAGAATCACTGGAGAAGAACAAAGAAGGAAAATGTATTTTTAGTAATTTGATCTAACAAATAGAACAATCAAATGATAAATGTCTTTGCAAAGGCAAAGACTTATCAAAATGAACTTTTGTCATTGTAAAATGCTCTCTCATTTTTGACAGACCCTGATAATCAGAGACACACCACTGCTCCTGCCTGTGTTTATGATAGGGTAAGATGGTTTTTTAAAAAGTGATTATTTATCTTAGAGTTTGAGAGAGAGTGCAAGCAGAGGAGGGACAGAGAGAGGGGGACAGAGAATGTGAAGCAGGTTCTGCTCTGAGAGCAGAGAGCCCGATTTGGGGCTAGAACACATTAATCACGAGACCATGACCTGAGTGGAAGTCAGAGGCTTAACCAACTGAGCCACCCAGGTGCCCCAGATTTCATTTTTTAATTTATCCAAACACAGTCTAGGGTAAATGAGAAATGAAGCAGTTGGTCAAACTGTTAGAGGCAAGCTAACAACATGTGGTAAGGAAGTTAACTGAAGTCTGGATATGTGGACAGTGGCTCTGACGGGAACTGAGTAGACCTTGCTCTTTGTCACACAAATACCTCCATTGTCTCCCTCACCATGAAAAGATTTTTATTTATTTATTTTAATTTATTTTTTAAATTTACACCCAAATTAGCTAGCATATAGTGCAACAATGATTTCAGGAGTAGATTCCATAATGCCCCTTACATATTTAGCCCATCCCCCCTCCCATAACCCCTCCAGTAACCCTCAGTTTGTTCTCCATATTTATGAGGCTCTTCTGTTTTGTCCCCCTCCCTGTTTTTATATGATTTTTGCTTCCCTTCCCTTATGTTCATCTGTTTTTGTCTCTTAAAGTCCTAATATGAGTGAAGTCATATGATATTTGTCTTTCTCTGACTGACTAATTTCACTTAGCATAATACCCTCCAGTTCCATCCACGTAGTTGCAAATGGCAAGATTTCATTCTTTTTGATTTCTGAGTAATACTCCATTGGATATATATACCACATCTTCTTTATCCATTCATCCATTGACAGACTTTTGGGCTCTTTCCATACTTTGGCTATTGTTGATAGTGCCGCTATAGACATTGGGGTGCATGTGCCCCTTTGAAACAGCACACCTGTATCCCTTGGATAAAGGCCTAGTAGTGCCATTCTGGGTTGTAGGGTAGTTCTATTTTTAGTTTTTTGAGAAACCTCCATACTGTTTTCCAGAGTGGCTGCACCAGCTTGCATTCCCACCAACAATGCAAAAGAGATCCTCTTTCTCCCCATCCTTGCCAACATCTGTTGTTGCCTAAGTTGTTAATGGTAGCCGTTCTGACAGGTGTGAGGTGGTATCTCATTGTGCTTTTGATTTGTATTTCCCTGATGATGAGTGAAGTTGAGCATTTTCTCATGTGTCAGTTGGCCATCTGGATGTCTTCTTTGGAGAAGTGCCTATTCATGTCTTTGGCCCATTTCTTCACTGGATTATTCATTTTTTGGGTGTTGAGTCTGTGAAATTCTTTATAGATTTTGGATACTAACCCTTTATCTGGTATGTCATTTGCAAATATATTCTCCCATTCTGTCAGTTGCCTTTTAGTTTCGCTGATTGTTTCCTTCACTGTACAGAAGTTTTTTATTTTGATGAGGTCCCAATAGTTCATTTTTGCTTTTGTTTCCCTTGCCTCCGGAGACGTGTTGAGTAAGAAGTGGCTGCAGGAGGGGTCAAAGAGGTTTTTGCCTGCTTTCTCCTCAAGGATTTTGATGGTTTCCTGTTTTACATTTAGGTCTTTCATCCATTTTGAGTTTATTTTTATGTATGGCATAAGAAAGTGGTCCAGGTTCCTTTTTCTGCATATCACTCTCTGGTTTTCCAACCACCACTTGCTGAAGAGACTGTCTTTATTCCATTGGATATTCTTTCCTGCCTTGTCAAAGATTATTTGACCAAACGTTTGTGGGCCCATTTCTGGGTTCTCTATTCTGTTCCATTGATCTGAGTGTCTCTTTTTGTGCCAGTACCATATTATCTTGATGATTGCAGCTTTGTAATACAGCTTCAAGTCCAGGATTATGATGCTTCCTGTTTTGGTTTTCTTTTTTTAGATTGCTTTGGCTATTTAGGGTCTTTTCTGGTTCCATACACATTTTAGGATTGTTTGTTCTAGCTCTGGGAGTAATGCTAGTGTTATTTTGATAGGGATTGCATTGAATATGTAGACTGCTTGGGGTAGTATTGACATTTTAACAATATTTCTTCCTCCTATCCAGGAGCATGGAATATTTTTCCATTTTTTGGTGTATTCTTCAATTTCTTTCACAAGCTTTCTATAGTTTTCAGCATATAGACTTTTCACTTCTTTGGTTAGATTTATTCCCAGGTATTTTATGCGTTTTGGTGCAATTGTAAATGGGATCAATTCCTTGATTTCTCAGTCTGTTGCCTTATTGTTGGTGTGTAGGCATGCAACTGATTTCTGTGCATTGATTTTATCTCCTGCAACTTTACTGAGTTCATGGATCAGTTTTAGCAGTATTTTTTGTGGAATCTTTTGGGTTTTCCGTATAGAGTATCATGTCACCTGAGAAGAGTGAAAGTTTGACCTCCTCCTGGCCGATTTGGATGCCTTTTATTTCTTTGTGTTTTCCTTCCATTTCTATTTTTTGGAACAGCTTCAAGAGAATAGGTGTTAACTCTTTCTTAAATGTTTGGTAGAATTCCCCTGGAAAGCCATCTGGCTCTGGACTCTTGGTTTTTGGGAGATTTTTGATTACTCATTCGATTTCTTTACTGGTTATGGGTCTGTTCAAATTGTCTATTTCTTCCTGTTTCAGTTTTGGTAGTGTATATGTTTCTAGGAATTTGTCTGTTTCTTCCAGATTGCCCATTTTATTGGCATATAATTGCTCATATTATTCTCTTATTTTTATTTCTGCTGTGTTGGTTGTGATCTCTCCTCTTTCATTCTTGATTTCATGTATTTGGGTCCCTTCCTTTTTTTTTCGATCAAACTGGCTAGGGGTTTATCAATTTTGCTACTTCTTTCAAAGAGCCAGCTTCTGATTTCATTGATCTGTTCTACTGTGTTTGTTTGTTTGTTTGTTGTTTTTTGGGTTTTTTTTTTTTTGGTTTCAGTAGTATTGATTTCTGCTCTAATCTTTGCTATTTCCTTTATTCTGCTGTTTTTGGATTTTATTTGCTCTTCTTTTTCTAGCTCCTTAAGGTGTAGGGTTAGGTTGTGTATCTGAGACCTTCCTTCCTTCTTTAGGAAGGCCTGGATTGCTATATACTTTCCTCTTATGACCGCCTTTGCTGCATTCCAGAGGTTTTGGGCTGTGGTGTTAGCATTTTCATTGGCTTCCATGTACTTTTTAATTTCTTCTTTAACTGCTTGGTTAGCCCATTCATTCTTTAGTAGGATGTTCTTTAGTCTCCAACTATTTGTTACAGTTCCAATTTTTTCTTGTGGTTGATTTCAAGTTTCATAGCATTGTGATCTGAAAATATGCATGGTATGGTCTCTATCTTTTTGTACTTGTTCAGGGCTGATTTGTGTCCCAGTATATGATATATTCTGGAGAACGTTCCATGTGCACTGGGGAAGAATGTATATTCCCCTGCTCTAGTGTGAAATGTTCTGAATATATCTGTTAAGTCCGTCTGGTCCAGTGTGTCATTCAAAGCCATTGTTTTCTTGTTGATTGTTTAGATCTGTCCATTGTTGTAAGTGGGGTGTTGAAGTCTCCTACTATTACGGTATTAGTATCAATGAGTTTCTTTATGTTTGTGATTCCATGAAAAGATTTTGAAGGGACCAAATACCAAGGTTGTGAGTCAACTAATATAATGGAGACAGGTTCAAACCATGACTCTGAAAAAGATCTAACCTCACTGACTCTCATGAGAGTTTATCCAAATAGCTAATTCTGAAACACATGCTTATCCAAATAATGACACTAATTTTCTTTTTATCTCCTATCATATCCAAAGTAAACATATTGTTGTTTTATTTGAATAACTTCTAATTTTATTAATTCTGAGTTATATGTCTGATAGTTTATTTTATATGAATACATATGTATATATATATATATATATTCTTTTAATGAAGGAATTTTATAAATAATATTTATTAGTAATAGTAATAATAATTAGTAATTATAAGTAATAGTAATAATCTAATAGTAAAAATTAGAATTAGGATCTAGGCCTAATAAACCTGTTAAGTGTTTTCTTTCATGACATTATCTTATGATTCCTGTGGTCATTGCTTAACCTGACACCTAAGATGTTGAGAGAAATATTTGATCCCATAATAGGTCACATTTACCACAATGCAAAAAACCCTCTCTTAGCTTGAAAGGCCAATATAAAGATGCATTTGTTAGTAGGACACTAGAATGATTGAAAAGTTGTATAGGGCACCTGGGTGGCTCAGTCAGTTGAGCATCTGACTTCAGCTCAGGTCATGATTTTGCGGTTTGTGAGTTCAAGTCCCTCATCAGGCTCACTGCTGTTAGCCTATTAGCACAGAGCCTACTTTGGGCGTTCTCTCCCCCTCTCTTGGTTCCTCCCCCACTTGTACTCTCCCCAAAATAAATAAATACTGAAAAAAGTTGTATGATCCCACTAGGGCATTTAGAAGAGCTTTATGAAATATATTTTACAACTTCATCCCCAGGGAAAGAAAGAAAAAGCTATTTGTTAATTGAGTGCCATCCACCATTGGTCAAAGGTAGCTCCAGGGGGGCCTTAATTCTCTTGCACATATGAGTTGAAAATGCAGCAATGGCCGGATGGTTGCTCTGAATGCCCTAAGCTGCCCATCAGAGAAGCTGCAGCACAGGAATTGGGAGACACACAGGTTAACATGAGTCAAAACAATATTAAGTTGTACCTGCATGAAATTGGACACTCTGTACAGAATTTGTCACTGCAATACTGCTTAGATAAGAGGTGCAGCTGAAAAGATTTGTAATGTGCATAAGAAGTGTCTAATACAGATATTATCAACACTATTTTTTTAAGTTTTTTTTACATTTATTTATTTTTGAGAGACAGAGAGAGACAGAGCGTGAGCAGGGGAGGGGAAGACACAGAATCAGAAGCAGGTTCCAGGCTCTGAGCTGTCAGCACAGAGCCCGACGCAGGGCTCGAACCCACAACCGTGAGATCATGACCAGAGCTAAAGTCAAGACGCTTAACCCACTGAGCCACCCAGGTGTCCCTATTATCACCACTATTATATGGATAATGGCCTAGAAGTTTAGGAAGCCTTAGTTGCTGAAAGTCATATGCTAGAAAGTAGCTCAGCCAGATTTCTGTATGATTCTAGAACCCATGCTTGGAACCACTGGGTGTTGCATTCTCAGGCATATATTCTTGCTAAAGATAATATCCATGATATATACACAGCAGAACTTTTTCAGGATGACGTATTTGAAGTTGCTTATATGGCTTATAAGACATGATTAAGGTAAGGATGCAGGGCTCTGTGACTTCCTAGAGAAGCACTTCACAGATGAAGTGAAACTCATCACGCAGATAGGAGAACACCTGACCAACAGGCTGGGCTGGCTGAGTATCTTCTCAAAAGGTTCACCCTCAAGTATGACTAAGAGCTTCCAGAGCCCAGAGGCACTTGAGAGTCCCCTCTGCATCCCCGTCCTGTCTGAGCCTCTCCCTGCAGCCAAAAGGCATGTTTTTAACCACTCCAGAGACCTCTCCCAAGCTGAGGAATATATCTATATATCTATATATCTATATCTATATCTATATCTACACATATACATATACATATATATGCATATGTATGTATATACATATATATACACACATATGTACATATATACATATATATGTAATGATGCAGGGTTATGACTGATAACAAAACAACTCAGGATAGCTTCCACAACATCTGAATTCCTGAAGACGTCTACTTATATAGGTAATAGGGTGGCCTTGTGCTTCTCTGAAGAGAAGACCTTAGGAATTTAACCATAAACTAATAACCAGAAATATGAATGTTTTTTATTTGTTCCTAGGGTTAGAAAAAAAAGAGCTGTCCACGAGGGGAGCAAATCCAGCACAGTCTGGGTCTGCTCCATTATTTCCCTGATATGCCTACGTGGAGGGCACCTGATCATTGCAGATGCCAAAGAGACATGGCGCATGCTGACAGAGTCAGAAAGAACTCAATCCTGCCATACTGCAGGAGCCATGTTTTCACTGCCTTTATTTTATTTTTATTTTTTTAAGTTCATTTATTTATTTTGAGAGAGCAAGCAGGGTAGGGGCAGAGAGAAAGGGGGGAGAAAGAGAATTCCAAGCAGGCTCCACACTGTCAGCACAGAGCCCGATGCAGGGCTCCAGCTCACAAACCGCGAGATCTTGACCTGAGCCAAGATCAAGAGTCAGATGCTCAACTGACTGAGCCACCCAGGCACCCCTCACTGCCTTTAAATCTACTTGGTGTTGAGGGGGCTGCATGACTGATCACAGAAACCCCTGTTGCCTGATATTCCCAGTCCTCAGGACTTCAGTCTGAATGTGCAGGTGAGGGCAGGGGTCTTGTATTCTCTCCATTAAAATTCACCGTTCTATTTCTGTGTTCAAAGATCATCCTCAGGACCTTTATCATGCATCCACCATTCTTAAAAAATATCAATACTAAAAATTCCAATTTCTTACATCAAATAGCTTAAGTTTAAACCCAAGTTATTAACTCAGAGGAACAGAATGAGAAACAAGAATTGCTATGGTATCCTGTGTAGACTCCCTCACCGTGGGAACCCTGACAGTCACGTGGGCTAGTGACTTGATATTTCTTCCTTTCTGTTTACCAAATTGATTTTATCCCAACAACCTTAAAACAAACAAGCAGCCATTGATTTTACACATCAAGTGTGCCTTTCCCTATCACTGTAGCGTTATTTGAATCTTAATTACAATTCACAGTGTCAGAAGAATGTCTCTTACTTTCTCGGCCATGGAGTTTGAAGACCTTAGGACCATAATGGAAACGCAAAACAAAACAAAACAAAACAAAACAAAAAAACAACAAAACAAAACAAAACAAACACCCCCCCAAAAAACACAAAGAAAAGAAAAAAAAACTACAGTAATATAAAAGCCTTTAAGTACAGACAATAACATTTTCAAGTCTCCTATTCATTTCCCCCCATTCTCTCTGCATGAATTGATGTTATCAATATAGTATCAATTACGTTAAATACAAGCAGTAAATGGTGTCTAAGTGGGTGGTTGACAAAGCAATATTTTATAACTGAGAATGACTATATATATATATTTATTTTCTTATGTAGAAATATCTAGCAGAATTGTTCTTTTTCCCTCTCAGCCCTGCATCTTATAACATTGAGGACACAATGCCTTCTCTTCTAGGCAGTTCCCAAATGAAGATGATGACAGTGTGTATGTGTTTTGTGGGGAGGAATGTTTGTATTAAAGCAATCATGGCTTACTGATAAAGTATCAGCAATTAAGTTTTCAAGTATTCCTTCTTCTTTTCAGAGTGAATATATCGATCTCATCATGGTGTCCCACCTGTTCTGAAAGTCTCCTTAGATTTTAGTACAGAGGGGTGCCTAGCTGGTTCAGTCTGTTAAATATCCGACTCTTGATTTTGGCTTAGTTTATGATCTCATGATTCTTGAGATCGAGCCCTGCGTCTGGCTCCATGCTGCTGGCACAGAGCCTGCTTGGGGGATTCTCTCTCTCCGTCTCTCTCTCCCCCTTCTCCTCCCCACATTTCAAAATAAATAAATACACCTAAGAAAAACAAAGAAGTTAGCACAGAGATGGTGATACATTTATCTTTTGTTCACTCTTTGGCCATCCTGCTTTCTTTTCCTTATAATGTATTTAAAATTGTATCCTAATTATAGTTTGACAAGTATTCATTAATTTGTTTATTCCTTCATTATTTTGTATGTAGATTCAATCATTCATTTGTACATATATATGTACTTAGTTAATTTGTAAATTTGCCCAATATTTATTGCTTCATTATATGACACAGGCACTACTATAAGTAAAAGGATCTCAAAAATAAAAACACAAATAGGTCTCTGCCCTTGAAGCTCTTCCAGTGAAGTATAAATACAGATTGGCTCTATTGTTGAAATATTTGCAATATAAAAATACCAAACAATATTAGAAGGGTATATGCAGAGTGCAAAGGAGCACAGAGACGGGGCCCCTGAGGAGTGGGTGAGGGATTGTTTAGTTAAACATAAAGGTCAAAGGGCCGCTACCATTGGGTACTTTAAAATTACATCATCTGGGGCACCTGTGTGGCTCAGTTGGTTGAGCATCCGACATCAGCTCAGGTCATGATCTTGGGGGTTCATGAGTTCGAGCCCTGCATTGGGCTCGCTGCGGTCAGCATGGAGCCTGCTTGGGATCCTCTGTCCACACCCCTCTCTCTGCCCTCCCCCCAGTGATACTTTCTCTCAAAATTAAATAAATAACATTTAAAAAGTACATTATCCGGCTGTTATAGAGTTGATTAAAAATGAAGGTTGATCGGGCACCTGGGTGGCTCAGTCGGTAAGCGTCCAACTTTGGCTCAGGTCATGATCTCGCGGTTTGTGAGTTGGAGCCCCACATCGGGCTCTGTGCTGACAGCTCAGAGCCTGGAGCCTGTTTCAGATTCTGTGTCTCCCTCTCTGTCTGCCCCTCCCCTGTTCATGCTCTATCTCTCTCTGTGTCAAAAATAAATAAGCGTTAAAAAATTTTTTTTAAATGAAGGTTGATCTTTTAAAAAAATCATAATCACATCCTTAATGAGTGTAGAATTTTAACACACATTTAGTATAACATGTCCTATCTGTTTTAGAATCCAATTCCTGCAATGTGGGCAACCTCCAGCTCCTGAAGGAACTGATGCCATAGACTGACTGCTTTAGCCAGTATTGGCCTCTCTCTCTCTGTCTAATCTAACCTGTAACCCACTGATTTCCTTAGAGCAACGTCAGATTGATTCTCCAGAAACCTAACCCACCCTATAGAGAGCAAATACTGACATTTTGTCCTTTGTGGTGCTTTTGACTCCAGGGTTAAAGGATTCTTATGTTTAACATCGATAAAAGTGAACTGACAATCCATTTATTTGGGTAAACAGGTGTATTTACAAAAATTTTTGAGAAAAAAATAAATTTTTTTCTTCATGTAACAAACATTTTGATAGTGTCCATTAGTTTGTATGTGAGTAGAGTAACTTAGACTAAAAACTTCAAGATCCTAATTACTGGGTTCAGAAGACAAAATACTAAATTAAAATGCCAGAGATTTTTACTTTTAACATGAAGTTACTCAGAAAAGCAACTCATTTTAACATATCTTTTGCAAAGCATCTGATGTAATACTACACACTTGAAACATTCTGTACCATCACATCAGGGCCATCTTTTCATTATATTCAGTTTTTTCTGAGGAAACAGTACGCTAAGATGTTAAAGTAGACGCTCATTGCAGAAAGACGAAGGATAGACGCTGAAGCCTGTGTAACACAAAGTATTGATAATACAACTCTGTTTGTCTAATCTTACCACTTGTGTTAAGTGTGTTTTTCCATAGACAAAAGCAAAAAGAAGTAGGCTAATCCTGAGTGAGTTGATGCATTAGAGATATATTCAAATGGATAATTTTTATTTACTTTCCTTGAAAAAATCGTTGAATCATTTTTAATTTTGACCTTCTATCAGGGTCATAAAAATGAATTGAACGGTACAAAATTCAGAATATCCTGAAATCTCAGTATCTTGAAACAGTGCATTTGTATTTTGCTGATTGTCCTCTAATATTTATGAATAGGAACATACACACAATATTACATATATGCATAGAACCGTATCATCCATGGAGTTAATGAAGGGCAACTCTTTTCTTGGCATCTTTTCTTTTCTTCACTCCATCTCTCTCTTCCTCTTTCCCAGGTGACTAGCAGTTAACCACCTTTCTTCAATACCATGTAATCATATACAAATATCATACATATGTACACACCTTTAGTAAATTTCATTATTCATTTATAAAAATGGGGTTATACTCCATATGTTGTTCTACATCTAGCTTCACCCACTGCACCTACCCTGATGACAATTACCCTGATGACAATTGTTTCATGGGTGCTTAATTTTCATGGAATGGGGGCCATAGTTTATTCTGTAATTTTTCAGCTCTTGAGTAGGTCCCATTTTCCCCGGGTTTGCTTTTTGGTGGTATCAAATATTGTAATAAACATCCTAGTATTTGTTACGTGTGTGCATTCTTATGGACTGTAATGAATGTGTATATATTCTTATGGACTGGTGTGGGAGGTTGTACACCCTTTTTAAAATAACAGCTTTATTGAGATAGTCACATATCATAAAGTAGGTTACAGGGAAAAAGAAAAGAAGAGTGAGGAGTAATTGCTAATGGTTGACAACATTCCTTTCGCGGATGGTGTCAAGGGTCTACATTAAGATAATGATGTTTGCACGTGTCTGTGAACATACTAAAAATCACCAAGTTGTACGCTTTTTTTAAAAAAAAATTATTTATTTATGTGGGGGGTGCAGAGAGAGAGAGAATCCCAAGCAGGCTCCCAGCATGGAGCCTGACATGGGGCTCAATCCCACAAACCATAAGATCATGACCTGAGCCGAAATCAAAAGTCAAAGGGTTAACTGACTGAGCCACCCAGGTGCTCCAACACTTTAAAAGGGTGAGTTTGGTGATATATCAAAACTAGACAAATACACTGCAAGAAATGAAGCTGATAAGGAGGTTTTCATGAATAGCCATGAAAAAATCCTTAGAATAGGTAGTAAATTTTAGGATCAGCATGTCAATTTTTGAAGAAGGGTCAGCTGGGATTTTTTATAGCAGTTAGGTTTAATCTTTTGATCAATTTAGGAACATTGTCATTTTAACTTTATTGAGTCCTCCAAATCATGACTGTGAAAAGTCTTCCCATTTATTTAAATCTTAATTTTTTCTAACGATGCTTTGTAATTTTCATTGTACCAATTTGCGTGTCTTTCATTAAATTTGTTCCTAAGTTTTATTCTTGTTCATGCTATTGCAAATGGAATTATTTGTACCAGTTTCTGAAAGTCATTGCAAGGGTGTAGACATCAAACTGATTTTTGCATATTGATCTTGTATGTTGCAAATTTTCTGAACTTCAGTAGTTCTCACAATGTTTTGCAGATTCCTTATGAATTTCTATGCGCAAGATCATATCAACTGCATAGCAGTTTTAACTTCTTCCTTTTGAATCTAGATGTCAGTTTCTTTCTTTTACTGTCCTAATCGCCCTGACCAGAAATGCCAGCCTTCTGGCAGGTTGAAGAAATTCCCTTCTTTTCCTGCTTTGTTGAATATTGTTAAATGTTTTTTTCTGAATTTATGGCAGTGACGGTGAGCATGTGAGTTTTGTCTTAAATTCTGTGAATATAGTGTATTATATTGATTTATTTTAGATGTCTAACCAACTTTTTGTTAGTAAAACAAATCCCGTTTGGTCATGTTGTATGATTTGTTTTATATTTGGTAGAATAGATTTACTACTCTTCTGAGGATATCTGAGTTGTTCATTATGGAACTTCATCTACAGTTTCATTTCTTGTAATGCATTTGTTTTGTTTTGATATTAGTGTAATAATGGCAAGTGTTTTTTCCTTTTTCTTCATATAGTTCTTGAAGAGTTTCTGATGCATCAATGTTAACATTTCTTTACTTTTTTTTTTTTTTTAAGAATTTAACAGTGAAGCCGTCAGGTCCTAGATATTTATTCATGGGCTTATTCTTTTTAGTTACTAATTCAGTCTCTTGTTATAAATCTAATCAGATTTTCTATTTCTTCCTGGGTTAGTTTAAGTGGTTTTTCTCTCTTTAGGACTTTGTCTATTTCATCTAGATTATCTAATTTGTTGGCATAAAGTTGTTTATGCTACTCTTTTATAATCCTTTTTATTTCTGTCAAGTTGGCAAAGATGGTCCATCTTTCACTATTGTATTTATTCATCATTCATTTAGTAATTTGATTCTTTTTTTTCCATAATCAGTGTAGCTAAATTTTGTCAATACCATGGATCTTTTCAGAAAAATGACTTTTGGTTTCATTGATCTTTGTTACTATTTTTCTATTCTCTGTTTCACTTATTTTCATTATATAGTCTTTATAATTTCCTTCCTTCTGCTTAGTTTGGGTTTAATTTTCTTTTTTTTCCCCCTCTGGATGCCTAAAGTGCAAGATTTAGTAATTTGAAATTTCAAATATTTCTCCTGTTCGTTTCTCACTTTCTCCTCTGGTGTTCCCATTATGCCATTATGCATATATTATACCGACCTTTGTAGTTGTCTCACAGTCCTTGGATATTCAGTTCTGATTTTTTTTTCTTTTAATATTTGTTCTCTTTGCTTTTTGGTATTTGGTGTTTGAGGATTCTGTTGCTAATCTCCTATATTAGAGATTCTTTCTTTAGCTGCTCCCCCAGTCGGTGAACAAGCCCATCAAAGGTATTCTTCATTTTTGTTACAGTGTTTTTTATCTGTTGCATTTTTTTTTTATTTTTCTTTAGGATTTTTGTGTCTCTATTTACATTGACCATCTTTTCCTACATGCTGTCTATCCATTAGAGCCCTTAGCATATTAATCATAATTGTTTTAAATTTGTGGTTTTATAATTCCAGTGTCTCTGCTGGGTCTAGTTCTGATGTTTTGTGTGTCCCCTCAAATTGTGTTTTTTTACCTTTTGGCATTCCTCGTGTTTTTTTCTGGATATCCAACATGATGTACTCGATAAAAAGAATTGTAAGTAATCCTTTCGTAATGTTGCCAGGAGGTATGGGGGGAGGGGATGCATTGTCTAGTCCTATGATTAGACCTCAGTCTTTTAATGATCCTATGTCTCTGGACTGTGAACTTCACAAGTGATTTTCCTCCTCCTTTGGGTGGGACAGGATGGTAAGAGTGAGCTGGCATTGGGTATTTCCCTTCCCCAAGTCAGTTAGGCTCTGATGATACCCTGTCAGGTTAGGCTGTGGTGAACTCGTGTCCCCTCAGGACTGGACTTGTTAGGAGAAAACGAGGGCTCTGTCTTTCATAATGGCTCCTTTTCCCTCCCATTGCTGGAAGCATGAGGGGATTTTTTTTTTTCCTAAAACTTACTGTGAGAACCTGCTCAAGAGCCTAGAGGTACATCTCAGGTGTCCCCCCTCAGACTTGGTCCTCTTGGTCCCCCCTTGGTCCTTGGAGTCTTTTATGATCCCTTGTCCACACTGAGCCTCCATCAGTCACTTACTGGTCAGGTTTCCTACTCAGCACTCGTCCCAGTGGCAGTTTTGTACATAAGCTGTGACTCTCCCTATATTTTCCTGTCCTGTGGGCAACAGTTTCTGCTGTGTCTTCCCACTCTTCCAGATCCAAGAACAGCTGTTTATTTTTCAGTCTGTTCAGCTTTTTATTCTTGTGAGGTTGGAGTGGCTACTTCCAAGCTCCTGACATGTGGAACTAGAAACCAGAAGCCCCCTTTAGTTCCTAAATGTGGTTTGCTTTAGTTCTTTAAAGATATTGAAAGGAGCCTACTTAAGTTTTTAAATGATAATTCCACCAACATAGGCTTTCTCAGAGATAGTTTCTATTGACCTATTGACTCCACTCCCCCCCAACCCCCCCACAATGTATGGGCCATACTTTCCTGTTTCTTTGTGCTTATTTTTTTTTTCTTTTTCGTTGTTGTTGTTGTTGTTGTTGTTGAACCTGCCTATTGTGAATAATAGTGCTGCAACCCTGGAAATCTAGTTTCCTTTCCCCTTAGGGCTTTAAAAAAAATTTTTTTTTATGTTTATTTTTGAGAGAGAGAGAGAGAGAGTATGTGCACGTAGGGGTGGGGAAGGGCAGAGAGAGAGGGAGACACAGAATATGAAGCAGGCCTCAGGCTCTGAGCTGTCAGCACAGAACGTGATGTGGGGCTTGAATCCACCAACTGTGAGATCATGACCTGAGCTGAAGTCGGTTGCTTAACCTACTGAGCCGCTCAGGTGTCCCTTTATGTTTTTTTTTTTTTTAAGTATATTTATTTTGAGAGAGACAGAGAACAAGTGGGGGTGGGGCAGAGAGAGGGAGAATCCCAAGCAGGTTCTGCATGGTTGGTCAGCACAGTGTCTGATAGAGCCTAATGCAGTGCTCTAGCTCACAAAACAGATCATGAACTTAGTTGAAATCAAGAGTCCAGTGCTTGGGCCACATGGGTGGCTCAGTTGAAGAGCGTCCAACTTTGGCTAAGTCATGATCTCATGGCTTGTGAGTTTAGAGCCCCATATTTGGCTCCCCAGTGTCAACGTAGAGCCCACTTCTGATCCTCTGTCCTCCACTCTTTGCCCCTTCCCTGCTTGTGTTCTGTCAAAAAAAAAAAAAAAAAAGTAAACATTTAAAAACACTAAAAAGTAAATTTAAAAAAGAGTCCAAATGCTTAACCGACCTAGCCACCAGGCACCCCCCCTTCTCTGTAGGGTTTTTTTGTTGTTGTGATTTTTTATTGTTACAGTTAACATTCATTTAGTGACTGCTGAACTAATTCTTAAATTCGATATTCTTTCTCATGTGTATTCATGGATTATCTTAGCTTTCACTTGCTGCTTGCACAGACCTTTGACTTTGGTCAGAGGTCAGAGTTTAGGGCCTTTGCGTGTAGTCCCTGGGCATGCACTTAGCCCTGCATTCGCAAATGGACTTCTGCATCTCCTGGGAAAAATCAGAGCTTTTCAAAGTCCCCCAAGAATTCTCATTCACCAGTGTTTCCTTTTAAATTCTTTGGTAAGACATCTGTTGGACCTTACTGACTTTACCACCTCTGGCAGTTGTGATTTTAGCAGATGCCACTGATTGTTTTTGACAAATGTCTTGAAGATTGGACTGTTTACACTAAGCAAGTTCTGAGTGAGGTCAAACAAAAAGGAAAAAAAAAGTCATGTGAATAGGACTTCTTCAGAGATCTTCCAGGCAGCTCAAATAGTAACTATTCTCAGGGTTGGGCTTTGGGGGAAGCCCCAAACTTTTTCTGGCCCCTCTGGTGGCTGCCCCATAAGAATTGACATGCATCCAAGCTGCTTATTTCTCCAGAGTCTTTCTGGGATACCTCAGAGACCTCCAGATGGATTATGCCTCAATGCCTTCCAGAAAGCAGATTTTTTTTAAGTGTATTTATTTACCTTGAAAGAGAGAAAGTGACAGCAGGGGAGGGGCAGAGAGAAAGGGAGAGAGAGAATCCCAAGCAGGCTCCACTCTGTCAGCACAGAGCCAGACGTGGGGCTTGCTCTCACAAATTGTGAGATCATGACCTGACCCAAGATCAAGAGTGTGAAGCTTGACCGGCTGAGAAAGCAGAATGTGCTACCGTCCCACCTGGTGGCCAGGATTTGGTCACCTTATCCTGTGTGCTGCACATCCTTCGTGCCCTATCCTAAACAGCCCCTCTCACACTACTCCTTTCTCAAAGCCCTTGTCATCAAAAGTGGTGCCTGATTTTCAGGGAACTATCCCCCTTAGGATTATTGCATCCAATTGACTTATAACTTGCAGGTCAAATCATCAGTAGTGAAAGGTGAGTTGTCATTGTGTAGAAGGCTTTCTCTTATTCATGGTGCAAATGGTACTTTTATCAGATATTGACCGAGTTTTGTTGTTAGATTGCTGATCTGTGTAAGTTATTTTAAACATGAAGGGAGGCAGGAGGAGAGAAAGGGAAAGGGAAGAACGATAGACACTATATTGTATGGCAGATTTCTAGAACTTACTCACCTTGCATAACTTAAACTTTATAGCTGTTGGATAACAACTCCTCACATATCCCCTCCCTCAGCCCCTAGAAATCATCATTCTACTTTCTGCTTCTTTGAATTTGACAGTTATAGACACCTAATATAATAAGGGGAATCTGATAATGTTTGTTCTTCTGTGACTGGCTTCTTTTATGTAGCATAATATCCTCCATGTTGTTGTGTGTGACACAATTTCCTTCTTTTTCTAATGTTGAACAATATTCCAATTTATGTGTATACCTTTATGTATATAACACATTATCCATTCATCCATTGATGGATATTCAGGTTGCTTTCATAGCTTGGCTACTGTGAATAACACTGTAATCAATATGGGACTATAGATAATGGCCTTGGCAATGACACCAAAGTACAGACAAAAAAACCAAAATTAGACAAGTAGGACTACATCAAACCAAAAGGGACAGCACAGCAAACAGTCAACATAATTAAAGGCAACCTACAGAGTGGGAGAAAATATCTGCAAACCTTATATCTGATAAGGGTTTAAATACAAAATATAAAGCAAACTCCTACAACTCAATAGCAAAAAGAAAGCGAATAATCTGATTTAAAAATGTATGAAGGGCTTGAAAAGATGTTTCCCTAAAGGAGACCTACAAATGGCCAACAGGTACTGAACCCTTGTTCAAGATCATTAGTCATCAGGGAAATACAGATCAAACTTGCAATGAGACATTACCTCATACCTGTTAAAGATAGCTGTTAGGAAGAATAAAAATAAAAAGCAAAGATAAGTGTCAGCAAGGACTGGAGAGATTGGAATTCTTGTGCACTGTTGGTGGGAATGTAAAATGTTGAAGCTACTGTGGAAACAGTATGGAATTTCCTCAAAAAATTAAAAATGGAATTGCTATGTTTATGATCCAGAAATTCCACTTCTGAGTACATATGCGAAATAATTGAAATGAAGATCTCAACAAGAAATGAATTTAATTTCCTGAAGAGATGAAATATAAATTGTTGAGTTACTAAGTTACCAGGGTGGAAAGATACTGTTTAGAGAGAAGTCACTGGAGCCAATATTATACTGTATTTTTCAGGAATGAGTATGTTGTTGAGAAGGTCATTTGTCATGAGTAATGGGATGAAAAAGGAAGAAAAGATTTCTTTAGCAGCCTCTGTAGATACTTGGAGTATACATATTCCTTAAGGTCTCTGAATTTAGATTTAATTTTTTAAGTGTCACTGTGCTTTGCTTTTGGTTTTGCTTTTTGGAGCGTATTTGCTTGTTTTCAGTATGTCACCTGGTAGAGGTAGGACTATATTTGAAATAAAGAAAAATATAGCTCCGTATATAATCATATACTTAGATGGATATTCAAGAAAATGTTAATACAGGTTGTCTCCAGATATTAAAATTATGAATTATTTTAATCTTTACGCTTTTCTGTGTCATCCTAGTTTCTACAGTCAGCACGTGTGATTTTTGTAATCAGACACAGTATGAAAAACTATTTATACTAATGAGACATTTACATTGTCACTTAAAAAAAGATTAACTGGAAGGCTTAATCCCACTTTTAGAAAATTCCCTTGATACAGTAACATTCTGTAACTTTGACTACAAACAGGCAATTGTAAGGTTAATATCATTCATTTAGATTGATGGAGTTACTAGGATAATAAAGCTAGGGAACATACATATAATATATCTATATTTCAGCAGAGTACTTCCCATGATATCTCTAAAGAATTGATTAAGGTATTGGCAGGATTTCAATGTGGTCACATGGAGTCATAGTTTTTAAGTTACCATCAGAAAGTAGGTAGATTAATGTTTGATGTCAATTCATGGGAAATTCTGTAGCAGAGTCCTGAATCTGCCCATATTTTATTTAAAAATTTTATTAATGAAAACAGATGACATATTTATTGTAACTTAAGTGATAAGGTACCCAACCTAGCTGATGTCAGACCAAAGCATCTTGTTCAGAAAGAAGCGTAATTGGAAAAGACACTGAGAAAGAATAAGACATTGAAATTATTGTATTTCTCTGAATTTAGAGACATGGGTGTCAAAAGTTTTTAACTAGTGTGGAGGTTCCTCAAAAAATGAAAAATAGAAATACTATATGATGCAGTAATTCCACCAGTGGGTATTTACCCAAAAAACAAAAACAGTAATTCAAAAAGATGTATGCACCCCTATGTCTGTTGCGGCATTATTTACAACAGCCAAGATGAAGCAACCTAAATGTCCATCGATCGATGAAGGGATAAGGATGTGGAATATACATAATGGGATAGTACACAGTCACAAGAAAGGATGAGATCTTGCCATTTGCAGCAGCATGAATGGACCTAGAATGGATTATGGTAGGTGAAATAAGTCAGACTGAAAAAAGAAACACCATATGATTTCACTCGTATGTGGAATCTAAAAAATAAATGAATAAACAAGCAAAAGGCAGAATCAGACTTATAGAGAACAAACTGATGGTTGCCAGAGGGAAGGGGGCTGGGGGAATGAACAAAGTGGGTAAAGAAGAGTGGGAGATACAGGCATCCAGTTATGGAATGAATAAGTCATCAGAATAAAAGGTACAGCATAGGGAATATAGTCAACGAAATTGAAATAGCATTGTATGGTGACAGATGGTAGCTGTACTTGTGACTATAGCATAACCTATAGAGAAGCTGAGTCACTATGTTGTACACCTATGGCTGCTGTAACATTGTGTGTCAGGTATACTCAAATTGAAAAACAAAAAAGATGTTAGCCAGAAAAGGAGCTTCAAATCGAGATTGCTAATTGATTACAAAGTTTTCGGAGAGGTGACGTCAGAAAGCCTAATTTGTGATGAATAAAGCCAACAAATTGCATATACAAATGGAAATAAAATACATTGAACCTGATATGTCTTGAGTCTAAGTTTTTCTGAGGACAGTTAAGAAGCCATTTTAAGACTACAAGCTTTGTATACGTGTGTGCGCTTAGTTTTCAACATAGTTTATGACATTTCTAAATAAATCTCAATGTGACTTACTGGTAAAATGTACAGATTCCTTCTGTAAGTGTCCTTCTTGCCAAGTACTCATAAATTGTAGGGGGGTTCATTGAAAGGCTTCTATATAAATTTATGGGGCTATCAATTTTCTGGTTAATTGATCTTATACTTGATGATTCCAAACATGTTCAGCTCCATTAAATGCAATGTCATTCTTTTCCCAGGGGCTAGTTGATTTCAGTGTCTGTAAAAAGTGTTATAAAAAAGGAAAGGTTTTCTATCATCCTTTGCTCTCTGACCATATACAAATTATTTTTTAAAACATCATATAATCTTGGGAGTAGGAAATGCTTTTTGAAGCATGACACAAAGCCTATGAAGCAAAAGGGAAAAAATACAAACATGCTTCACTACACACACACACACACACACACACACACACACACACACATGAAATAAAGAAATAAAAATGTATTTGCAAGAAATTTGGAAAGGGCTAATATATATACACAATCATGTGATCTGTAAATGAAAAACTGGAAACGTATAGATGAAATGATTAGCAAGAATAATTAGGCAAAGAACTTAGAAATATATGATTTTTACTTCTTACACTTTCATATTTTTAGAAAATCATTTGTGTTATTTTATAGTAAAAATATATTTTAAAACCGAAGTTTTGTCATGCTGCTTTTTTTTGTCTATTTACTTTTTTTCCCTTTAAATAATTTATAAATAAGAAAACAAATGTATTTGGAAAAATGCTTCTATCCTTTTGTGTGGTTCCTCAGGGAATATGCTTAAATGTCAGCACTTTAGTGGGTGTCACACTTTCCCTCTATTTCCTGTTTTCCCAGTACACATTTATTCAATGTATAGATATGTTAAAGGTAGGGGAGTCTAGGTGGCTCGCTCGGTTAAGCGTCCAGCTTCGGCTCAGGTCATGATCTCACTGTTGTGAGTTCAAGCCCTGCATTGGGCTCTGTGCTGACAGCTGAGAGCCTGGATCCTGCTTTGGATTCTGTGTCTCTTTTTCTCTGTGCCTCTCCCCAACTTATGCTCTGTCTCTGTCTCTCTCTCAACAATAAATAGACATTAAAAAATTTTTTTTAAATAATGTTAAGGGTAAAGAGAATATTTACTGGCTCTAGATTAAGGGCCCAGTAATTTGGCTGACCTGATCCCCGGAGTGGAAATGGCTAAAAATGGAAAAGAAAATATTCAAGAGTAAGAAAAACCATGGCCATGGTTGTTTCCTAGGTGCTGGCCCATCACTGAGTAGAGGCCACAGGACTCTGCTCTGGAACCAGCTTACTTCGGTAGAAATACCAGTCACATGAATCTGGCAGATAATCTAACTGGCAAGAAGACCAGGTAGGAAAAGACAGATGTTCCCAGCTGAAGGGTATGTTCTGCAACACTCTGTGGGCAGGACACGGGGGTGCAGGAGTGACTCCATGGCAAGCAGAGAGTGTGGAGGGAAGGGTTAGCAGGAGATAAGGTTAGAACAGTGACCAGGGCTGCAGGGTGTGTTAGAGGAAAAAAATCATGTCGTGACTCAGGAACGGCCCGCAGCTGTCTGTTTTCGGCACTTACGGATGTTGTTTGTAGTTCGTGGAGAATTCCTCGCATCCAAAGAATGTTTGGTTATGATCCCCACTTCTGAAGCGATCCCTTTCAGCCTGTAATACTTTAAGAGAGATAAGGAAAAATGACATCACAGCCAGAAGAACAAGTGGGTAAGCTGGGTGTCCTTTTGTACTTGGCTCCTTTCACTCATCATATTTTAAAGGCTCGTCCACCTGTAATGAGTACGCATATGATTCCTTCCTTCATTCTTGCAATATTCTTGCTCATTAAAATAAAGACACAGAATCTGATCTGAGGATGCTGGCCCTCAGTTTACTTGATGGGACTAAATGAAGAAATGCACATCACACTATTTCAACTCACCATCTGAAGACCAGTAACAATGGAAGAGCGCAATTCTTTTTCCTTCCGTTTAAAATACATTATCTGCAAAACTGACTTCACTGTAATTTTGTTGATAATGCATAACTGGCTAAAACATTTAAGTACAGGCAGCTTCACAAGAAAAAACAAGTTTGCATTTATTCAATTCTTGGTCTTTTCTGATGATGCCAACAAGAATAGCAATGGAAAGGAGTCTATAGCAAATTCAAAATACTTATTTTTTGGTAAGTTGAAATTTCTGAGTTTGGAGATGTAAACGAGACATGTTGGAATAAGTGAAAAAATTGTATTCAAAATGGTTTCATATTTAAAAAAAACTGTAAAAAAAAAGGGAACAGTATTCACGAAATGTTCAATGTTCAGTAGCAAAAAAGTACAGAATAGTATGTGGGGTATGATCCCAATTTTGAAAAAGAAAAAGCTTCTTCTACAAACACATCTAACCTGTGTGTGTGTAGACAAAGTATACATGAATATACAAACATACACACACACACACACACCACTACACAACCTGTGTGTGTGTAAAGTATATATGAATATACAAACATATATATGTATACACACACACACACAACACTAACATAAATTTATTTTCTCTGAAAAGTAATATAGCAGTATTGGGGGCAGGAGGGATGACTTCGTGGTTTAGTTCTTGTATGGTTTCAACTCATCTTTACAAAATGCCTTCCATTTGTTATTAGAGAGAAAAAGTACAAGCCGTAAACTCGTGCTATCACTTAAGACATTATACCAAAGCATACCTTATGGTCTCTACTTGAAAATGTAGCCAGTAGTTGAGTTTTCAGGGAGAAATATTATTACAATGAAATATTAAATCTTATGGGAATAATCAGATACTATAGCTGGCAATGTGAATATCTATAAATATGTATATTTATGTATGTAAATATGTATGTTTTCTGGGAAAACAATTTGATGTTAAGTACTAAGCACTTACAATTTTTTAAATTGTTCTACCTCCTTTTGAGGAGAATAAATAGAAAGTACTCCAAAGCATATAATTAGTTGGCAGGGATATTAAGTATTCATATTCAGGGTGGACTGGACACAGAGTCATAAATATTCACTGCAGTGTTATTTATTGTAACCAAACACTGTAAACAATCTAAATTTCCTGCAGTAGGCAGATGGTTAAATAAATTGTAGTTAAGTTCTCTCAATGTCTTTTAAACCAGTATTTATTGACATGGGAACAAGGTCATGAAATAGCAATTTTGTTTTTTAACAGACTTGCAAATGGTATTCACAAAATGTTAATTTTTTTAAGTAAATATATACTCATATGTAGGAAAATATGGGAAGAACATATAATAACTTGTTACTAGCCTTTATCGCCGGTGGTAATGAGTTATATGTGGTTTTTCATTTATTTTGAAAATAAATTGGTAGTCTCTAATTAGAGAAAACAGGATTGTGTTTCATTTGTAATCAAAAAATCAGAAAAGAATGTTTTTTAAAAGGGGGAAATTGTAATACATTTCCCATAGGGTTTATTTTCAATTCATAAAGATTAATGGGTTTTTAAAGGCATTTATTGGCCTTGAGTTACCTGCTTCTCATGAAATTCTCTAAGATAAATATTATTTTCCATATTTATCAAGAAGATAAATACTATGACTGATGATATTTATGTAGAAAAATAATTTTTCTTTACTATTTAGCGAAAAGGAGCTATTTCTCATCATCCACAGGAGAGAAAGACAGTAAATCTCAAGTATTTTACAACTGTCAGGTCCGTGCAGCACATTTTTCTATCAAAGAATGCACCAAACTGTGAGAATGTATAATCCCTGCAAATGCTTCTATAGAAAAATGCCAATAGCTTCCACCCATAAAATGAGAGAGAATGACGCATTGTCATGAATGATGAGAAGAGGGAAGCATTATGTCACTAGAATGACATTTTTAGAATTTCAACTGCATGACAAAAGAGATGTCAGAAAAGACTTTTTTTGTTGATGTTCATAGAATTTACAGTCATGGATGTCACATGTATTGTTATTTTATTATATTAATTTTTAAGCCCTTTTGTAGAATCAAAAAGCATTTCATAATACTTATTAACAATTGCCTTGTGCCAGGCACTGTTCTAAACCTTGGGAATACAAATTTAATTGGCTCTAGAGAAACTCACCGTCAAGGAGACCTTATTGCATCTATGTTCAAAAAGGATTCAAAGCAATTACAGAAAAGAAACAAGGCAATTATAATGGCTGTGCCTGCCTGTGTTACCAGGAAACAATTAGATTTAAAGCATCGTAAATATACCCATATCCAGAATCGGGTCTTATTGTTTCTTATTCTTGTTCTTTCTCCTTGGATCTAATCTGGCATCTTGACATAAGCAGAGTTGTTGATACAAAACAATAAGCAAGGCATTCTAAATTTGGTGGCTGGTATGTGAAGCAGGTAATTCCCACTTCGCTCATCCAATTATCAGAATGTCCATCACCTCAGTGACAAATGTCAGAAGAGTGGGCTCCATGGGAGCCTTGTTGAATTAACAGCATGACTGTGTGAGACTTGCCCTTGACTCAAGGGAGCATAGTGGAATTTCTCATTTAAGATCAATTATTATTATTGCAGTATATATTGTCAATTCTTTCACCAATTTACAGAGAAATGAATGTAAATGATCAATAGGTGTATGAAGTCTTTCTAGCTCTTGAATATAAAAATAAAACAAAATAAGATTATTATCTTAGTAAACATTTAAAACACTCTAACATCCAGTATAGATGGAGGTCGGAGAATTGTTTACCCATATACTGTTAATGAGTTTGCCAATTGATAAAACTTTTCTTTGCGGGGCAGTTTGACAGTGACTCTATGTTGAGGTGGGACTTCTACCCATCCTCCCACTGGCATAGGCTCTGTTTTCCTTGTACCCTCATCTCTGGTCTGTGTTGTCATTGCTCTTTGCCCCACTTGCTCCTTTCAGAGTCCAAAATGTTGACAACTTCCTTACTTATTGTTATGAGAGAGAGTGCACTTAATTCCTGTGGAAGTTGCTTTTCTCCCGGTAGAATGTTCTGGGCCCTGAGTCATTTGGGGTATGTCCAGAGTGTTTCTTATCCATCTCGGGCACTTTGATTCTATTGCCTATGTATATAATGCAGTGCATTTGTTTCAGATACTCTTGACAATGATTAGATCAGATCATAGTGGGAGAAAGCATTGTTTTTCTTCTCTCTGGCTCCAGACCCTTTCAGAGCTTCAGAGATGAAAGGGGGCTAGCATTTCCACACAAACTGCCAGGTTCAGGCTGAAGCTATTTCCCATGTAGCCCGGGCCCTCTACAGTGGACACCTGAGCCTCTTCCCTGATGACAGGCAGATCTTATGGAGAATGGGCCACCAAAGGATAGCATGTGTAGCTTGCTTTGTCTTTGCTGTGCTGTTCCTCAGAATGTTTTTGTATTGATGACCAGCTGCAGAAAGAGAGGAATTCAGTGCTCCAGGGAGAAGGAATCTTAGCAGACTCCTGAGGACTAGAAAGAATCCAAGGTGAAGAGGAAGGACCCAATCTAGTACCTTTACTGAGATAGGTCCCAGAGCATCAAGGGCCAGACAAAACTATGATCTGAGCCCATGTGCAGGGTAATGTGGGTACAGGGAAACGCAGTGATGGCAGAAACGAAATGAGTACATTTCTCTGAATGCGTCTCAGGCACCAGTCCTAGGAGATAGGAGGATGCTAGGCCTCAGGGCACATGATAAAGATGGATGTGGCCAGCGGAGAGGCAGAAACAACTTTGAAAATGTCTGAGTTCTATCAAAGATAAAAGTATTACTCATTAGTATAGTGATGTTTGCTTTCAAACTTGGTATCATTAAAACAGAGGGGAGTCCAGGAGTTTGGTAGTCAAAATTCTCCTGTAAAAAAGGACCCATAAACACTAAAACTGTCAAAGGCAATGGCTGTTTTTCAGCCTATCTCAGTTCAGTGATGGAGTTGATTTCTAGATAAAAGTAAGGACTATTACATGCTATCAAGGAAGCAGACAGTTGTATTGGTGGGACATGCAGAAGACAGGCCCTGACCCGAGCAACATACTTCTTAAAAGGCACTGACCTAGCAGTGTATGTCTCTAGAAGGGCTAGCCTGGGGAAATGCGGGCTACAGACTGTATCATGTGGCATATGGTTATGGGACTAGAGAAATGCAGTCTTTGATATCTATATAGATATTGCTTTGGTGGTTTTAAGCAGATAGCTGAAGAACTGTTATGTGGAAGAGATATGCATGTATATTATATGTACGTATAAATATAGCTATATATAGCATGGGTGTGTGTGTGTGTGTGTGTGTGTGTGTGTGTGTGTGTGTGTGTGTATTATGCGGAACAGAACAGTTAACGTAAATGTAACACCAAAGCACAACCAGGATCCGTCTTTACCATCCAGTGCTCACTTGCTCTCTGCTATTCCCAGCTGCAAGAGACAGTGGAAAAAGAGCTTTAGGTGAAGAGAACTGGGATCGCCATGATGGTTTAGACCAATCACAATTCATCCACCAAGGCTGGCATTTCACTGCTTAAAAAAAAAAAAAAAAAAAAAAAAAAAAAAAAAAAAAAGCTGTGCTCTGAGTTGTAGGAAGAAGGGCAACAGTGGGGGGTCACCAGCAGTCAGTGCCACCCCACATAGTTGTTTTTGCTTGATTTCCTCCTTTTCTCCCTAATGCCTTGTGAGATCCCCAAGGGAAAGGGTTCACCTTGGGAAGATTTTGGTCAACTAAGCCTAGTGTCGAAAGCATGGATTGTGAGAAACAGTTGAACATTACATGAATGAGTAAGTTAGCAAAAATGTGTAATGATGCCAGGATCCTTTTTAAAACCTCTGAGTCACTTTTAGGAAAAGTTTGCAAGCTGCCTCAGCCGCCATCACATACTCGACTCCAAGTTGCCAGCCTTTTTCCATACTATAGCCTCTACCTGGAGTGCTTTTCCTGGTCAGGATCTCATTGCCCGGTCCATCCAGTCTGGTGCCATTTATGCCCCCCATACCCTGCTTTCCATACTCTGCTCTTTGCTATCCAGCACCACCTCTTTGTGAAGCCTGCTCTGGCTAACCCACACGAAATGTGTGTACTTTCTTTCTGGGCTACTCTGTTCCATGCGCTTCCCGTGATTTGCTGTGATGGGAAATCCTCTGCTGGGTCCCAGCTGCTTGAAGAAGGGTTGGATGTATTCCTAGCATTTAGCACAGGGCCTGTCGCAAAGTAGCTGTTCAATAATTATATCTTATTCTTATTTTTTTAATTCTTTTAAGTTTATCTATTTTGAGAGAGACAGAAACAGCACAAACAGTGGAGGGGCAGAGAGAAAGGGAGAGAAAGAGAATCTCAAGCAGGCTTTGCACTGTCAGACACAGGGCTGGAACTCACAAAACCGTGAGATCATGACCTGAGCTGAAACCGAGAGTTGGATGCTTAATTGACTGAGCCACCTAGGAGCCCCTGAATAATGATATTTTAAAATCATATACTCAGTTTGCCATATACTCAATGGTTCCAGTTTGAAAACTCTAAAGGGTACTATGAATACTAGGAAAAAGAGGTTCAAGAGAGTTATACTTCCCTCAGAAAGACACAAGAGTCACAGATTCATTGCCTTTTTCAAATCCCTGTTTTTGTGATAGTTGAAATATATTATTTCCCCACTTTAAGACCTGGTCATCATCAACCGTAGTTTTTTTAAAAATAGAAACAATGTTAAAAATTAATGTTGCCAAAGCTGCCACCTTTAGCTTGAGCCAAATTTTATGAAAAGCTTAGTTGTCTTCATTTTGACTTTTTCATGCTTATTTAAACTTTTGGAGAGAGTTTCTATTCTCTCATATTACCAAAGTCTAAACAACAGTTTTTCTAAAGAGGCATGCCTCCAGGCCAGCTGTTACAGCAATTATCAATTATATTTGGCTTCATTTAATTGTTTGCAAAATTAGCTTTTGAAAGTACCATTTAATTCTCTTTCCAGTCTCACTTCCCAAGAAGGTAATTAATGAACTAACTATAATTACACATGAATGATAAAGCAGAGGGAACTTTTTAAATTAAATCATCACTGAACTTTTCTGTGCTATCTATCAGTTGGGACTCAGGTACTGCAGGGCACTGAGCACGTGAGAATTCAGGTCACTCCTGTCCCTGCCACTACCTCCTCATTTGTCATTGCTTGCAGTCATGTGTCTGTCTGACATATTAATGTAATCAAAATGCCCCACCCGAGTTAAACTCTCAAGCTTATGGGCTATCAGAAATGTATTTTAAAATACTCTAGGAGCTGCAAAAAATAAATGTCAGCACGGATCTGTCCAGTACCTATGAAGTAAGTCACCTGTGACCCTGAAGCTTAACTCCTAGTAGGAAAAATATGTCCAGAGACTGTCCACACTCTTTCCACACCCTATGTGCACCTGCAGCCCAGACCTCATAGCTCACATGGAGATATAGAACTTAAGGAATACAAAAAGTAGCTTCTCTCCAGAAAAATATTGAGTAACCCACTAAAAAATATCTGTGAATCTTGCTTCTGCGGGGTTGTAATACATACAATGATACTTTTATTTATGGCAGCATTAAAAATGCAATTTATTAGTGTTGTTTCTCTTTTAAATGCAAATAGTAGCTACTGTCTTAGAAGAATTGATAAATACAGAAAAACACAAAAAAGCTCCAATCAGTGTTCTATAATCCAGTCACCAGACCTAACGTTTTATAACATTTTGAAATGTATTTATACATATCTCTGTATGTGTATATAATAAACACATACATATATAACATATAGATCACATTATTTATATTTACCCATTTCTAATGGTATTGTTTCTACCTATTTTTTAATGGCTATAGAGTATTTCATCTGGATATGCCATAATTGATGTAATCAATCACTTATTGGACATGGAGGTTTTAATCTTTTCACTATTTTGAACATTTCTTATTAAAGAACACTTTTGTCTATATCTCTGATTATTTCCTAAGTTTCAAATTTTAGAACTAGTAAGTCTAGCTAAAGGAGTTGTCAATTATATTTATCTTAAAAAAAAAACCTCTTTCATTGATTTTTTTCCCTATTGTATTTCTTTTTGGTTTAATGTTTATGTATTTTTGAGAGGTGGGGGGAGCACGTGGGGGCAGGGGCAGAGAGAGGGAGACGGAGGATCCAAAGCACCTTCTACGCTAGCAACAGAGAGCCCGATGTGGGGCTTGAACTCATGAACCGTGAGATCATGATCTGAGCCAAAATCAGACACTTAACCAACTGAGCCATCCAGCCACCCCTCTATTGTATTTCAATTCTTTGTTTCATTTATTGCTCCTCTGATCTTTAATTTTCTTTTAGCCTGCTAACTCTGAGTTTAGTTTGTTCCTTTTCTGGTTTCTTGAAGTGTAAGACTAGCTTGCTTATTTGAGCTCTTTCTTTTTTAATGTGTATCTTTATCACTATTATCTTCCCTCTCAGTTTACTTTTGCTGCATCCTCTAAGTTTCTGTATGTTTTATTTTCATTTTCATTTTCTTCAAGGTTTTTTAAAATTTCTCTTTGACTCCTTCTTTGAACCAGTGGCTGTTCCAGAGTACATTGTTTAATTTCCACATATTGTGAATTTTTCAGTTGTCCTTCTGCTACTGATTTCTAGCTCATTTCTTGTGGTTTGAAAAGATACTTGGTATGATATTAACCTTTTTAAATTTGTTGAGACTTGTTTTATGATCTAAAATATCTATCCTGGATAACATTCCATGTTCACTTAAAAAAAACGTGTATTCTGCTGTTGCTGGGTGGAATGTTGTGTATATGTTGGCTAGATACACTTGCTCTATAGTGTAGTTCAAGTCCACTATTCTTTCATTGATGTTCTTTCTGAATGTTCTATCCGTTGTGAGTTACTGAAGTCTCCTTTTATTCTATTGCTCTTTCCCCCTCTAGATCTGTCAATGTTTGCTTTATATATGTACCTGCAGTGATGTTGGACATTTATAGATTTATAATTATTATATCTTCCTGATGAATTGAGACTTTTATCATTATATAAAATTATATATATATATATATCACTGTGACTTTGTGAACTTTTTTGACTTAAAATCTATTTTGTCTGATGTAAATACAGCTGCCTTTGCTTTCTTTTTCTTACCATTTGCATGGAATATCTTTTTCAGTCCGTTTTCTTTCCACTTATATGTGTCTTTAATTCTAAAATGAGTCTTTTGTAGATAGTGTATAGTTGGATTTTTAAAAATCATTCAGCTACTCTGTGACTTTTGATTAGAGAATTTAAACCATTTATATTTAAAGTAACTGGTAAAGACTATTGCCATTTTGTTAGTTTTTTTTCTGTCTGAAATGTGGCTCTTTTGTCCTTCATTTTTTCTTGCTATCTTTCTTTGTGATTTCTTGCTTTTTTTGTAGTTATATGCTTTATTCCTTTCTCTTTTGTGTGTCTACTGAAAGTATTTTCTTTGTGGCTACTGTGGGACTTATTAAACATCTTATAGCAATAGCTGTCTATTTTAAGCTGATAACAATTTACCTTCAATGACATACAAAAACTGTGCACGTCTACACTTTTACCTCTCCCTCCTTCACTTTATGTTATTGATGTAACACTTTACACCTTTTTGTATTACATATCCGTTAAAAAAAGTTTATAGTAGTAGTGATTCTTAGTACTTTTGTCTGTTAATTTTTATACTTGGGTACAATATGAGACAACATGGATAAAACTGGAGGATATTATGCTAAATAAAATAAGCTGGTTACAGCAAGACAAATACTACATGAATCTACTCATAAGTAGTAAAAATAGCCAGACTCAAAGAAATGCAGAACAGAATGGTAGTTACCAGAAGCTGGAGGTAGTCCCTATGAGGCAGGGAGAAATGGGAGTTGTGGTTTGGTGGATATAAAGTTTTAGTTACGTGAGATAAAGTACATGAATTAGAGACCTGTTGTGAGAAAAGGACACAAAGAAACTTTTGGATGTGATAGAAATGTCTATTACTTTGATTGTGGTGATGGTTTCATAGGTGTATGTATATGTTGAAACACATCAAATTGTATACATTAAATATGTGCAGTTTTTTGTACATCAATTATACCTTCATAAAGCTGTTTACAAAAATAAAGTTAATACTGCTGGGTGTATTAGTTTTCTGTCACCTTTGAAAGCATTACCACAAATTCAGCAGTTTGAAACAAAACTTCTTTATTAACTCGTAGTTCTGTAGGGTAGAAGTCTGGGCATAGTGTGGCTGGGTTGCCCGATTAGGTTCTTACAAGACTGAAATGTAGGTGTCTTCTGGCTCTGTCCTCATCTGGATCCTGAGGTTCTTTTCTGAACTCATGCATTTGAGTCAGGATTCAGTTCCCTGCAGCTGTCAGATTGAGGTTTCTGTTTCTTCGATGGCTGTCAGTGGGAGGCCACTTTTCCTACTTCTTGTCACGTGACGCTTTCAATCTTTAAAACATGAAATGGACAGTCTTTCTGTGTTAGCCTGCTAGGGCTGCCGTGACAAAACACCATAGACAGAGTGGCTTAAGCAAAAGACATTTATTTTCTCATAATTCTGTGTGCTAGAAGTTTAAGATCAAGGTACTTAAAGGGTTGATTTCTGGTGAGGCCTCTCTTACTGGCTTGTAGATGGCTGCTTGTTTGTTGTGGTCTCGCATGGCCTTTCCTCTGTGTGTTTGCAAGTGTTGGGGGGAAAGGTCTCTGGTAGTTCTTCCCCTTCTTATAAAGATGCTAGTTATATTGAATTAAGGTCTCATATTTATGACCACATTTAACCTTTGTTATCTCCTTATGGACGCTGTCTCCAAATATAGTCACAATAGGGTTTAGAGTTTCTACATATGAATTTTGGGGAGGGAGTCACAGTTTAGTCTGCACTGCTTCCTTATATCAAATTCCCTCCTGCTTTGAATTGTCTCACCAGAGAAAATGTAGATATTTTAAGGGTCCGTCTGATTAGGTCAGATTCACTGAGAAAAATCTTCCTATCTTAAAGTCGACTGATTTGGGACCTTAGTTAGGTCTGGAAAACCCCTTCAGAGCAGCGCCTAGACTAGTTTTAAACTGAGTAACTGGAGGCTTATAGTGTACATGCAGAAGTTATATTACATTGGGGGGGTGGCGAACCTTGGGGGCCATCTTAGAATTTGGCCTGCCACACTGACTCCGACTGTACTGCTGTGTGGGACTGGTGTACAATTTAAAGGTAGGAGTGAGACTGGGCATTCAGTGTCAGCTCTGCTACTAACTCACTGTGCACGTCACATGACCTCTCTGAACTTTAGTTTTCTTGTCTGGAAAATGAATCTAATGACCTCCGTTGTTCTGATTTTCTGACCTGATCTATTACTTCTTAAGACATGAGAATCACCCTTTTGTGCTGCTTACCTGTTTTCCTTTCTTTTGGTATTTGTCCACACTTGTCCTTTGCTGCTAGACACTGACAGCAGTAGCAATTTCCTCAAAGTTTAAAAAGGATACCTGCACAAAGGTGAAAAAAGTAGAGATTAATTTTCCTCTTCTAAAAAGCCTCACAATGGTGAGAATTCCCAAGGCTCTTGTAATGTGCCCATGACTTGAAATGTGCCCCTGTAGCTTCTTTAGATGGTAGTAGCTCATGTCCATGGGGCCATATTTCAACACTGGGTGACAGGCATTCGGGGAGATTTTAGTATTTTTTAGTATTGCCCTTGTCATTTAATAGGTTCCTTCAAAAGAGCAGAACACAGCATGATAGTATGGAGTCCTATCCCGAGAATGTCTGATCTTTTGCTTTCATATTGAATGACGACTACACAACTCCTGGGGGGTTCATGATGCCTATTTTCCCATTCTAATTTATCAGCACCTCCTCTGCCTTTCTGTTCTGTGCCAGTGCTCCCCTGCAGTGCTCACCAATGCATTGTCAACAACCATTTTTGCATTTACACAGAACTGGCAGTCATCCTGACTGCCTGAAGGGAAAGAAAAAGGAATTCACCTCCATCTTCATTATCGGCTTGTAGTGATTCCTGATAGAACAAAACTCTACACTTTTGCAAACAAATACAGTTCACATTGTCCAGTATGCATTACATTACCAGTTATACATTTTCCTACATTCTTTTAGGAGCAAAGGGCCTTTACAGACGATTTCAACAGAACCTGAGCACTTGTCCATGATAGGAGATTATGTTTGGAACCAGTACAGAGAAAAATGTTTATGATGCTTAACTTGCTCTGTTTTTTTTCTAAGGTGAATAATTGGTGTTTGATTATTCTAGTACACGATCATAACTTTCATTTTAACATTTGCATTATAATCCTTGTTTCATTTAGCCAGTGCAGCAAGTGGCGATAATAATAATATGCTAACTTCTAATGGGTATGTATGAAGTGTCAGGTGCTGGACTAAGCATTTTACATGTCTTCTTTCATTCACTCCCAATAAAAGCACAGTTAAGTAGGTATTGTGATTATCCTATTTTACATACGAGGAGACTAAACATGGAGATCCTAAATAACCATGCCCAGCTTACAGAAATAATAAGTATAGATAGATGAATCAGTCATGTCTGAGAACAGAGACTGTTCTCTGTCGTTATACATTATGAAATATTTCAATAGACTTTTGGGGTTTGTTTTATGCCTAGAAACATACTGTGGGAGGGTAGACAGAGCAAAGGCTAAGGATCCCCACAGAATTGTAATCAAATTCTATTTCAGTCACTTACTAGTTTGTGTCTGTGCCTAAAGTACTTACTCTTTGTACCTTGGTTTCCTTATCTCTCAATGAGGAAATATAACAGTCTATGATGGGTATATTGTTTCTATTTTGTATGACATACGTAATCAATTAAGAGTAGCTGTCTGGATCTCTGTACTGAGATGGGTGCTATTGCCATTTCTATGGGAAACTATTGTGGTAGATTAGTGATGTCCAGAGTGGAGACTGAATTAGGTAGTCATCATGCATACTCCATATTTGCTATCCCTAGCCTGGTGCCTAATGGAACCTGAGAGATAAGAGGTAAAGTTTCTCTTCTCCTATTACCAGGTTTTCTAATTCCATGACTATATATTTAGAACGCAATTCAGCATTTAAGCTTCTTTTCTTTGTCAAACATTGAGTTAGCTGCTATGCAAAATAAGATGAAGTAGTTCTTTTTTTTGTTTTGTTTTGTTTTTTTATTTTTAAATTTTATTTAAATCCAAGTTTGTTAACATATAGTGTAGCAGAATTTAGTGATATATCACTTACATATAACCCTCAGTGCTTATCCCAACAAGTGCCCTCCTTAATGCCCATCACCCATCTAGCCCATCCCCCCCACCTAACACCTCTCCAGCAACCCTCAGTTTGTTCTCTGTATTTAAGAATCTCTTAGGGTTTGCCTACCTCTCTCTTTTCTAAGAGTTCATGTTTAAGTCTAACTATGGAATGGAAGAAAGGAGAAAAAAGTCAGGCAATGGCTAACTTTGGGGAATAGTATCATAAAAATGCAAAAGTTCTCAATCCATTATTTTATATCAGAGTAATCTGTTGCACCCTAAGTTGAACTTTTAATGGAAATTAATAGGTAAGATGTCAGCAGCAAAGCATAATCTGACAGGGAAAAATTAATTTACTTTCCTCCCAATATTGTCAGCACATGTAAACACTCTTTATGTCCCCACTTTCCCCTAGTTTACTTCCCCACCTGCTTGTCTTATCCTAAAATATTGGCTCAGGTTACATGAACCGAGATTTCCCAGAGAAAGAATCAGACCAAAAAAATCCCAGAATAAACACTTGTACAGAATTTAATTTGTCTCTAGGTCCAGACTGGGCCTACAATGGGCCTCGCTCTCTGCGACCCTATGGGACTAGACATCTGCTTTGTGCTCTGGTTAGCCCACATGCAGGTACAATAGTCCTGGCAGGCCAGCTGACACATGGGCTTAGAGCAACATTTCCAGACATCTCCCCAAAGTAGTTTCACATACAGTAAAACTTTGGATTGCAAGTAACTTGTTCTGTGAGTGTTCCACAAGATGAGCAAACATTTCTAATAAATTTTAATTCGATAAACGAGCGAAGTCTTGCAATACGAGTAGCATGTGATGCCGAACATCACATGATCACAACTGAGCCAATGGGTCTTGAAATTTGCTTTGATATACAGGTGCTTTGGATGACAAGCATGTTTCCAGAACTAATTTTGCTTGCAAACCAAGGTTTTACTTTATTTGGGATCTCTACCTAGTGCCCCAAGAACAACAGCACCATGTCTGTGACCTCCTCATCCTCATGGGGTTAAGCACCAGCTGTGTTCTCTTTTCTAAAATACGATTTTTTTCCAGGTGGCTATTAAGTTATTAGGGTATATGTTCCCAGGATGAATGGAGCAGGTCATATTCTAGACCTCAAGTATATTAGGAGAGTAAGCTAGTGTCTTTTCTTTAGACTTAGTATTTTCTTTCCAAAGAATATATGGGTACTAGACAGTCTCGAATATGTACAATGGTTTAACCTCACCACAGGTAGACAGGTAAATCAGTCATCACTCACCAGTTCCGGGAAAGTCAACTAGCCCTACCAGACTTATAACTGACCCTTGAACAATGTGTGTTTGAACTGGATAGGTCTGCTTACATATGGATTTCTTTTTCATACAGTACCGTGCTGCAAATATATTTTTTCTCCCTTAGGATTTTCTTAACACCATTTTCTTTTCTCTAGTTTTCTTTATTGTAAGAATACAGTATAAATTACATGGTATTATTATATGGAACATACAAAATGTGTGTTAATTGACCATGTTGTCACTAGGGCTTTTGGTGAACAGTAGGCTATTAGTTGTTAAGTTTTGGGGGAATCAAAGTTTATATGCAGATTTTTGACTGCATTGGAGGTCAGCACCCCTAACCTCTGCATTGTTCAGGAGTCAGCTGTACTAGTTGTAGCTTTTACCTAGGACCTTGATGAAACAAGTATACTCTGAAGGCAGGAAATGCCTGTGTTTAAGTGTGTACATGTACCTGTGTGTGTGTGTGCGTGTGCATGTGTGTGTGCGTGCATGTGTGTGTGCGTGCATGTGTGTGTGTGTGTGTGTGTGTATTTCATACATTCTTTACCTAGCACATCTCACTTTGTGTTTGGGTATCTTGGTTTTTGGAGGCTTAGTAGATTCTCTTATACTTGAAATGTTTAATTGGAGAATATGAATGACTCTAGCTTTAATCTACATTAATTATAAAAAGAGACTGAGTTCTTTCATAGCATTTCTAATTTTATGAATGACTATATTTTTTAAGAGAATTTACCCTATTAATGTACTTGGTGTTTTTCAGAGGAATATTGAATTTTCAGACACTTTGTTTTTCATTATCATGCCTTAATGCCACATTTCTTTCAAAAACTCGAAGAATAATAGCATGGCTTAGGTCTCTTGGAAATAACCGTTCCCAAAATGACCTTGTTAACTTACTTTCTTTTCCTGAACTATGGACTATTTAAGTCTTACACAAAAGTACCAATATTTTCACTTTAGAAATGTCATAAAGATGGTTTGATTATCACAAACAAATATATACCGACATAACGGTCTGGCTGTCCTTAGAATAACTGTGCTTAACTTTAGGCTTTAATGTAATTGCTGCAGTTAAAGAACTTTATCTCTCAAATATTTATGCACTGCAACCCATGTGCCATCTTCTGCTGTAAGTGTTAGGGATATTTCATGAACAATGACAAAAGCACACACGTACACACACACACACACGCACAACTAAGCTGCCTGTATTAGGTTTTTATTGTTTATTAGCACAAACTGAGTGGCTTAAAATAAAACATATTTGTTATCTGATGATTTCACAGAGTGGCTCAGTTGCTTTTTCTACTTAGAGTCCTAAATGGCTGAAATCAAATACCAATGAGAGTACATTCCTTTCTGAGAGGCTCTGAGGGAGAATCTTCTTCCAAGCTTCATTCCGGATCTTGACAGATTCAGTTCCGTGTAGTTATAGCCCTGAAGTCCCAGTTTCTTTACTGATCATTCTCAGCTTCTAGAAACTTATGGCACTCCCTGGTTCATGGTCACCTTTAAAGCCTATAAGGGCAGCGAGAGGCATTCTCATACTTCACATCTCTCCAACTCTCCCTTCTACCTCGTCTCTCTTGCCTTGTTTCTGCTGCTTATTGCTCTTCAACTCTCTTCTTCCGCATTTAAAGGCTCATGTGATTACATCAACACACCAGAAAATCTAGGATAATCTTCTTTAAAGGGCAGTTTATCTGTGAAGTCCCTTCACAGCACGGCCTACCTTAGTGTTTGGTTGAATAACCAGGAGGTCAGAATCTTGGAGGGACATCAGAATTTTGCCTACCACACTCTCTATATTCTCTATGAAGTTTTGAAGCTGTGTTTGGGGGCAGTTGTTTGACCCATAGCATATGAAAATGCATGGAACAATGAGAAATGACTAGCAAGGTTTTCTCATTGCCATTTCTCAATCATCAACAAGTATCTTAGAGGCATTGTTCTCTTTACTTACAAGTATGCCAGTGAGAGAATTGTCAAGGTAAACTCATCTTTTATTTTGTCTCATTCTCAAAAATAATAGTGACAAATGACACTGAGTCAGCTTAAAAAATTAGAAGATAATGAATGAGTAATAGAAATACAGTTTGCTGTCAAGTGATGCCTGACTCAGACAGAGTCTTCATGGTTCCAAAACTTTCCGAGAGAAGTTTTCTTTGCATTGGACTGAAGGATATATAATAAAAGAGGAATGTACTCTGAATCATTAGAGAAGATATTTAACACAATTCACAGACATTTCTCATTTGAAATATTTCCTGTGACAACTGCTTCCTTAGGGGGCCAGTTGTTAAAGGGGTCATTGTCACAATCCTGCTGAAAATGATCTCAAACTGTTTAAAATATGTATTGTCATCTGAGTGATCCAGACTATATCCTTGCTAAGTCCCACTCTAATTTGTCTTCTCTTTAAACTTAATTTTGAGGGTAGGTAGAGGTAGTGAAGGGGTGATGGTGGTATTGAGGTGATGAGAATGGCAGGAGAAGGGAAATATCGACGGTGTATGTATGTATTAGAATATGTGCGTCATGAAATATTACAGTATTAAAAGTGGAAAATGGAAAACATTATGGACAAACCACACAATTATAATGCAAAATCATTAGTTAAAGCTGTATGTTTATTTATAGTGCTTCAACTAAGTAGGTGGTTGTTTTTTTTCACATTTTTGTAAGTTAGTTTTCACATCAAATAATCTTATGTATTTTGTAGGTTATAAAATAGTGATGCTGGCTCTTGCATCAAGAAAACATATGGTTGCTAAATGTAACCTCCTGTAAAGTATGGTCTTAGCCCTATGAATATTTTCCCCCTTTCAAAATGTATTAATAATATTCTATGATCACAGTGTTTCACAAATCCATAAAACTACTTAAGATTTTCAATAATGGCATTGGTTTGTGAAAGAACCCTTCAAATTTACCATTCTGCAGAAAAAAACTTAAGTAAATGAAACTTAAGCTATCACTTTTTGTTTTTTTTTTTTTTTTATTTCACAGAAACTAACCTGTGAGGGAGGTGTGTGTGTGTGTGTGTATGTGTGTGTGTGAAGAGAGAGAGAGGATATGGATGTATGTCAGGGTGAACCTCATATTCAAAATGAAGTTTTATGTATATTCAGCATTTAAAATAAGTTATTGAGTGTCTAAAATGTGGCTTTAGGAGGCATAGTTTTGAAAGACAGGATCCCTGACTCTTGAGAATAGAGAGTAATTGGGTGGAAAATGGCCTAAAATAAAAAAGCCTGGGTAAGGACGTATATGTGAAAGCTTATAAAATCAACATCAGACTTACCAGTCTAAATTTTAGTAGCAAATAAAAAATAATGTAATATAACATCACAATGTCTTCCCCTTTATTTTTATTCTTTGTTTGCTTTTTGTTTTCCCTTAAATATAAGAAAATATTCCAAAATTTGTTGTAGGTGCTTGTGTATAGGGAACACACCCACCCACCCACCCCAACACACAAGATAAATCAGTTTACAGATGACCTTCAATTATTTTAACCAAGGCAATTATTTCGATTGACTTTTGAACAAATGTGAAATAATCATGAAACTGAACAATGGCCAGTGCCCATTACTGAAAGTTTCATTTGGCATTTGAAGATAATAAGGGGAATATAGAAGCCACTGACTCATTACAGTCAATTTAAATAAATGTCTTTTCAATTTTGTGCTTTTTGTGCTTATCCAGTCTCAGTAATGAACAGAACTTCTAATGGAAATAATGTGAATTAGTACGGAGACTGAGACTGAATTAGCATCACACAATCTTTCAGTGATGAGCTTTCTAAGGAAATAAGAATATGTGACACAAGCAGCATTAAGAATATTATTGGCAGCGCCTACGCTAAAATTCAGGATGAGTTCAGTTTATTTTCACAAGCCTTCATGTCATCAAGGAAAAACAGCAATGCTAGAAGATGTATTGAGGGAGTTGAAAGATAAAAGTAGATATATAAGGGTAGCTGTTTGTTTTTCCGTGAAGTATTGTCTATATTATTTCACATAGAATTAGAGATTACAGAATTGTAATATAAATAGCAAAGACCAATTGTCTCCTGAACCCTGGATCCTGATTTTTTTAATGTTTATTTATTTATTTTGAGAGAGAGATACAGAGCATGAAAAGGGGAGGGACAGAGAGAGAGGGAGAGAGAGAATCCCAAGTAGGCACCATACTCAGTGTGGAGCCCTACACGGGCTCAATCCCATGAACCATGAGAACGTGACCTGAGCTGAAATCAAGAGTCGACGCTTAACTAACTGAGCCACACAGGCACCCCTCCCTCCTTTATCCTGATTTTTGAAGAGATAGTCTACATTTCCCAGTCTTTCTTGCTGTTAAATATGTCTTGTATCCACATGCTAGAGAACATCTTTCCTTCAGAGACCATAAAATACCCTCCCTCCTTTTTTTTTCTCCTTTGCCAACTGGACACAGATGGAAAGGAGGTCAAGGAAATGGTGGGGACAGAGATAAAAGGAGGCTGGATCCCTGAAATACTCCAGGGAGAAAGGCCACACTACCTGAGAGAATATACACAAGATTGTTGCATGAACAAGTAATAATTTTTATTTTTTTCAGCCATTCACATTTTAGAATCTATTTATTATCAATAAAAATATCACCAGTCTGTCCTCAAACAATTCAGAAAAAAGATATCTTTTTCAAGGTTAATATTTATGCTATTTTTGTTATATTTTGGGGCTGAGAACTCACAAGATCGTTAATCAAAAAGCGGCTCTAACTGGTAAGGAACATTTTATTTAGTTAAGCCTAGATTTGCCTATTTGTAATATTCACAACTGGTTCCAAATTTCAAAAAAAAATCAATACAAATGGCTGTGATTCATTCAACATTTTTTTTTCCTATCCTGTCCCTGTTTTCAAGCAGAATAATATTGAACATTTCATCCATGAGTTAATATACTTTGAGCACATTCTCTATCAAATGCTAGAAGCACAGAGTGACCAAGGCAGGCATGACTATGCCTTCAGGAGGTTTGCGGCCCTGGAATAGATAGTTATTAAAACAAATAATTCCTGGGGCACCTGGATGGCTCAGTCAGTTGAGCGTCTGACTCTTGGTTTCAGCTCAGGTCATGATCTTGCATTTTTTGGGTTTGAGCCCCGCGTCCGGCTCTGTGCTGGCAGTGCGGCGCCTGCTTGGGATTCTCTCTCTCTCTCTCTCTCTCTCTCTCTCTGGCCCTCCCCTACTTGCTCTCCCTGTCTCTCTTGAGATGAATAAATAACCTTAAAAAAACCCCAAATAATTCCTATTTGTTCTATCCTATTGTTGGCATGTCAGTATGCAAAGAATAATCAGGTGCCTAAAACTTATCTGTTTTCATCACCACATTAAAATCATAGATTATACAGAGGAGAAAGTAATAAATCTTACCTAATCAATGACTACAATTAATAAGTGGGGGAAGTGAAGCCAAAGAAGGTGGTGGTTATCCTGTATTCACTTATATTGTTCACCTTTCATTTAAAAATACATTTAAACAATGAAATCACAATGCCCAAGTTATATCAATAGAAAAGTTGGATACATTGAACTGAAGCATGATTTTATGCCAGCTCTATTTTATAAACATTGAGAATTTCTCAGTTCCTTTGTGATATTTTCATTTTATTAATAATTTGATTATCACATATGTTTTGAAATGTCAACTGTCTAGGGTTTGACTCATAGCTGTGTAGAATTGATTGGAAGGTCCCTTGTGAATCATCTAGTTTTAGAGTCAGGACATTATAGATCTAAGTTCTGGCTCTGGCACTAATTGGTCTTATTTTGGCCTGTATCTATAAATAACTTTTCTATAACTCATTTTGTTTTGTGGTTAATCCTTGGGGATCTACATTGCATTGATCAAGAATGATTCAGAAGAAAATAAGTTAGAACTCTTTAGAAATCAGCTCAAAGAGGAACCGGTTTATTTAGCTCACATAACAGGAAGGCCACAGGTAAGTGGCTGCTGGCATCAGATGGGCATCATCAGCAGTGATGTCACGGCCAACATTTCTGTGATGTTCATCCCAACCTCATGCTTTCTTACCTCACTGTCCCCACTGGATGCTGTATCACTTGACATCATTTCTGCCTTCTGCAGACATGTGAAAAGAAGAGAGCATTCTGCCTTACTTATTTATATATACATATTTTTCAAGAAGTGATGCTGTGTTCAGGGAGTTCCACATATCAGTTTGGCCAGATGTTTTTCACCTTGTTCCTGGCATAAGGGTGATGTGAGCTTTAGACACTGCACACCTGAGTGAAATCTTCACTGTGTTAGTGAAAAAAAAAATGAGGGAATGGCCGCTGGAAAGGCAAATAGCGTCTGGTAGATGTAACTATTTGCATTATAAGCTGATATGAGAATTAAATAAAATAATGGGAACGAAGCCCTTAGCAGAGTGCCCTGAACAGAGTAAGCCCTCACTCCAGTGAGCTATTACTGTTATTCTTTACCCAGTACCATTGAACGTATCAAAATGCTATAATATATATTTTAATATTATGTATTAATAGAAAATATTGGTGTAAAATAAAGGTTTCTGGCTACCTCTTGTAGCCAGAATAGCTTGGATTTCACTTCCCTCTTGAAATATGATCAGCAAAATATGAGCAGAAGTGACATGTGTTACTTCTGGGGCAAAACTTTAAAAGTCAATATGCAACTTGCCGGGCTTCCATTTCCTTCCTTGGTATACTGCTAACATTCTAGATGGTGGATACTATGTGACCCTGGGTCCTGGAGAGAGGAGGGTAATAGGGAGTAGAATGGTCAGCTGCCCAACCACGATGTACCCGGAGGATGAGTCGGTAGTAAAGTCTGTGGTTTGAAGCGGCTAAGATTTTGGAGTTGTTTATTGGCCAAGCATAGACCAGCCTATCCTGACTGGGACATATATTTCATTAAATTCTTTTGCTAGACAAGCCTTGCTAATTTGGCCTTTTGAGTTCAGAGAGAGTCAGGGGTTAATGATCTTCCTACAGTCACACAACTAGCAAGTGGTGGAATTCAGATTTGCACCCTGGTTTTCCTGTTTTTACAGGTCATTCTAGTGAGTCCTGCTGGCTGGCTTTAGGACAGTAATTGAAACAGAAGAGATAACTTGACTGTGTGAATTCTTTATTTTTCTTGCTAGACCTTTGTCATTCCTGGATTCAATGTTTTATTTCCTCACTGATAATTTTATGATGACAGGGACCTTTAATATCGAACAGTAAGATAAAAATAATGGGAAATAAAACAGCTTAGGATTTATGATTATTTTAACTTTCTTTACCTTTCTCTATATTCTCTTACCTTAAGAGTAGAGGCCATACTTCTTAATATGTATGCTTTTCCAAAGTACTTGGAGAATATCTTATTAATGGTTTATATCACATAAACTATTTTCTTAAGTTTATACGTACTCTAATTTTTAAGATATCTCCAATAATTAACCCTCAAGTTAAAATCAAATTGTTAGAATTATTATTAAAATATTACCTCTTAAATGATCAAGTTTTTCTTCTAAAGTCACAAATATCAGGAGGCAAAATGGGAAGAGCAGCATTTATTTTCTATGCAAATAGAATATATTTCACCTTTTTTAGGGTGACTAGGAACATCTACAAAGATTGAATGCCATTAGTGCCTTTTGAATTTAAGATTGCACGCTGAACCTTAGAGGGATGAACATTTATGGTGTTCTCAATGCATCGAATTACTTTTCATCACACCTGATTCAAGAAGTATTTTGTCTTCAAAGTTTGTAGATTAGAACATAACCAATGCCTATTCCCTTAAAGAAAAAGGGAAACTTGCATAGCTTTGATTGCAAATGATCTCTACTTGAACAAGACTCTGTAGGAAAAGAGAGAAACTGATCATTAATTTAACAAATATGTTGAGAACCTTCTGTGTGCCAAACACTGTCCTAGGCACTGAAGGTGTAAACAGAAATTGAGCTGGCTTGTAATCTCAAGTGCAGCCATTGGGAAAAATAGGTAAAAATATAATTATCCTACAATGTGTTAAGGGCTATTACAGAAGTATAAGCTTGGGAATAAAAGGAATGCTCATTTAGGTTTTACTGAGTCATGGAAGGCTCCATGCAAGAGAAGGAATGAACTACTCTTTTCATGATGTGTTGGTCACCAATGGACATGAAAGAAAACGGCATTTACTGAGGGTGTACATATCCTGGATTAAGATCTGGTGGTATATTAAAATGCCATGTTCACGAAACTCGAAGAAGGTAGTTATGCATGGATCTTAGAATTCATGTAGAGGAGTAACTGTTAGTGATAAGACTTAAGAGAAAGGATGGCAAATTTAGGGTATTCAGATCAGGAAGACATATTGTGTGGTATTAGAATGGGTGTAATTTTGCACATAAGTGGTAGAGATGCATGATTTTACTTTTTGTTCCCATGGAAAAAAAATTGCCTTTTAGAAAGTTTACCTGGGCATCAGTATGAAAGCTGGATTTCATAAAGAGTGAGGGCTAGAGTCTGTAGGACCATTTGAAGTCTGTTCCAAAACTGCAGAGGAGATAGGAGGGTAGAAACACTGGGTATGGAGAAGAAGCATAGATGGAAGACATAAGTAAGAGATGTAGCTGAAAGCTCTTTGTTGCTTCTCATGGGGAATGGAGAGACGAAGTTATTAAGGATGAATCACAGTGTTCTGATTTAGGTGATAGAGTGAGTGCTAAGCCATCTATCTACCAACACAGGAAATATAGAATGAGCCACATATTTGGATAAATAGAGGAATGTTAAATATGGCACATATTTCATACTGGAATTATACAGCAGGAAGTTGATTATGTAGGTCTGGTTATAACAGTCTGGACCAGAAAAACACATAGGAGATTCATTGTTTTGAAGGTGGCAGTAGCATCTTTGATTTTGTGTATGATTATCAGTAGAGCATATGGAATGAGAAAAGAAAATATGGGGAAGAATGTCTCCAGTAACAGAGAGAAAATGAGGAGATGATGTAGAAGACTAAGGAGGGTTAACAGATTGGAGAAGACCCAGCAAAGTGGATTCATACAAGCTGAAGAAATTCCCACCATTGGGAGAGGCCAGCAGTGTAAATGCCTCCCAGAGAGCCTATGTGATAAAAGCAGAAGAGGGTCCTGTGTACGTGGAAAAAGGAAATCATGAATGCTGACATTAAGAGCAGCTTTAGTGCAATGGCTAGGGCAGAAACCTGGCAGTCTTGTGTTGGGGGAGAGGAAAATGAAAAAGTAGACAATTCTCTCAAGAGAATAGCTTTGTAGGGAAAGAACCAGGCAAGTTAAAGTTAAGTTGTTAGAAAGGTACGTAGGCTCAAAAAGGTGGTGTTTTACTTTTCATTTTTAATAGAGGAGACTTGAACTTGCATATATGTGAAGACTAGAAATCAGGAGAGAGAGGGTTTGAATTGCTAGCGTTGCAGACACAGCAAGAAGCATGATGACTAGAAGGGGTTGGGATCTAAAGCTTGGATAAAAGGATGTGATAAAAGAAGAAAGAGGTATAATGAGTGTGGAAACAGGTGAGTGTGGTGGTAGAACAGTTGAGAGAGAAAGCAGCATTGCTTTCAATGATGTAAAAGCAAAAAAAAAAAAGTCACATAATAATATTAACTCAAAATAGGTAATAGACCTAATTTATATCCTGAAATTATAAAAGTCCTTGAAGAACATAAGAGAACATCTTTCTGACACGAAGTTAGGTAAATATTTCCCAGATGCAACACCAAAAGCATGATCCATAAAAGATTCACTTGATAAAGCGACTTAACTGAAGTTAAAATTTTCTGCTCTGTGAAAGATACTAAAAAGAGACTAAAAAGAATAAGAGAGCACATTTGCCAATCACCTATTTGATAAGGCATTTTTTAAAAGTTTATTTTGAGAGAGAGAGAGAGAGAGAGACGAACCCTAAGCAGGCTCCACACTGTCAGCATGGAGCCTGACACGGGGCTCTAACTCACAAACTGTGATGTCATGACCTGAGCCAAAATCAAGAGTTGGATGCTTAACCAACTGAGCCACCCAGGTGCCCTAAGGCATTTATTTAGAATATATAAAGAGCTGTAATAACTCTTTAATGAGAAAACAAACACCCAACACAAGATGCAAAATATTTGAATAGACACTTCGATTTTGGCAAATAAGCACATGAAAAGATGCTCAACACCACTGTCTTAACAAAATGCAGATTAAAAAATGTGGTCACATGCTAGTATATACCTATTAGAAAGTGTAAAATTAAAAAAAAAATTGACCATAGCAATTTTTGGCAAGGATATGGAACTTTTAAGACTGCTGGTGGGAATGCAAAATGGTACAAGTTTAGCAGTTTCTTAAAAAGCTATACATACACCATATGACCCAGCCTTTTTAATCCTAGATATTTACACAAGATAAAAAACAATCCATAAGAAGCTTGTAAATAAATATCCATAGAAGCTTTATTTGTAATACTCCCAATCACAAAACAGCACAAATGTTCAGCAATAGGTGAATAGATGAATAATATAAGTCAGTAATGAAGAGGAATGCATTTATACAGCAACAAAATGAATGGATCTCAAAGAAATTATGCTGAATAAAGAAAAAGCCAGACCCCAAAGTATACATTTATATACAATTCTAGCAAATTCAACCTTATTCATAGTGACAGAAGAGTAGTCAGTTGTTTCTTGGTGTATGTTTGCTAGGGCTGCCCTAACAAAATAGCACAGACTGGGTGGTTTAAACAACATGAATTCACTTTCTCTAGAGGCTGGAAGTTCGCGGTTAAATTGTCCGCAGGTTGATTTCGTTTTGAGGTCTCTTCTCTTGGCTTGCAGATGGCTGCCTTCTCCTTGTGTCCTTATATGGTCTTTCTTTGGTGCACATGTGATCTTTGTGTCTCTTTATGCGTCCAAATTTCCTCTTCTTACAAGGATACCAGTCAGATTGGATGAAGGCCCATGGGAATGCCCTCTCTGTAACTGAATCACCCCTTTGAAGGCCGATCTCCAAATACATTCTGTGGTGCTGAAGGTTAGGGCTTCAACATGTGAATTTTGAGGGTGACACAATTCAGCCTGTAGCATCTAGCGATAGAGGATAGAGAGAGGGATTACACAGGGACAGGAGGAAATTTGGGGGGATGACGGAAATGTTCATTGTCTTGGTTCTGATGATGCATTCATGACAGTATACATATGTTAAAAATGATCGAATTGTACACTTTAAATGTATACAGCTTTGTATGTGTCAATTATAGATCATTAAAGCTGTCAAAATATGTTAGAGGAGATGTGGCTTGAACTTTTGTAAGATGTGCTAGAGTACAAGAATAAATTATAAATAAGTAAATAAATAAATAAATATAAATTTATATTTAATAAATAAATAAATATAAATTAAAAAAATAAATACCGCTTTAATATAGCAGGATATATTCTAACTTAGATGCCAGTTACCAGGTATTTTTTGAGTGGCTGTTGTTGAAAAACCTTTGTTAGTTGAAAGTATACAATCCTCCTTCTGAAATCAGAGATTTCACAATCAGATTATGAAGATACTGCATGATGTATACAAAAATGAAATAAATTGGTTCAAAATATTTATTCTATGTCCAATCAGTGAAAGCAATCACTAGAGAAAATTTTAGGAAAGAGAAATTAATAAGACCTGGTACTCTGGGAACTTCAGGTATAAGAATATGACTCCCTTTTATAATTTCCATGCAGGGGACCTCACTTAAGTTTAGATTAAATACATCCAGAAATGCACAACTTCCTAAAGCAGCTCAGTCCAATTTAGGGACATGTCAATTTCTAGACTGCAAAAAAGGCAAGAATCAATGAAAGTAGACTTAGCATAAATCATACAAATCTGGATGAATAATGGCTGAATTGTACCATAGATAATTTTGCTGAGTGACATTCCTGTGGGCAGCAGGATCTCAACCCAACAGGTCGCACTGTTGAGAAATACTGTCTTAGTAATCTGATGGGCTATTACTTGTGGGGTCAGTCTTAAACAGCAAAATGGCAGACGATTACATCTCGAGGAGGCTGATATTTTTTCTTGACAAGTTTGGGTCAAAAATAAATAAAAGATAGGGGAGGTACAGAGAGCACTTCATAATAGACAACACATTTATTTCTGATTATTGAAAAAAGAGGGCACAGGTTTTGTTTTCCATTATTTTCTGTATGTTAATTTAGGCTACTGTTCTTCTCAGTGTTAGTAGAGACTGTGCATAGCTGACACTAGATGGTATTGTGGCTCCTTCAATTCAGCTGGTTTCCTGAGTGAGAGACACTTTCTGTCTATGTGTAATTGGTGTGCTGTGCATGCATCTTATGTGAGATCAGTACCTTCTGGATAAAAATATAGCTCTTTGTTTATGAAGTATGATATAAAAAATATAAGGCCAGCCTCTTTTCCAGTTTTAAACGTAAGAGAATGTGTTTATGACACTCATAGTATATATATCCTCAAATGCTATTAGTTGAATTTCGTCCATAAAATACTACTGAGAATAGAAGGACAGAAGGAGCCTAATAGGACAGATGAAAACAAAAATTGTGCTGTCTGTTGATGTTATATTTTAAATGCTGCAGAAGGAGTTAGTCTTTCTCTAAAACAATACCGTGGAAAGACCAGTTGCTTCTTTCCCTTTTTTTTTTAAACTTTAATGAGCTCTTCAAAACAGAATTTTATCTTGCAAATGAATCAACTAGCATTTAAATCTAATACTGAAGTTTGAACAAGACTGACCAAATAATTTTCTTACTGACCAGGGTATTATTAATAACATTTTGCAGCTGCATTGTATCTGGAAGTTAGTAACACCAAAAGCATTCATCTTTAGTCTAAATATTTGATTTACTTGTTCCCTTGATCTGGAAAACTCTTCTTTTTCATTTCCACTTCAAAAAAGGTCTGCCCATATTTCAAGGTCCAGTTTAATGTCACTTTCTCAATAAACCCAATCCAGTATTCTAGTCTAAGTGAATCTCTTCAGCTCCCATCATGCAAAATACATTTCTTGCAGCTCTTAGAGAAGCCTACTATGTCACAATTACCTCCGTAAATGTGTGTCTCCTCTATAAACATATAAGCATTTTAGAGCCAAGGACAATATCTTGCTCCCTTTGATCCAGTGTTCTTAATGCAGGGTAGATAGTAAGCCTTTAATAAATGTTCACAGATTGACCTTTTACTTTAAAAAAACAAAACACCATAAAGACAGAAATCTTGTATCAAGCTCATATTTGCTCTTCTATGGATAAAGACTTTGAGACTATAAAAATGACTCTTTACTCTGTGTTCACAGGGGACTATTACTTTATCACGCAGGATCTGCTGTTTACTAGAAAAGACTAGTTTATTTCCAAACTGTTCAGTATAGTCAGATGCTAAGCTCCCTGAGGTCAGGACTATTTTGACCCTATTCAAGAATTCTATGTATTTCCATCCAAAATGTTTGATTCCTTTCTGAATAAGCCTGTTTTCAAGAGCAATTAAAAGTGGCCATTTTCTAAGTGTTTCCAGGACAACATATAGGAAAGCCAATAAGGGAACTAATTAAATTGTGGGTGTAAATTAGTTTAGGCAGAAAGGAAAGAGGGGAGCAATTCCATTATTAAAAAAAAGTATAATATAGGAAATTACCCTTTCTTGATTACATGTTTTAGGGGATTATAGTCCAGGAGAATGAGACCAATTCCATAGCCACAAACTGTGATAATTAACCAGAAGCACTGTGATGTTAGGACTCCTAGAAGTTTTGGGTTAACATTTCAGGGATGCCCAGTATTAATATTAATGCAGTAGGAGTCAGCAAGTGTTTGCCATTAAGGAACCAGAGAATAAATATTTTCAGATTTGCCAGCCATATGGTTTTAGTTACACGGTTCAAATTTGTCACTATTGCCAAATAGTCATCATTGATAAATACACGGACAGGGTAGCTGGATTTGGATTTGGGTCTGTATTTTTCCACCTCCTGGTTAATAAAGTATAAATAATCATTTATTTATTTATTTATTTATTTATTTATTTATTTATTTAAGCAAATCTATTATTTTTTTAACAAATCTGCACAAAAGAATAGAATTAAGTGTGTTGACAGGTGCTTTAGTCAGAAAGTGACTGTATTTTAATTTAAGCAATTACATAGTACATTTATTTAAGTTCTTACAGAGACTTTATGAAGCCTTTTTAAACTGCTCAGTCTGAGGACACCTGGGTGGCTCAGTCCGTTGAGCATCGGACTCTGGATTTTGCCTCAGGCCACGATCTCAGAGCCTGCTTGGAATCCTCTATCTCCCTCTCTCTCTCTACCCCTCTCCCACTCATGCACTCTCTCTGTCTCTGTCTCTGTCTCTCTCTCTCTCTCAAAACTGAATAAGCCTTTTAAAAAACTTCCCAGTTAGAATTAACCTCTTCTCATTACTGCCATCACAGCATGCACCCTACTGCCATAGTATGTTTTTTCTCGGTATCCATGCCATACATATATTTTTCTTTCACTAAAATGTAAACTTGACATCAGGGATTATGTATTATTCATCTTTGTTTCCAAACTTTGAAGTATAAAGATCATATTTTAATATCAAAATATTCTGTGGAATCCCAGATGTTTGCAGTTACATTTTAGAATCCATTTGAAAAGTACATAACAACAAAAAAACTGTGAATCTAGAAATGTTTAAAACAAATTGCATTTAATTAGTTACAATATCTAAAAGCACTAGAAAATGAAGAACATTATCTAGGAAACATTATTTATTAAGTTCATAAATAATACTTGGTGTGATTATGGATTATGTGAAATTCCCTAAACTCCACTGTTCCCCAGAATTAAATCAGGCCTATCATCAAGTCATAACTTGAAGTGCAGTGTCTTCTTCAGTGATGGGAGGAAAGCGTTTCTGTAACACAATTCGCCACAATGCCTTTGCATCTGGAGTTAAGACTTTATGACTACTTAAATATAATTAAGCATCCAGTCAAAATAAGTCATGAAAGATGAGGCGATATATAGATACAAAAGTGTTTTCATAAAAATGAAAAAATGAAAATGCTAGAAATGTTAAGTCATTATAATGACTTTAGAGTGTTAAAGTGAGAGCTGGCATGTGAATTAGAACTACAAATGTTGTTAAAATGACTATAGTACCCGAAACAATCTACACATTTAATGCAATCCCTATCAAAATGCCACCAGCATTTTTTTTTTAATTTTTTTTTCAACGTTTATTTATTTTTGGGACAGAGAGAGACAGAGCATGAACGGGGGAGGAGCAGAGAGAGAGGGAGACACAGAATCGGAAACAGGCTCCAGGCTCTGAGCCATCAGCCCAGAGCCCGACGCGGGGCTCGAACTCACGGACCGCGAGATCGTGACCTGGCTGAAGTCAGACGCTCAACCGACTGCACCACCCAGGCACCCCGCCACCAGCATTTTTTACAGAGCTAGAATAAGACCTCAAATAGTCAAAGCAATCTTGAAAAAGAAAAACAAAACTGGAGGCATCACAGTCCCAGACTTCAAGTTATATTACAAAGCAGTAGTAATTAAAACAGTATGGTACTGGCATAAAAATGGACACAGAGATCAATGGAATAGAATAAAAAAACAGAAATAAACCCACAATTATATGGTCAATTAATCTCTGATAAAGGGGGAATAAATATCCAATGGGAAAGAGACAGTCTTTTCAACAAATGGTGCTGGGAAAACTGGACAGACACATGTAAAAGAATGAATGAAACTGGACCACTTTCTTTCACCATAGACAAAAATAAACTCAAAGTAGATTAAAGACCTAAATGTTCCTTGACGAGAACATAGGCAGTAATGTCTGTGACATTGGCCATAGCAGATTTTTCTAGATATGTCTCCTGAAGTGAGGGAAATGAAAGAAAAAATAAACTGTTGGGACTACATCAAAACAAAAAGTTTCTGCTCAGTGAAGGAAATAATCAATAAAACTAAAAGGCAACCTACTGAATGGGAGATGTTTGTAAATGACATATCTGATAAAGAGTTGGTATCTGAAATATATAAATAACTGATACAACTCAGCACCCCCCAAAACAAATAATCCAATTAAAAATGGACAGAAGATATAACAGACCTTTCTCCAAAGAAGACATCCAGATGGCCAACAGACAGATGATATTCAACCATCACCCATCATCAGGGAAGTGCAAATCAAAACTATAGTGAGGTAACACCTCACACCCATCAGAATGGCTACAATAGAAAACACAAGAAACACATGTTGGCAAAGATGTGGAGAATGGGGAATGTGTTGCACTGTTAGTGGAAATGCAGACTGGTGCAGCCACTCTGGAAGACAGTATGCAGTTTCCTCAAATGTTAGAATTCCTCTACGATCCAGAAATCACATCAATGGGTATTTATCCAAAGAATACAAAAACATTAATTCAAAGGAATACATGCACCCCTATGTTTATAGCAACATTATTTACAATAGCCAAGATTTGGAAGCAGTGCAAATTGGCTGATGAATGGATAAGGAAGATGTGGTATATATATACAGTGGAATATTATTTAGCCATAAAATAATGCAATTTTGCCATTTGCCGCAACATGGATAGAGTTGGAGAGTGCAATGCTAAGTGAAATCAGTCAGTCAGAGAAAGACAAATACCATATGATTTCACTCATATGTGGAAGAAACAAAAGAAATGAGCAAAGGAAAATTAAAAAAAAAAGGAATAGACAAAGCAAGATATAGACTCAACTATAGAGAACAAACTGATGGTTACTAGAGAGGAAGTGGATGGAAGAATGGGTGAGATAGGTGATGGGGATTTAATAACACATTATCATGATGAAAAAAATAATTAAAGAAAAGTGAGAGCAAGGGTATGGACAAAAACTTGCTTAAAAAAAAAGGCATTGAAATATCACAGATTGTGGTTAAGCAGCCAAGTAAAGTGTGGAAGAAATACAGAATCCAATCCTTCAGTAAGAAATTAGTTAAACTCAGTGTGGATGGAGAATAATATCCATTACAATCATGTATTTAAACTTGGATTGTGAGTCGTTGGATATTTGGGAGCTCCTGTCGAGGTACTAAGTATAGAAAGGACCCTGTGTATCCACCAGAGGGCTGCACGTGGACCAAAATCAGTTGCTTCAGGGTTAAAATAATCTTAGACCCTCTGAAATAGTATTTCTGTTTTCTTAAGTGTGCAAGGTAAAGATTTGAGTATAAGACTGGTAAACCAAGTGAACACTAATTTTATATAAATTCAGAATAATCTGTATGTTTATTGTTAAATGTCTGTTATTTAGAGAAGCTAACATTTTAATCTTGAAACTTCATTTTGAAATATATCATAGATATTAAATTGTGATGCTAAGTTAGAGAAGATAAAACCTGACTAAATGTATACACTATTGAATGTATAAAATAAATTATTTTATTTACTTTACATTTAATTTATTAGATTTATAAGACTTCATTAAGAGTTTTGCTCCTTTGGGTTGTATTTTGATGTTCATAGCACTTAAAGGTCAAGGGGGTTAAGAATACACTTATGTTGATGAACACTGAGTAATATATGGATATAAATGGGTAGGGATATAATATATGGATATGGATATAATATATGAACACTGAGTAATATATATTGTACACCAGAAATTAATATAACAGTGTATGTAAACCACACTGGAATTAAAAACAAACAAAAACAAACAAAAAAAATAAAGAACCTTGAGTCAGTTAAGCATCCAACTCTTGGTTTTGGCTCAGGTCATGATCTCAGTTTCGTGAGTTTAAGCCCCATGTCGGTCTCTGTGCTGCCAGCGCAGAACCGGCTTGGGATTCTTTCTTTCCCTCTCTCTCTGCCCCTCTCCTGCTTATGTGCTTTCTCTCTCAAGATAAATAAACAAACTTAAAAACAAAATTAAAAAAAAAGAGGGCAAATAAAATATTTTGAATCTATAATTCAAGTTTAAAATATTTTTAAAAAATTTCCCCAATTTTATGAACAGACAAACATTTAAGGAAGTTTTGTCTTTTTAACTTGAGACAATCCAACTTTGTTGAAAGAATAAGTAAAATATCCTTTTTATGAAGAAATAGCTATATGTAAAAAGGTAAGATGTGTAGATTGAAATCTTAAGAAAAATGAGATATAGAAAGTTTGTAACAAATGTATACATTATTTTAAACCAAAGGAAGTTTGAAGAAACCCCTCTCCTTCAATAGAAATTCTGTGGTTGCTGGGGGTGGGGGGAGCTGGGAGAGTGGGGGAAATAGGGGATGTTGGTCAAAGGTTACAAACTTCCAGTTAAACTGAAATATAAGATAAGATAAGAATAAGATAAGATTAAGATTAAGATAGGATAAACTGGGGATCTAATGAATAGACTAGTGATAATAGTTAACAATATTTCATTGTATACTTGAAATTCACTGAGAGTAGATCTTAAGTGTTCTCACCACACAGTGTAACAAAATATATGAAGTGATGAATATGTTAACTAATTTGATTTTGGTAATCATTTCACAATGTATATGTATATTAAACGTGATACATTTTTTAAAAGGTCACGTCGTCACGTCCCACAACCTGATATATACAATTTTTGTCAATCATACCTGAATAAAGATGGAAAAAAACATTTTAGCATTTACTGCATCCTTACCAGGCACTAAGTACAAATGAAACAGGACCGTGTTAATATTCTCAACAATATTTTGAGGTACCTATTGCCATTATCTTTTCCTTTTACAGAGGAGAAACTGAGGCTTATTATGATTGAGTAGCCTGGCTAACATCACACAACTAGAAGGTGGTAAATGAAAGAGGGAATAAAATGAGACTTTAGGGAAAGGGCAAATGCCTAAAAACTTTCTCAGTCTTCCAGTAAACATTTTCTAGAAAATATTTAAGAAGTGGAATATGGATTGAGTTTTCAAAACTGGTAGCAAAAGAAAATTCCCCTCCCCCCCCAGAAAGTGTAAAAGAGAAGAAGGATTTGTAAGCCTGAATTTTAAAATGACTTTTTTTATTTTTTGGTAATTGTTATTTCAGAGCAAAGGAAAGTCTGTGTTGAGATACAGAGAGAGATCTCTTATTTGGGGGAAAATAACTTCTGTTTTTCTGATAAATTGAAGTAACTTTTCATATACACCCATATGAAATTCCATACACATATATGATGTGTATGCGTGCACAAACACCATGCTGGGCAAATAGCGCAAAGATATCTAACAATGGTTTTACAGGTGTGGTTAAGGGTTTAATGTTATGCCGTAACAATATTCATGTGGACTTATTACCCGTGATGTTGTCCTAGTACTGGTTTTGTCATTAATAAGAGTCATGTTAAGATCTACAAATTATCTGTAGGCAATTTACCCCAAATATTTTCTAATAAAGGAACTAATAATCCAGAATGAATGAGCAGTTTGTATTGCATATAAATGAGTATCCTGCTTCCTCAGATATTTGATACTGTTAAGAATTATATACGCCAAGATGTTTTTTAAAAACAGATTCAAATATGACATCACTAAAGACAAATGATGACTTTCTCTTTGCCTCTTTTACACCTCGCCTCTAATATTACACATACACACATATTGAAGTTGATCAACATACATATAAATATGAGAAATTATAGCTACATGTGTTCGTATGTGCTGGTAGATTTGCCCTCAAAGTTGATTTGTAAACAGAACACAAAGGAAGACAGTACAGTGCCATGAATAAAGATGGCGTGTCATTGTTGTTTGGCTCCCCTGAGATAGAGTAAGAACTTTCAAGTCATTAGTCAACAAGTGTTTATTGAGTTCCCAGAGTTCTCTTACAAATGTAAGAAATAGAAAAGATCAATAATGCCATCTACCCAGTCCTACAACAGTATCAAGATAAAAAATTCTAAAAAACACATAGCTCTGTCACATGAATTTTTACCTAGAAGTTTGCTCCCTTTTTGTCAAAGATCAATTACACTTACAAACTCTCCAAAGTGATCATACATGGGTAATCATAGTAATAATGTCTATTAAAAAAATGATCTCAATTGTGTGAATATTTTTCTTCAAATAAAGTGAAGAAAGATAGGATTGAAAGTGAACATTGGAGGAGCACGTGGGTGGCTCAGTCGGTTAAGTGTCCGACTTTGGCTCAGGTCATGGTCTCATGGTTTGTGGGTTCGAGCCCCATGTCAGGCTCTGTGCTGACAGCTGAGAGCCTGGAGACTGTTTTGGATTCTGTGTCTCCCCATCTCTTTTTCCCGCCCCCACTCATGATCTGTCCCTTTCTGTCTCTCAAAAGTAAATAAATGTTAAAAAAAAAAAAAAAGAAAGTATTGGAAAAGATTCTGGAAAGCCCAAATGGACTCTTCATGTATACATAGAAAGGGAAATGGAAGTTAAGGCAGAGGAATGAACTGCTTCGGAGAGCATTAAAGGTAGACAACCAAGAGACACACAGAGCCCCTTAGCAAGGGCTGGAGACTAATGGGCAAAGGCATTTAACATCTCTGTCCACTAAGCTAACCAAGCAGGAATTGCATTGGCCACACACTACCAAGAAAACAGACTTAACAGAATTAGTTCAGAAAAGTCACTAAACAAGCAAACAGCGGCATCAATACCAACAACATGCAGCAACAACATCAAAACCTGGGGATTAGAGGATCCGATTTACAAAGTAGCCACTGTATATCGCTTAAATGTCCAATTTTCAATAAAAACTCACGAGAAATGAAAACAAGAAACATATTGACTCCTGTTTTTTGTTTTGTTTTAAATTTTTAAAAATGTTTTTATTTAAAGAGAGACAGAAAGAGACAGAGAGAGACAGAGAGAGCATGAGCAGGGGAGGGTCAGAGACAGAGAGAGACACAGAATTCCAAGCAGGCTCCAGGCTCTGAGCTGTCAGCACAGAACCTGACACAGGGTTTGAACTCGTAAACTGTAAGATCTTGACTTGAGCTGAATGAAGCTGGACGCTTAACCAACTGAAACACCAACTGAACCACCCTTGACTCTTCTTTAAAGAAAAGCTATGCTATTTAAGGAAGGAAATGTGAGTTCAATACATTTATGGAAAATTAAGAGATTCTTCTTATATTGGAAGAGACTTGAACATGATTGAGATTCTTGGATTTTTATAGAAAACAGACTCAGGGACTATTGAGACAGGGCCAGAGTAGAAACTCTAAGTAGTTGTTCATTTAAAATCATCAGGCTATTGGTCTGGAAATACTCACTAAAAATGGACATTTTAGAAATAAGGGATGTAGAAAGGAGAAAACCAAACCTGCTGTTAGAATTTTGTGCATGATACTGTATGTAACTTACTCTTGAAAGTGATTCTGGCACTTCTTATTTTATTTTACTTGCTGTTATCTCTCATAAAAGTCAGATTGCATATAAAATTGACCTGAATCAGCATTTAGGGAATACAATGCTTTAGCAAGAAAATTCACCAAACTGAATATACTCCCAAAAAGATTAAATAAGACTGGGAAGGAACTCTTTTTAAATCTTAGCTTTAATATATTTTTTAAAAAAATGTCTGAGAAATGTCTTTTTTTTTTTAAATGAGAAATTTCAAATAACAGATTTTTTTTTTATAATTTCTCCAGGTATCTGTGAAATAGTTATGTTATCCTCTTTTTTCCCCTTGAAATTCCAGTTGTGAAGAGAAAATTGCTTTGTCTTATAATGAGTGAAAATTATGATTAATTCTAGAGATTCTAAATCTATTAACTACTGAGAGTTGTTTAATCTTGAGAAGTCTGAATCCCTGTGAATGTCTGTGAGTGTGTGTATGTGTAAGCATGTGTGTGTTTGTATGCTAGATTTGATGTTTCTGTCTCTGAGAAACTTTTTCACGTGTGACTTGCATTTTAACATATCCTTAAACCATTCGCAACAAGTATGGTGGTATTTTGGAGCTCAAGATGAATCAATATTCTTATCCAAATAAATCACATAAAAATGATGAGGTCCAAATTATTTAAATCATCTTCTCTAAATCACCATCAGATATTGGCTTACTTGACACTAAAATCCATATATTTTGAGCTCAGAGTTAATAAACTCTTGATCATATTATGAATACATCTTGGTTACAGGTCATGAAACTTTATCTTACTGACTTGAAAGCTCACATTTCCTCTATTTGGGGCCATCTGATTTTTAACTCTCAGTCATGGTCAAGTCAGGAAAGGGAAGCCATGTTAAACATGGTTTTATGTTAAAGAAATAATTTAATATAGGAGGTTATTGAAATCTATATTGGATACTTAACTAGGCAAAAGGGATTACAGAAGTAATAATAGCAGGAAAAATCTTCCACCCCTTAGGCTGAAGGAACAAAGTTGGGGTTCAACAAACACTGTTGCCTCAGAAGTTCCAAACCTGGGTCTCAGACCTCTAAGGATGGGTGCTTTCTGGTTAGTGTTTGTATATCTGAAGGGGTGAGAAGAGGTTCTTTGGGGGAGTCTGAAATTGGTATCTCATCTGCTTGTATGAGAGCTCATCACCCCTGCCAGGGTAAAGGTCCACGCTGAGATGAGGTTGGGGTAGCAGTGGGCAAGTGGGCCCAAGTCCATTCTTCCCGCTCTAAGCCTACTGGCTCCCTCTAGTGCCCTCTGTTGGTTAAGCCTAGCAGGAAACCAGCCAGCAAAGGAGAAATGTGATTAACAGACTCTCTCAACCCGGCATCACAACGTAGAATATTAAATGATTGGTTTGGAACTGGAAGACAATTGGTTTTATGATACTAACCATTTTAGTTTAATATTGACATTACCCTCACTGAGTAAACCTACTAAAGTTGAACCGTTCTGTTACCACTAAGGATTTTTATAGGGTTTATTTATAAGGTAGTAAAATCTAATATTAAGTTTAAACCTTGAAAGGTTTAAAAATTTATCTTTATGAATCTGATTTATATAGGTCAAATCTTTCACCGTTAGAATAATTATTTATTCTTTTAAAGAAAAAATTCTTTATTGAAACAAGTGTGAGGAAATGAAACCTGGTTGGATTTCTCAGTGCTGGTCCTAGCCTCATGAGACTCCTCATATACTATGAGAATTAGATCTGTAGTCTTTGTTAATTGCTCTCATATAAAAGAATCATAAAACCTCTCTCATCCTTAGAAAGGGCCAAATGGCTACAACTAGACAAAGTCCCTGAGTGAAACCCCAGTAAAGGGTTCTGTAGGTAATTCCAGCATGTGTGTGGATGTAGGGGAGATTCCCCACAACACCAAAAAATTCTTTGACACCAGCTGGGTCTCCTACAATTCAAATCAATTCTGAAACTACGTGCAGATAGCATCAGATTCCTCTGGATAAGAGCTCAGTCCTATAAGTCTGCTCTCTACTTCAGATGCTAATCACTAGTGCAGCTTGTTACCTCTTCTTCTGATTGAATGGCTTTAAATGAGAGGTTCCAGGACTCTCTTCTTGGGTTTGATTAATTTGCTAGAGTGGCTCACAGAACTCAGGAAACCAGTTACTTACTAAATTATTGGTTTATTACAGGGGATATTAAAGCATAATAATCAATAGACAGATGAAGAGATGCATAGGGCAAGGTCCCGAACAAAGGGAGTTTCTAACCTCCTGGAGTTTGGGGTCTGGCATGTGGAAGCAGTCTGGTTCACCACCCTGGAAAATCTTCATCCTTTTGGGGTTTTATGGAGGCTTCATTTCCATGGGCATGGTTGATTAACTCATTGGCTGATTGGTGACTGATTCAACCTTCAGTCCTTCTCCCCACCCAGAGGTGAGTTGCAAGTGAGACTGAAATTTCTAACCCTCTAAACATATGGTTGGCTCCCTTGGCAACCAGCCCCCATCCTTGGGTTACCTCCCCGCTTTCCAAAAGTCGTCTCATTACATAATAAAATACACCTTTCTAATTCTCACTACTTAGGAAATTCCAATGGTTTTAGTAGCTCTGTGCCAGAAAAGGAACCCAAAACTAAATGGTGCCAAGATGACTGGCTTGGCTGCCTTTCTAGGTATTTACATGTCAAAAGAGACGAGCCTAGAATTTGGAGACATCCCTAGGTCATAAAAGCAAGAGACACATAAAGCTATCTGGATCCCACCAAGAGATTTTATTTACACAGTGAAGGGGTGGAGGAAGGAAAAGCCCCTTTTGAAGGGGAGCAGAAGAGCCTCCTTCCCCTTTATAAACAGAAAAAGATAGTTTTCTCTGTTGCCTCACTGACGGTTGTCCACCTACTTGCATAGGATACTTGTCCTGACTTTCTTCACATACCCTAGAGGTGAGGCCTAGGGCAAAGGGGGCTGGCGCACTTAACATTTACTAAGAGGCATTTAATAAGAAACCTTTCTCTGACTCAGAACACCTTGTGTGCCCATGTACAATAAAATTAATGAAGATAAACATTAAAAACCACCAACGTGACCCACTCCACAAAATCATCCTTTCCCCAGGGAACTTAATCATGTAAAAAATTTAGAGCCTAATATTCATTCAGATTTATTCTCTGTTATAGTTCATAAAATCCAGATAGATAGGACAAGAAAAATGCCTAACTGTAGTGGTCTCTTGTTTTTTGAGATCGCTCAATGTGATCCTGACATTTTGTAGGACTAATTTTGTTGTTATTTTTACTTTTTTCTCTGATATGAAATTATTCATTAGCTAACTGTAGAGGTGTCTTAAGTGTCTGGGGGGAGAAAATATATACTCACGAATGATTTAGCATAGGGAAGCAGACGGATGTAGAGAGGTCGGGGTGTGAACAGGTATGGCAGGATCTTACCAGCTTGTGAATCTAGGTGAGAGATAGGCTTAAATTCTTAGTACATTTATGCCACTTTTTTAGTGGGCTTATTTATTTATTTTTAATTAGTTAAAAAGAGTGCCTGTTTGTACCTTTCTCAAATCAGAGCTGATTTTTTTTCATCCAACAAATATTTATTAAACACCTACTATTATTTCAGGGTCTGTGCTAGTTACCAGACATATAGATGTGAAGAAAACAAGCAAAGTCTCATCTGTGGATCAGGAGAATAAACACACAACAAATAAATATGCTATAGAGCAGTTTCTAACAAAGTTTTTGAAGGAGGAAACAGGGTAAGGTGGTGAGGAAAGATACCTCTCATGAAGTTACATTTGCAGAAGCTCCTGAAGGAAGTGAGGTGCTCTATGGTTCTTTGGGAAAGAATATTCCAGGTAGAGGGAATAGCAGAAGAACCCTGAGGCCTTCAACTATTAGATAAGACATATGCATTCCCTGTTTTTCATTTTTTCTTTTACCTATGAGGCCACTCCTCTATCTTTACTCTTCTTTCTTGAAACTCTTTTTTTCACAGGCTCCTTTAGTTCATAAGATGACTGCAATAGATTGAGGGATGTGGGTACCCATGAGCTAATCAACCTGGCTGAGAGCCTGTGATGTGTAGACTGGCTTAGGACTGGATTACACACTCCATCCCTCAAGCTGCGGGTGGAAGAGACTACATGAAGTGTAGGAGCAGAAAGTCAGAAACTGGGTGGTGTTCCAGTGGGAAATCAGGGTACAGTTTCCAAAAATGGGTGACAGAGTCCTGGATGCCAAAACTAATAACTGTCCACTAAAACTCCCTTAGAATTCCTAGTTTTCCTCAAAATATTAGAATGTGAAGGAAAATATGATATATGACATAAATTTTTTTCAGAAATAGTTTTCCAAAATATGTTTCACATAAAAATAAACTTGTTGATAGAAATACAGGTTTTTAAAGATTCTACTTAGGATATAATAAATGGAGAACCCCAACACTTTCCAAGTCATGGCAGCAAAATGGGAATCTGGTGGTATAAATGAGAAATTACACACAATTTCTATGCATGATTGATGCACAACCACTTGACCAGAAAAGTCACATAAACCCTTGGTTACTCATCTAGGTAAATAGCATGTAAATATTATGCACAGTGGGAATTTCAGGTAATGATTTTCTACCACATACATAATATACACATTAGAGTCTAGAAAACTTTCCTGTTGTAAATTTCACCTTACAAACCTTCTGTTTCTCCTTATATCTCTTGATTTTTTCATTCTTCAATTAAATGAGCCAATAAGAAACAGAGTCAATCTATCTCTCTGTTGCCTGTGTGGATAAGGTGATGGTGTGTACAAGGGAAGGGGCTTGCCAAATGATTGCTCCATTGCTCTGACTTCAAACAATTGTGGATAATTTGCTCAGAATGAATAAGACGGGTAAGCAATCAAAATATTTTTGTTGCTGTTGTTTTTGTAAATAAAATACTTTGTAGGGAATCCATCCTTTCCCCTCTTTTCCTTCCTCTACCATAAAATAGGAACTTCAGTCATATAGGAAATGTGACAGAGTTTCTGATTATTTTCAACCCACACTCATTTCTCTTTACTGAAAATCGTGTGATCAGTCATAAATGACTGGGGGAAAAATGGAAAAAACACTATTGAATGGGGAGAAGTCAATGTGTCCACCCCTTCCTTCTTGCCTCCCTTCCTATTCCTTTATGTGGCTTGCTACAGTTATATGTGTTCTTTTTCTGTGCTCCTGCCACATCTATGATATTAAGGGATTAATTGGGCTAGTTCTGCCTTTGCAAAATAAGTGAGCCATTGCCCAGTGGGTTGCCAGGAACGAATGCCTAAGGCAATTGAGGGAACAGAAATAAGTAGAACAATAATGGATTCATAAAGCTCAAGATGTGTTTTCTAGCGCTGGTTTACCAATAATTAAGCTTATTTCTTTTTTAAATTTCTGTGTTTATTTTTAGGGCTCAGAATTTATAAGAGAAACTAATACACTTAATCATCATTTTCATATACCTGAAGTTTTGTGTGTTTTATATAATTCTGTTTTCAGCGATGGATATCTTTTAGTATGGTAATATGTAGTCTCAATGGTTGTAGTTGTAGCAGCAATTGTTGAAGTCATTGTTAATAGCGTAGTATGTCCCATATATTGTGATAAGTACTATATATGCATACTTTTCTTTGGTCATGTAATAATTCTATGAAATTTGAATACACAAATAGAAATTCATTGTAACTTCATCAAGTAGCATGTCTTTCCTTGCCTTACTATTGTAGTTACTAATTCGCTGACCCATAAAAGTGAGTGTGCGGCTTCTAATTTAAGTAAATAGCAATAAAAAGTAAGGTATGTTTAAGAATATTATTATTAAAAAAAAGAATATTATTATGAAGTCATCAGGAGTTATGATCCAAAAGTTGGAGGGTGATAGAACTTAGAATTTAGGGGGAAATAAACGTGGTTATTTTCGTGTGTGTCTGTGTGTGTGTGAAAGAGAGAGAGAGAGAGAGAGAGAGAGAGGGAATATAGAGATGTGGAGGCCAAGTTTTGAAATAGGAATTAAATGCACAACGGTGAATTCAATAAGAAAATAAAAGATAGCAGGAAGGAAACATTAAAGGGAACTAGGACAACAATGTGTCTTTTTTAATGATGGGAAAGGCATTCTTTTTTAGCTTATGCAGTTTATGTATAAAGAACAACCACTTCTCTATTTGAATCTCTTAAAATCACATACCTATGAATTCAGTGACCTTATTTAAGAATTAATGTGTGTTCTTACGATAAAAGAATTGTGGATTTGGGTAATGTCATAAGAGGAACATGGAGAATGGGTTCTGAGTCCTGTGTTGAAATGGAAGAAGAATGTTTGAGGTAAATGTTTTTGTCTGTTAGTGGGAGAAAGTTAGTTTATTGCATATAAAGTTATTTCTGGACCTGAGGAGAATGGGGTGTGGCAAGGGGAATTTTCACTTTTTTTTGATGGGGATGGATTTTCATTAATAAAAATAAGTTAACAAAGAATTAGAATAAATGATTAAATAGCAACATTGGAGGACAAAATATTAAAAGAATATTGGGGTATTAGGTTTTATTTAAAAACAAAAACCAGAGTAACAGAAAGCAAAAATTTCACAAGTCATTTTTCACTAAACCCATCTGTATGATTGCAGAGTTAAAAAACAGTGGTTTAGAAAGAAGTAAAAGAAAAACAAAATAAATACTTAATGCTAAAGATATAAGGTCAGTGAAGGTCATTTTGTTATTTTGCCCATCTCCATAAGAAATATTTGCAAGAATTGGTCTTTTTTTTTAATTTTTTTCAACGTTTTTTATTTATTTTTGGGACAGAGAGAGACAGAGCATGAACGGGGGAGGGGCAGAGAGAGAGGGAGACACAGAATCCGAAACAGGCTCCAGGCTCTGAGCCATCAGCCCAGAGCCTGACGCGGGGCTCGAACCCACGGACCGCAAGATCATGACCTGGCTGAAGTCGGACGCTTAACCAACTGCGCCACCCAGGCGCCCCAAGAATTGGTCTTTTTGTTTCTCTGATAGACTTTGGGAACAGGCAACTAGGTCAAAGGTAGAGAAAAATAGGCTCCCACTTTTTTTTAAGGAAGGTTTTGCTTTGTTTTAATTATTCTCCAGAGGTCACATTGACTGGGACCTGCCTTAGTTCAGAGATCCTTGCTAAGAAATCATGTGTTTGTCCATGTGAGCTCTGCTGTTATCTGGTTTTGTTTTTTAATATTAAAGCTAATATTTGAAAATAAACACATATAAGTTTAAGCTTTGGTTTTTATAATTTTTGTGAGATTTGATCATTCCTATGTGGTCTTTTTTTTTTTTCCAAATGAAAAAAAAATTTCTATAATTTATATGTTCAGCTTTCCAATGCTATTTCTGCATTTTTATTATGCTATTAATGATTTTAATTTTGTGTGTGCACTTTTAAATCTAAGTCTATATTTCTTATGTCTTTAATAATTATCATATAATTTTCTGTATCACTTATGATTTTAAATCATGCTTTGCCTACCTTCTGTCCTTTGTAATCTTATTTTTACCTCCATGTAGTATAATTTTATAACACAGTAGCTATGTTGTTTGTGTTGGTAGGTTGACATAAGGTCATTATTAAAATATTCTTGTGGGATACCGCTGGACAATGGTTATATCTCAGTTCTCATCAGTAAGGTGTATTTTTTCTTTTCAATTGTGAAATTGGCAAAATAACTTAATTAGAAGGAGACTCTGAATAATCCTGTGTGCCATTAACTTTTTCACATTTGATGAGCAAGACTAATACTGCTACCTACATTTTCCAGATGGAAAACATTTTGACTTTTTTTGAGAGTCAAACCCAAACAATTCTAAATAGCCTAGATCCAAGACATTCTTTTCAAAAAGTCACTCTAACTCTCTAAAGATGGAATCCATCACCCTGTATTTTTCTCTAGAACCCTTGCTAACTCATTGCAAAATCAGCAATATTCCATTTCACATTATTAAATTCTTGCATGTCTGGCTTGATCCACTCGATTATAAGTTTAATGAGATCAGAATTCATATCTTTTTTTTTTTTTGTCTTGATGTCTCTCAGAGAGCTATCATCTGCTTCTTCCATTTTAAGTACTCAGTAAATGTTTGTTAAAAGAAATAATGTATTGGCCCAGGACACTGAGTTGGTTCACCTAAGCCTCAGTCTAGTCCTCTGTTCTCTGAAACCTGTCTATTCCCTATACTTTTGTCAATGCCTCCCAGTGTTGGTGTGGGATTTAGAATAAAAGGATTAGATTAAAAAAAAATTTTATGTTTATTCATTTTTGAAAGACGGAGAGAGACAGAGCACAAGAAGGGATGGGGCGGAGAGAGAGGGAGATACAGAATTCGAAGCAGGCTCCAGGCTCCGAGCTGTCAGTACAGAGCCCCGACTTGGGGCTCAAACTCATGAACCGTGAGATCATGACCTAAGCCGAAGTCGGACGCTCAACTGACTGAGCCACCCAGGCGCCCCTAGAATAAAAGGATTAGATTTTGGGAATTTTGCACAACAATTTTGAACTGCATGATCTTGGTAAAGTGGTTTAATCTTTTAGAAACTGAGTACCTGTATCTATTAAAGAGGGATTATTTGCTTATCTTGCCTTTTCTTATAATGATTTTTAAGCATCGAATAAAGTAATGAATGTTATAAATTTTTTTTATTTTTTATTTTTATTTTAGAGAGAGAGAGAGAGTGCATAGGAGTGGGGAGAAGGGCACAAAGGGTGTGGGTGGAGAGAATCTTAAGCAGGCTCCATGCTCAATGCAGAGCCCTACACAGGCTTGATCTAGTGACGCTGGGATCATGACCTGAGTGGAAATCAAGTCAGATGCTCATCTGACCGAGCCACCCAGGTGCCCCTGTTATAAATTGGATTACATTTTAAAAACATTAAATTATACAAATTTAAACAAGTATTATGTAATGACAAATAATTAGATCACATTTCTGAGTTTTAATAGTTCAGTATGGATCAGTAATAAGGGCTGGATTTTCTAGGTATGTCTACTCTGTAGTATTTAGACCTACACATCTGATTTTTTAAGTTCTAATCATTAATCATTGGATTCTAGACTGCCAAAGATTATAATATCTTTGTAACCTGGAAGCAGGTATGAATTAGATACTAAAGGCCAAGAATAATCTTGATGAAATAATCTCTCCTCTTTTTAATCTTTGTGTATATCTGCCCTTGGGTTTGAAAGAGGACTATCTCGTGTACACACGCCTCTAGGTTTGGAAGCATAGGAATGTGGAGCTTCTCTCATAGCCTCATTTTGTTGTTGTTGTTTATTTATTTATTTTGAGAGAGAGAGAAAGTGCACACACAAGCAGGGGAGGGACAAATAGAGAGGGGGAGAGAGAGAATCCCAAGCAGGCTCTGCACCATCAGCATGGAGTGCAACGCAAAGCTCAAACTCATGAACCATGAGATCATGACCTGAGCCAAAACCAAGAGTAAGATGCTTAACCAACTGCATCACCCAGGCACTCCTCACAGCCTCAATTTTTAATGAGGTGCAGTTCCAGAAGGCTATTGCAAATTCAAAATTCCATCACGAGTTTCAAAAGAAACTCTTCGCTGGAATAATATAGTTTTTCATTAAAAATGTGACAATGGCTAAATGAAACAAAGACAGACATTAGTATTTCAACAGAGCTCCAAATGTACAGGAAATTATGTGAATTAATCTCTGTTCCCCAGTTCTGGTAGATATGATTTGCCAGGTTGATATGATTGATCTGGCTGTTCCCTCTTCCTCCTCACGTGTTCATGGATATCCATTTTGTACCTTGATGATTAGCAGATGAGAGGAGTTTTCACAGATTGAAAAATATAACTTCATTGAGGGTATCGATTTGCTAGTTATAGTTATGTACTCTCCTATTGTCCTTAGATTCATAGATAATGAGATTCAGCCTAGGGGTTCAATTCTACAGACTTATTGCAAAATCATAAATGTTAGAAGTTATATAAATATTATATATACATTTTATATAATATATAATAATTTTATATATTATATAAAATTAATTATATATTGATATATAATTCATATATAACTATATATAAATATTAATTATATATTTTATATAATGTATATTTTTTCTTTTTACATTCATTCCATAACAGTCCAACATCTAACACCCCTTCTCCAACCCCAACTCTTACACTACCACACTCAAGCACATCTAGTTCCTAGATGGAAGCCAAGTGTGCAGAAGGGAGAAAGAGAAAAGCTCCTTGATATGTTTCCACACATTCCCTCTGTAAAAGGTGCAGTGAAGATAGTGATAAATCTGTGCTATGCCCTATACTGCAAAACAATCCCTTGTTCCTCATGCCTTCATATTTTTCTCACTGGAATACTAGAATATTCTCTTTCCCATTTTGAAAAAGAAAAAAAAAAGAAAAGAACTGAAGATTATCTTTTGTCGGAGGCCTCCTCTAAGTGCCCCAGATGCTATTTCTCTGGTCACTCAACAATCTGTCTCCTTAGTTCCTGGATTTGTCTTCTAGGTCCTCTTCTTCTCCAGTTAAACCTTTTGCTCTTTTCTTCATCCCTCCTTGGCATGAGTAGACATTTTATATCTCTTACTAGTCTGGAATTTCATGTAGTTTAGGAAAAGTATCTTTCCTTATGGAGTTACTGTAAAAGGCTTGGTCTAATATCCCCTCTATTCATGGGGCCAGTGACGGCAAATTTTTAACTTGACCTTAATTTTGAGAGAGCATGTGCTATGAACTGAATTTTGTCTCCCCAAAATTCATATGTTGAAGCTTTAAATCCCAAAGTGATAGTATTTGGAGATAGGGCCCTTGGGAGATATTTAGGCTTGGATGAGGTCATGAGGGTGGGGTCCTTATGATGATATTAGTGCCTTTATAACAGGAGACACCAGAGACAATGCTCCCTCTCTCTCCACTGGGAGAGGAAAGGCAGCAGTGAGAGAGGGGCTGCCTGTAGGCCAGACAGAGAACCCTCACTAGAACCCAACCATGGTGGTATACCCTGACCCAGAGCTTGAGAAATTAAATTCTTGTTTTCCTAAGCCATACAATTTATGGTAATTTGCAATGGCAGTCCAAGCAGACTTTCCAGTGTCCAGTATCTTAACACATTGAATGGTTTTGCATAATTTTCAAATATAGTTTTATTTAATTTTTATTTTTAATTTTTTTATTGTTTATTTATTTTGAGAGAGTGAGAGAGCATGCATGTGTGAGCAGGGGAGGAGTAGAGAGAGGGAGAGAGAGAATCCCAAGCAGGCTCTGCATTGTCAGCATGGAGCCTGATGGGGGCTTGATCTCATGAACTGGATGATCATGAGCTGAGCTGAAATCAAGAGTCAGATGCTTTACCAACTGAGCCACCCAGGCACCCCTCAAATATAGTTTTAAATAAAACATTGAAGTGCATAGATATGTTAATATTTTGTCATTAATTATTTAAAATTGATATGTATAAATGCCATTATTAAATATACCCTCAATCATCTATAGTAATTCAAAGTATTAAAGATTAACACTTCAGATAGTGAAACAATTTCGATTATTTCATCTTTTCTGCATTCCTTTCTTCAGAGGTTAAAATTTTCTTCTTCTTTTAGAGGAAGAGACTTAATATTTAATATTAATATTTGTTAATATTAAACAAATACCTATTATAAAATATTTTGATTATTTTTAGCATACACACAAACTTAGAAAATATTTATTTTACTTTGAAATTAACTTGAATGCTAATAACGTCAATCAAATGAAAATTTTTATTTGAAAATACACATTTATTCAAAAAAATTTATTAGTGTGTTGTCTTAATGCTGTCCAAGCTATTGTTATTTCTGCAATATTCTGTTATTCTGCTATTCTAATATTCTGTTATTTCTGCTGTCAAATAGGACCTCATTTATCAAATACTATTTTAAGTATAATTAATTTTAAAATGATAAGTAAATCAGCACACAACATTGGACAATTTTGAAATTTTGTAGTATAAAATAGTTGCTTGAATTCAGAGTATTTTTATTCTTTTTAAAATTTTTTTTTAATGTTTATTCACTTTTGAGAGAGAGGCAGAGAGACAGAGAGACAGAGCACGAGTGGGGAAGGGGCAGAGAGAGAGGGAGACCCAGAATCCAAAGCAGGCTTCAGACTCTGAGCTATCAGCACAGAGCCCAACACAGGGCTTGAACTCACGTCCCCTAATGACCTGAGCCGAAGTGGGATGCTTAACCGACTGAGCCACCCTGGCACCCTGAGAGTATTTTTATTCCTTTTAAAATTTATAAATGATTACAGTATTGCCTCATGAGTATAAGTGTACACAGTTTTATTTTATGTTCTGCAATGGACCGAAACATTTAGAATAATGTTTGACCACATATCTGGACACTGTGGCAGAGCTAAGTTGACACATAAAATTAGCCATCATAAATTGTCTGCTTTTCACTACACCACACTGACTCCTTAGATCATATATGGTTGTGTTATACGGTAATTGCTGATACGGAGGACTGCAAAATGAAATGATCACCACCGGTTGATGTATATGGTGAAGGATCCATGGACTTAAGCACTCCTCAAGTTCACAGTTACCATGTGAAGAATGAAAAGTCCCCCTTTAATCTCTCTGACAACGAAGCTCATTCTCTAACCACAGAGTGCATTGTATTTCACATCACATCACTTCAGGCAATTTGCTACTGCACTTAATAAAGTGAAACTTTCCCACCTTTGTAAATATCAGAGGAAGAGTCAGACTCTGAGAACACAGAAGGTCTCTTCTGACCCTTCTGTTTCATGGAGCCAGAATCCTGAGAACAGGTGAAAGGGGAAGTCGAGACACTTGAAAATTCACAAACATCAGGGAGGCCTCCCTCATCAAGCCTGGATTTGGATTCAGCTGGGTGCCAATGACACGGGGAATATATAGTATAAAAAAAAATTCCACGGTTCTGTCTCCCAGATGGCACAGACTTCAATAATTTAAGTTGTTCTAGCATTCCTCCTGCTCCCCCTTATAACAAGGGTTTGGGCTTATTTTTTGTATGTGTGTTAACATACTATTTTTATGGGCCCATATTGTATGGTCAACATATTCATGCTTTCATTTTTAAAGCCCCCAATTCACAAAGGAATCTGTGCTTAATGTATTGATATTAGCCAGATAGATATTTGACGGAATTCTGAAAGACAGACTCTCATTGCGAACATCATTATACTACAATACATAGTCTGTAGTGGAGTTTTCACTTTATTGTTATGTCTGAAAGGAAAGTATTGGATATCCAATGGGAAACAGTACTACAAAAGTTTCATCGTCAGGGTACCCTCAAAAATCTAGCGACTATTTTCTTAGGGTGTATAGACATTCGGTACCTAAGTGTGACAATTTTATTTGATAACTGAACAATTTCCATTTTCACAATTTCCAAATAGAGCACATCTCCAGACGGCACATTCCAAATGGATATCAAAAAGTCCTTGTTGAGAGATATTATAAGGAAGCACTGTATTTTTTTTTTGCCCAATTAAAAAATATTCAAATTCTAATTAGTTAACATACGATGTAGTATTAGTTTTAGTTGAATCAATATCATGATTCAACACTTCTATACAACACCTGGTACTCAGGAAGCACAGCATTTTAAACAATTTTGCATAAGACTGCATCGTGGAATCGTGGTATGTTATAGAAAAAATTTCCAAAAGGAAAGTAAGTGTTATATTATAACATAGGGTAGAGCATCTATAGTAATTATTGACAAAAGGAGAGACATATCATGAAAATTAGGCCAGACGTGGTTTAACTATATGCCATTTCAATGAAATGTATATTAAAAGTAACAGAAGTATTTGTAAATTATATTTATTTTCTGCATAGAAGTATCAGCAAATGGAAGGATATCTGTTTTTTTTTCTAAACAATGCTATTTCCAAGTGTGAGATAACTCCTTAACTAAAGGAGCCAATAGCACAATCTCTTAGTATATAACACATTAATTCAAAACAGAAGGGTGAAGTGACATTAAGGTGACAGAAAGGTATGACATCTATTCAGGTGGCAGCATGGCGAATCCACTTTTTTCCTTCATCTGAAATGATCGGAAAGTGCCCTTTACACAAGAAGACAACAAAGTAGAAGAGCATGTTGGGGTGTAGCTGTGTGTCCTTTGGCCCAAGGGAACCTTTGTGTGACAAGGAATTCTTAGGCCACACGTGCCTGCTCATTCCTAAACTCAAGAAATTCAAACCTAGTTCTTGCACTTTAGCATTTAACATGAATGGAGAAAACGGTATTATTTTGCTCACATTCATGTCTTTTGATTACAACCTGGCCTTTGCTATTTGCAATCTCTATCTATCCTTTCATTACCTCCCTTTCCCTTTTCCCACAATGGGTGTTCCAAACGTTGATGACGAAGTACAAGTCACCTCCCTCCCTACCATTCGTCTTTGGAAGTGTAAATGCTTCAGTATCACCTCTGAGACTTTTTAGAAAAAAATCATCGTGGCTCTTGGGCTCCAGACACTGCTTCTCTCTCCTTTCTGATGGCAAGTATCATAAGCATGGACCCCTTCTCCATGCCGTGGGCGTAAATGGGCCAGAGTAACAGTGTCCCATTCCATTGGCCCTTGTCGGAACCTCTTCAGGCCATCCTGCTGCCCTGTGCAAAATCCTCATCCAAGGAATCACTCGCATGTGCTCTCAGACTAGCCCAGTCAGGTACCATATGGCACCTGTCAGATGAGGCTTTGGTCGCCCATGCTAGGAACTGTCTGCCCACCAGGCGTCTCTGCCTCTCCCGGGCACCGGTGCCACAGCCACGGTGCACTGCTGTGTTGGCAACGTGTCAGCCAATTGCTGGCACTCCTGCTGCTTTCACTCAACACCACCGCGCCTGCCAAGCCTGCTGACATCACCTGCCAGGCACACCCGTGCACCACCTGGCCCTGTAGCTCCTACCATCTCTTTCCAAGAGCTGCTGCAAAATAATGTTCAAATTTTAAACATATAAAGTGGTCTGGAATAACATGGGGGACAGTGAGCCCCACTTCATACCTTACTGTTATACCCTGGTGGCAAGGCCCTAAAGTACCCTCTTATTTCTTACTGAGATTTACTGAAATGTGTTCATTTCTAACTCAAAGCCCCATTTTGGCCTAAGACCTAAATATGAGTTCATGGGAGCTTGGAGATGGTCAGAGGTGAATGATGAAACAAGAATGATTTGATGTATGAGATGTAATGGAAAAAGAATGAATAAATTCATTAACTGCTTGCTTTGGGTCAACTTTCTCAGAAGACCCTGAGACAAGGGTTTGTGAGCACATAATTTAAGTGTTCCAGGGAGATAGCAGTAAGAGAGCGAAGAAAGCAGAACCAGAAAGGGGAAGAGGCCAAGCACAGGTGTGATTCAGGTAAAGTCTCAGCCCCATTCTGATCCATGGGGAGCTCTGATGTGCAATGTATGGTTTCTTCCAGGAGGAGCCGGGCTTTCACACTTTACATGAGTCATTGGCTGAGACCGTCCTGGGGCAGGCTTGGGGGAAGTCAACTCCCAGGCACTTTTAGCCGTCTAAGTACTCAGGCAAAGTGGTTTCAGCAGCCCAGAGCAGTAATTTCAGTCATAGATGCTGGACATTAGAAGAAAAAGCATATAAAGTTCATGGCAGGTGTTCACAGAAAGGGTTAACATTGTCCCAGGGGAGCAAGGACAAACACTGATGGGGTCAGCTTCACTCATCCATTGGGAGGTGGCTGTCTTCATTCCCTAATAGGAGAACAAAACAATCCTGAAGTCAACAGAGCTATAAAAGGCCCAATAGCTTTTAGAATTTCGTATGCATTAGAGTTCGGAGGAGACTTCACCCCTAAACTAAACTTGACCTAAGTTATTTTCTAAGATTTGGTTCATAAAATCGTATATTCTGGAAGCTGACAGAACTTTAATGACTATGGACAACTTCCCACTGGTTTGAGATTTCCCCTCCTTCCAATGTCTAGAAGTACCACCTTCTAGATGTTAAACAAGTCACCAATAGGAGAGTTATAGTAGCTGTCTTTATTAGTCTCTTTTATATTGTTTTTGTAATAGTTATTTAACTTGCAAAACATTTCAAACATACACAAAGAAAAAGAAATAATATAACACATACCCATGTTCTCATCATTACTTTAAAATTTTTTTTTAACATTTATTTATTTCTGAGAGAGAGAGAGAGACACAGACAGACCACAAGTTGGGGAGGGGCAGAGAAAGACACACACAGAATGCAAAGCAGGCTCCAGGCTCTGAGCTTTCAGCACAGATCCCGACGTGGGGCTTGAACTCACAAGCCATGAGATCATGACCTGAGCTGAAGTAGGATGCTCAACGGACTGAGCCACACAGGAGCCCCAAGGTGAAACAGACATTAGCATTTGATCAAAATTGTTAAGTTGTCTTTTCTGTATCAGAAAAGAAAATGTTACAAATTTACCTAAAGTTTCAGACTCCACTTTTACTAATCTTACCAGAATCACTCTTCTACAGAATCACTTTCTGATGAAGGCAGGTATTTTTCCTTAGCTTTTGTGTGTGTGTAATTTTGCTACATTTGTAACTAGAGAGATACATGAATTTATCACACTGCATGTATCCTTTTGCTACTAACTTGTTTCACTCAGTTTTTTAAAGATTTATTCTTTGGATACGTTTAGATCTAACTTTTTCATTTGAGCAGTATATAGTGTGGTGGGTATTTCATGGTATTTCCTGAGTGACGTGCAGGTATGTTGTGCTCCTATTTTCCTGTTTTATTGTTTTGTTAAACAAAACAGTGCCATTTGAATTTTATACCTACTGTATACCGAAAAAAGTTTTCCTAGAGCAGATAATGACATTGCTAGGTTGTAATGTATACACATCTTCCACTTTTCTGAAATTTTTAATAAACATATTTTAAAGAAACTCATTCATAAAAATAATTTGTGAGTTATCTCAAAAATATCATAATGTTTACTTTAAAACAATTTATTCCTCACTGTTCCAAAAGCAGCATCTTTAACATAATGGACGATCATGATTTGGCAGTAAGCTGTACTTCTAGAAGATTATCAGATAGTTATTACTCCCATTTCATAGATGAGCAGGCTGAGGCTCATAGAAATTAGATCACTTGCCCAAGACCACAGAGCTTGGTTGAGGTTCAATGATTTCATGCCTGGCACTCATAGCTCAATCCAGTCTCATGGAATTTAGTTTTTGAGAATTATGTTACAACAAACCTTGTGGATTTCAATTCAAGGTATGAATAGTATCTTCAGTTTTCTTTCCAACCTTTCACTTTATATCAGCAACCGTGGCCTTGGCATGGGATTCAAATGGAACTCTTCATTTTTGTCATCTTTTTAGCTGTCTGACCTACATAGGTGCAAAGTCATGTTGCTGGGACAGGATTTAATAACAGCCACATTACAGCCTGTTTAGAAACAATGCGGTGTAAGATCTGGATTCCAGATTCAATTCCCAGTTCTGCCATCATTATTAATATGACTGTATACAAATTACTTAATTTTAATTCCCTCATCTGTGAAATGGGGATTGTAATGGCACCCACTTCACAGAGTTGTCATGATTAAATGAATCACAGAGTGCCAGAGAAGAGTGCTTACCATGCAGTCAGTGTTATGTGCTTGTATAATGTAATTATTATTCCAGTTTGGCAATATTGTGATTAGGTTGTATGTGTTCAGGCGTAGGTTTTCCAGGAGATGATGCTTGTCTGGATTCTCCAGTCTGGAAATCAGGATCATGTGGGTACAATAGCTGTCAAGTCTTCCTCCAAAACTTCTTCCTCATGGACTTTTTACAAGCAAACCGTGGTGGAGTTGACATGACAGTTTTGACGCAGGAGTATGAATGGAATAGAGTTTTCCAAACAGTCACCCCAAGTTAAAGTAATATTTAGTAAACACAGATGTACTCAGGAATAACTGCGATGTGGTTCTGCTAGTATGGAGCCATTGAGAGATATTTAACAAGACAGGGCTGGGGCACCTGGGTGGCTTAATCGGTTAAGCAGCTGATTTCCACTCAGGTCGTGATCTCACAGTTCGTGAGTTTGAGCCCCATGTCGGGCTCTGTGCCCACAGCTCAGGGCCTGGAGCCTGCTTCAGATTCTGTGTCTCCCTCTCTCTCTGCCCCTCCCCCACTCACACTTTGTCTCTCTCTCCCTCTCTCTCTCTCTCTCTCTCAGAAATAAGTAACATTAAAAAAAAAACACAAGACGGGGCTGTTTCCATGTCCACCTACTACATGACTCTCTGTGAAGCACATATGCAACACCTGATGGAAGTTGCAAGCAAATGCAGATGGAATCAAATTTTTATGTATCACTTAACAATGAGGATAATAACAAAAACACACAGTTCATCATTTATCCTTGCACACCGTCTTCACATCCAAGCCTCCGCACCTGCTTCCTCATTTGCTGTTCATCACCCCAAATCCCCTGCAATTTGGCTTCTTTCTTCCTGGCTCTTTTCCAGCAAGACACAAAAGAAAACAAACAACTCTGAGAGCACTAACAGTTAAACTGCATGGACTGATCATGTGAGTGACAGATTTTGGTGGTAATGAAGGAGTAGCCATCACATAGTTAAAATAATGAGCCATTTTTGTCTTCATTTGCTTGGGCTTTTGGTGCCATTAACGCTGCTGGTCATTCTCCTTGGTAGGGGTCCCTGGACACCTATTTTATATTATTTGGGATGTCAGCTTCATCTGCCCAACAAAGTATACTGTTCACGCTCTTTTTTTAAGGATGTAGGGTTTATTCCAGGTAAACAAGGTCAGTTCAATATTAGGAAATCATTCTGGGGCGCCTGGGTGGCTCAGTCGGTTGAGCGGCCGACTTCAGCTCAGGTCATGATCTCGCGGTCCATGAGTTCGAGCCCCGTGTCGGGCTCTGTGCTGACAGCTCAGAGCCTGGGGCCTGTTTCAGATTCTGTGTCTCCCTCTCTCTGACCCTGCCCCGTTCATGCTCTGTCTCTCTCTGTCTTAAAAATAAATAAACGTTACAAAAAATAAAAAAAAAAGGAAATCATTCTGTGACCATTCATGTTTGCAAAACAAATTTATAGGAAACCAGAGCACAAAATCAGTTTATACTTTCTTACCTGATGTATTGAATTCTCTAAACATTCAAGATAACTTATGTGTTCAATACTTGTTTCATTAAAAAGATTTAACAAGTTATACACAAATGATCAAGTTATATGATCTAATTTATTGCATAAATTTCCAGCTCTCACCTTGCACATCTGTGTCAGCACAGCCTTTGCTATAAGATCAAAAATAATACAAACACCTTCTAGGTGTGTAAAAGTAATGGGAATGAATAAGTATGATCTGTGTAAATTTATTTTCTCTTTGACTTTTAACACACACCCATACACTAATGAGAATTCAGGGCCCATGGAGCATTTATGCTCTCCCCAGTTATGTAAGTCATCACATTTCAGTAGCTTCACGCATCAGTAATTCGTTTGAATAATTTTATTGTGAAGGACCTGGTGAGTTCTTAGTAAATGCAATGGTTCTGGCACATAGTTTTAAAGTCATTCTTAAAACTTGAATATTGGTAGCACGTGGAGGACTACACTAGACTATCCAGGATGTGAGGGCAGAATAAGGAAAAGATCATCTTCTGAAAGTGAAAATGGAAAGCAACATAATCATAGCACTACAAGCGGAAGAGAGAGCTTATGCATGTGTGGTCGGTGGAGTTGGAAAATGGCTAATCCCTGTGTCAAGGAAGACATGGTTTAAACGTCACTAATGTAAAGTGAAACTGTTTCCTTTGCAATCGCACTGTCATTTTCCTGGCACATTGAAATGGTAGCTGTAGAATTTGTCACCTATCCAGGAGATGGGTGTCTACACTCCAGAAGACAGCCCTTAGCTTGACAGCAATATCCTGAGAATAAAGAAGGCTAATTTTCCAGACTTTGATGGTTTATTGGAGGTAAGTTTTCTTATCCCGCTCTCTTGGTATGTGTGTATTTTGATGTCTTCTAGTATCAATATACTTTGACTTCTTTATAGTGTTCTTTTGTATAATTACTAAAGGATTTTCCTTAGAGTCACCATGAGGCTTATATAAAGTATCTTAAACTTATGGCACCCTATTTTAAACTGATGACAACTTAACTTCAGTAGAATTCATATACTTTATACTTTTGCTTCTTCTCCGCCTCACATTTTAGGTTATTGCTGTTATAATTTACATGTTTTTTTTAATATTGTGTAACTAATAACAGATGATTGTATTTATGGTTATTTTTGCTCTGATGGTAACTTTTAACCTAGAGTTATTGAGTTATGCAATACTATTACCATATTGCAGAATCTTTAACTACACATTTATCATTATGAGTGAGATTTATTCTACCTTTTTGTGTTTTTATGATGTTAATTAGCATTCATTTATTTAAACTCAAAGAACTCCCTTTAGCAATTTCTTGTAAGGCAGATCTTGTGGTATTGAACTGCCTCAGCCTTTGTTCAGGGAAAGTCTTTGTCCCTCCTTCATTTCTTAAGGGTAGCTTTGTTGGGTATAATATTGTTGGTTGACAGTTCTTTTCTTTCAATATTTCGATTACATCATCCCATTCTCTTTTGGCTTGAAAAATTTCTGTTGAGAAATCTGCCTACAGTCTTACGGGGGTTCCCTGGTATGTATGTAACTTCTCTCTTTTGTCTTGCTACTCTTAAAATTCTTTCTTTTTCTTTGACTTTGGACTGTTGAATTATAATGTGTCTCTGTGTAGCCCTACTGGCCCTCATGAATCTGGATGTCTATATCATTCCCCAGGTTTGGGAAGTATATATAATTTCGTAAGTAAATATACTCTCTGTGTCTTTTTCTTCTCTTTCAGAAATTTCTGTGATGCAAACATTATTCCTTTTCATTGTGCCCTGTAATTCCCATAGACTTTCTTGACTCTTTTCATATTTTTTTTCTCCTCTGACAAGGCATTTTTCAGTGTCCTATCCTCAATGTCACTGATTCTTCTACATGGTCAAGTCTACTTTTGAAGTTCTCCATTGAATCCTTCAGTTCAGATATTATGTTTTCAACTCAAGGATTTCTGCTTTGTTTTAATGGTTGCTTTTTCTTTGTCAGACTTCTCATTTTGTTGATGCATTGTTCTACTATGTTTGTTTAGTTATCTATGTTTCATTGTAGTTCACTAAACATCTTTAGGAGGTATTTATTCTGAATTCCTTGTCCAGTAGCTTATAGATCTCCATTTATTTAGGGTGCTTTATTGGAGCTTTATTAATTTCCTTTAGTGGTGTCATACTTACCTGATTTTTCATGATCCTTGATTATTTTATATTGGTATCTGTGCGTTGGGTACTGGGATTCCCCTTTGAGATTTTATGGGTTTTCTTTGGCAGAGACAGTTCTTCACCATTCAGCTCAGTTTGGGTTTCTGGGTGTGTCTGCTGGTAATTTTTTTGGTGGGGGCTGCTCTTATGGTCAATTTTTTGGGCGAGGCAACTGTTTCAGTTTTGAGGACTGGGATGGGGGCCAGTATGCCACTCGCTGAGAACAGTTGATAGAAATGTTGGCTTGGTTCCCTACCCAGGTGAGGCTGTAGGATGGGCTCCATGCGTGCCTGAATTCTCTAGTTAGGCTTACTAGATGATTGGGATTGAGTACTATAAACAGTATTAGGGTAGTAAAGTAGCAACCACGACCCAGCGTCTCTATAGCCCATTGTTTGGGGGTCAGAATCAGGCCTGAGTGAGCACTGAATTCTCTGGTCAGGTGAGGCTACTGGTTTTGCTCTGTACATGGGGGAGCTATAGGTTGTGCTCTCTGTTCAAGTGCCTCTGTATGTAGGGAGATTGAATGAGCTATAGCAGCTTCTTATATGCTCTGGTTAGTTCCCTGGTCAGACAGGCTGAAGGCTGTATTCGGTGATGAGAGGGGTTGCAAATTAGATTCTCTGCCTTGGTGTATTGGGAGAAGCCTCTAAAACTGATAAAGCTCTTTGTTGTCTTAACTCAAGCTGACTAACAACCCAAGTTCCCTCATTGAACAAGGCCATTGGCTTTGTTCTCCAAACTATTAGCTATATTCCTTTTTCTTGGCTCAAGCATTTTCTTGGTCACATTATTTCCAGGAGCTTTTGCCAGTGATTCTGGTTAGATGGAGCCAGAAGACATTCTGTACTGTAGATGGGACTATGTCTAAGTCCTCTTGCCTAGGCAGGAGGGAAAGGGGCTTCCCCAAGCGACTCTCAATCTCTCAAATAGTCTCTCTGGTTGGTAGTGGCTGGGAGCTACCCTCAGCCTTGACTATGAGTTAATCTCTCTGCCTGGGCATAGCAGGGGAAATGTCCATGCTTGGTAGTGGCTTTGCTCCAGGAACAATCAATTCTGCTCACTCACCTTTCAGCTTAAGAGCCACTAGGCCACACACCTTCTAGGAATTGTCACTAGCCCTACTGGTCAGGTGGGGCTGGGAGGTAATCTCCACAGTGGGTGGGACTGTGACTAAACACTTTGCCTGGAGGTGAGCAAACTGGGCTCTAGGGCCAGCAAAACCTGTCATTTGAGGATCCTAGTCAGGCAGATCTGTACTCCACCATGCTCCCTGGTCAGACTGTGCCCCCAACTTGGTTCTGCAGATGAGAAAAAGCAAAATTACTACTTGGGCCCTGCAGGTGTGAACTCAGTCTGCCAAGATCCATGTATTGACTGTTTCAAACCCCTTCCCTCTTCTCCATCACAGTCAGATTCCCAGTGGTTGAGCCCTGCAGATTCCCCTGCAGTTTCTGTGGTGCAGAATCAGAGGAGGGGCTCCCACAAAGAGACCCTCAATGCTGAGGGAAGCTGGTTGTCCTCCTTGGGTTCTCTTTTTCCAGTGGAGGAACCTCTCCACGTGGCCTTCCACTGTCCTTCCACTGGGGGACAGGCACTGTGCTCAATGTGTAGCTTCTCTTCTTACCCTTCTAATGCAGTTTGTCTTGCTCTCTGAGGTTCCGGGGGAAGCTTCAGCCTCATCCTCATGTTCTAGGATGTCTGTTCATTCTAGAACATGATGTGATTCTTGTTCTTGAACAAGTGGTAGTGTCTTGTTCTTGAAAGGATATTAGTTGTTCTTCTTGTGAGGGGAGCTGAAGTCAGGAATAACCTATGTCACCATCTTGGTGATGCCACTCATCACCCTTCATTTTTATTCCCTCTTCACTTATCCTAATATCTTCAGTGACCTCATTTACCTCCCTTGTTTGACTCCCTTTTATATGCTAGCAAATTTGAAATAGTTGTCCTCAGTCTTGATCTCTCCGATGAAACAGAGACAACTGTGAGCCAGGAAATACAAGTTGAACTTCACAAATGTTGAGAAGAGCTTAAAAATTTAACTTGAGAAATAATTTCTGATTTGTCTTTGTATCTTTCACAATGCAACACATACTACTTCTAATGTTAAAGACTTAGAAGGTACTCAATATGTTAGATAAACAAATTTAATTTCTCAAATTCTTATAAAATGCAAAAGCAGCTGTTCTACTTACCTGTTTGAATTATTAAGTATAAATTTATTAGTGTTAAGTGTAAATTTTAAGAAAAAATATCTCCTCATAAATTGAAAAACTTTCATCATTGTTTATAAAATATAGCAAGGGAGCTCTGTGTGTCCCTGAAGAACACACCATGTGTTCCCATCAAGTTCTCAGAACTGTAATTCATTATACAGCTGTTCTGTGGTTTATGTAAATTACATTTTCTGGAAGAACTTACAGCTATAATCAATCAATCATTCAAAAGACCAGTTAGTGCAGTTGTGTTGATAGTGCTTCTGGTAAAGTCAGCCAACATTCCACATCTCTGTTTCCATTACTGATCTGTGATCCTGAAAATGTTTTCATGTTTGTTGTCCCTTGTTCTTTCTAATTTTAAAATAAGGCCTTAACTGATATTACAAAGATTATATAAGATGTAGCTTTCTAAGGAAAAGAAAAATTTTAATACTACTTAAATAAATTATATGATTTAGGGTGGTTTTGCTATAAATGATGAACCAATGGATTCCAATAATAACATCGCATTGGTGACAATGATATGCTAGGTGATTTCTCATTTTTGTTCCCACAGATTCCTAACAATAAGACAATAAAGTAGGTATTATTACTCTTATTTGAGAAATGAGGGAACTACACAAGGAGTCTGAGAAGAAATAGATTGAGCAGAGGGAGAGTATGTAGGTAGTGATGCTGGTGGGGCAAGTGCTGAGAACCAGAATGAAATGGTTGTAGGGAAAATAGAGTATCAAAGAGCTTCTTTTTTTTTTAAAGTTTTTAAAAGCTATTTATTTATTTATTTATTTATTTATTATAATTTTTTAAAAGTTTATTTATATATTTTGAGAGGGACAGTGAGAGTGTGAGCTGCGGAGCAGCAGGCAGAGAGAGAGAGAGAGAGAGAGAGAGAGAGAGAGAGAGAATCCCAAACAAACTCTGCAGAGTCAGTGCAGAGCCCAATGTGGGGCTCAAAATCACCAGAACTCACAAAACCGTGAGATCATGACCTGATCTGAAATCAAGGGTTGGCCACTTAACTGACTGAATCACCCAGGTGCCCCCACTTTTTATTTATTTATTTATTTATTTATTTATTTATTTATTTATTTATTTATTTATTTATTTGGAGTGCGTGCATGCACATTCACACATCAGGGAGGGACAGAGAGAGAAGGAGGGAGAGAATCCCTGTGCTGTCAGCACAGAGACTGATGTGGGGATCAATCTCACATGAGATCATGACCTGAGTCGAAATCAAGAGTCAGATGCTTAACTAAGCTACCCAGGCACCCCTAAAGAGCTTCTTGAAGGAAGGTCCATGAGGTCAAATAGCGAAGAGAAATTGTAGCAGGCATATATGGAAGTGACTTTTATCTTTGGTAATTAGAGAGTTCTGGTGGACTTGGTAAAATTCTTTGTAGTGGGAAGACAAGAAGGGGACCAGCATGTTAGAGGTGGAGACTGAGGAGCATATGTGCACCATCTATAGAAACTTGATGCAAAAAGGTAAGACATGAGCCTGAATAATTACTCAAGAAACACAGGTCCGAAGAGGGTTTTTGTTGTGGTTGTCATTGCTCCTTGGCTGTTTTAGTTAGTTTTAAAAGCGATATTGCCTAGGAAATTTATTTGATGACTACAAGCAGGAACCAGGAGAGGGGGAGAACTGAAGACCCAACCAACAGGTGTGATCACAACACAGTACCTGAAGGAGGTAAAAGGTACTGAAGCCCACAGAAAGGACTCAATTTAAGTCAATAGTAACAACCAAAGTATAATATATCGGTGGCAGATAGAGACAAATTAAAGAAAAAGTAGTTTGGGAGTAAATTGGAAAGCTGACTTCTCTTAGGGACAAGAGAGAAGATAGTCCCCTGGAGCTCCATATCCCTGGGGCCTAGAGTCTGATGAATCTGATCAGACTTGTGCTAAATAAATGTCAGCAATGATATTAGGAGCTCTGCAACAGGATTTTCAGATAATCAGGGAGTGTTCTAAGCCAGTTAGGTGCAGACATGGCAAGCAAGGAAAAGGTTAATTTAGCAGGCCTGGATTCTTGGAAACCTGCTCATTCCAAAGAAAGGCTTGGTTTTAGCACAGGCCCTTGACTGGGTCCTGGGAGATAAGCTCGGAGCCCCTGGAGTATGCTCCCCAGTAAGAGTGTTTTTGTTTGCCCGATAAACGTGACCAAATAAATTTATGTTAACAGTGTGATTTATGGGGAACACCTATTTTTGCTCTGGGGGCCTGGGTTTTGAATATCTGAGATCAGCCATATGGGTGCTACCTGCACCCTCAATAAAAACTCTAGACACTACAGAGTGGGGGAATTTCTCTCGTGTTGTAAAACTTGGCCCACATGGTCACGCATCCTTGCTGAGAGAGTTAAACGTATCCTCATGCAATTTTACTGGGAGGGGACACCTCCCAGGTGTCCAGGGGGACACCTGGAAATTTGCTCCTGGTTTCTCCTGGACATTACCCCTTGAACCTTTTCCCTTTGCTGATTTTCATCTCTATCTTTTCACTTTAATAAAGCGTTACCATGATTATAATAGCTATCTTGAGTTTTGTAAGTTCTTTTAGCAAATCACTGAGCCTGAAGGTGACTTAGAGGTACTATGTACTACTTTTAAGAAGGTGTCTGTGTTTACAGTTTAGTCATTTTCTTACTTATTATTTATTTTTGCATTGTGTGTTCACTCTGGGTAAGGCACCGTACTGCATACAGAGTATGCATATGGTGGTGAGCCTATATCCACAGGGTAGCCTCACAGAGCTTGGAAGAGCCATAGGGAAAAGTAATTATGAGAAAACTAACAGGGTCGCCTGGATGGCTCAGTCAGTTAAGTGTCCAGCTTCTGCTCAGGTCACGACTTTGCTGTTCTTGAGTTCCAGCCCCATGTTAGGCTTGACAGTGCAGAGCCCACTTTGGATCCTCTGTATCCCTCTCTCTCTGCCCCTCCCCCACTTGTGCTTGCTGCCTACGTTTCAAAAATAAAAATTAAAAAAAGAAACCTAACGATCTCAGGTAAGATAAGCACTAAATGGTAAATGCAAACAAAATTACCAAGGACAGACTGGGTGGGGTGTTGGGGCACTTGGTCTCCATGAGGAGAGATGCTTGCTGGAAGGTACATGGTGGGATCCAGAAAGAAGAAAAGCAAACGTAAAGGCCTGACGGTGGTAATCAGTTTAGCATAGTTTTTGGAATAGAGAAAAACTAAATTGCATGGAGAATAAATGAATGAGAGAAAAATTGGTAAGAACTGAAGTCAGACCTTGGAAAATATGATATGTATTCTAATGATATACACTTTTTCAATGCCCCATAAAGACATGGATAATATCTCCGACTTCAGCACATGAAAATTTTTTACTTTAACCTTTTTTATCTTGAATACTTGTCTTTACACTCATTGATAGTTTACTGTGATGTTTTAATTTGATATGGTAACTGTTAATCATTGCTACTATATTAACCAATTGTGCTTGTATTTGAACTAAAAATACACAGAGAGTACAATGTATCTAAACATATGTCTTAATCTTTAGATTTTCAGTAGTAGCAAAAATGATTTGAATTTGTAGTAGAGTTCTCCATAGAATTGTAATGATAATTCTCAAAATCTCTATGGTAAATACTTTCTGTCCAATTGAAAGCAATTAAGGGATATATAAATAGGATATAAGAAATCATCTAGAAGCTTTTCACATTGAATTACTGTCTTGTTTAAATAGTTCTTGATATAGACGCCCATTAATGACATTCCTCTTTTCTCGAGCACCTGTTCCTGGTAAAAACAAGGGCTATATTGATTTGCTGCAATTTAACTTCTCCTAGGATTTTTGTCTTGACAGTGTGAGAAGATTAATTGGAATTAATGGCATTTGCACAGCTAATTAAAGTCACTCTTCCTAAAGTCAAATCAATTCCTTTAATCAGAAGAGTGACAAAGCTTTGCTTACTTGTTATAGTCTGCATATAAATGTTCCCTGGATGAATCAGAATCTTTGCAAGCATTAGGCATAGAATACAGTAACTACTTGGGTTGGCTAGGAATTTCTCTGGCACTCAGTAATTTGCAAAATATCACTATGCCACTTATGTGTATACTATGAATGTTTTAATTAAATGCAATTCAACAGAATTTATGTGTGTTTTAAATATAGTTTATCTTTGAAACTCCTTACAGTGGTGGCATCCACATGCATAAATCCCCAGGATAATTCTTAGGCAAAGCTCACATAGTACAGGAGGAAGCAGAGGGTTCATAATTATTTGGTAATTTGGGCATCAAATTGATGTTTAGTTTGCATTGTCTGATTTTATCAAATTCTACCAACTCCTTCTCCACATTGGCTATGTATTTATAGGAATCGTGTTCATCAAAGACTGATTAATTCAGACAAAAAGAAGACATATTTCTGACGAAAAGTTTAGAGAGATGCATCAGTATTTTTGTCTCTTTTGCTGTTCACCATCAGTGCAACACTGATATAGCATCAAATATGGATGTGACATGAGAAAGAGAGGGCCTACATATTCTCTTCCTCCATTATGTCAGAAATAATACCTTCACAACCCAGCCAAGAATGGGGAGCATGGTGAAGGTGAGAAAAATAAAGCAGGGTAGTATTTGGGATCAGCTAAAGATATTTGTAATATGAGTGGTAGTACCCTTTGCTCTGTGATGGTGTAGACGTCAAATATTTACCACATGTCCGTGGCTATATTTTGTATTGAATACTTAGAGCTCACTCTCTTGGCCTGGTCCCTGAGACCAGTCATAGCTATAAGGTTCCCTGCAGGCTTCCACTGCTTTAACCATAAGTACCTTGCCTTGCCTCAAACATTTAGAGAGCATTTGTGTTTCCCCTCCACAAGTTTCTCTGACTCCGCCAAAGAATTAGTGCACTCATATATGTGCAACTCCAAAATTCAGAGAACTATTTCCTCATGGATCAATTCTTAAACAATGGAGGACAAGAAGCGATAGATGAATCTATGACATGTTCTATATGTTCTTAAGAATGTTGTAATTGGATCACATATTCTAGTTGCTCACAGACGCAGTCAACTAGGTGATTTTTTTGTATTGGTTATGCTGCTTCCTTACCTTCTTTCTTTCAGTTTCTTGGTCCCTCAGTCTTGTTCCCTGGGACCACTGTCTAATTAATTTACCTCTACACAAGTCTTTATTTCATACTCTATGCTCTTGTTATGATGTATGCACATATTATTCTAATATTGCAATAAAGGTAAAATCTCTAAGAAATAGTGTGTAATAATGAAAAATGTAAGAACTGATTGAGGAAAATAACTTGAGATTTTAGAACCTATAGTATGACCAAAAATTGGGGGAGGGGCAGGGTGGGTTGGGAGAAGAGGACATCCCAACATGTGATCTAATATCCATTATAACTATGTCTCCCCACATTATTACCTCAATTGTTTCAGCCTAGCTCATTACATTTCAGCAATCCAGTAAGTTCACAAAGTTTTGTGACCCCTTCTTGTAATTTTATCTCTTCTAGCTATTTGAAATGAGTGATCAGAGATTGAGAGGCTTTTCTTTCTCCCCTGGAAATGATGAGAAGTCTGTTGGTTATTAAATAAAAGCCTTAACTTTCTAAATCAGGACAGTTGGACAGAATTTCTGCTTTTCCTCACATAAGGGATAGAGCTAAAAAAAATCTGAAATAGTAGACAAGATCAGAATTCTGTAGAAATTGTCAAAGACACACCAATCCTCTTTCTGAGCTCATTCCCTGGATTCCGACTGCAGATATATTTTTGTAGGTTTGAGCTGTGGGAGGGATATGTCCATGCCAGTTTAGCAAAAAATAAATTAAAAAAACACAGCCTGAAAAAGATCTTGTGGGGCACCTGGGTGGCTCAGTCAGTTAAGCATCCGGCTTTGGCTCAGGTCATGATCTCGCAGTTCATGAGTTCGAGCCCCACGTTAGGCTCTTGGAGCCTGCAGCCTGCTTCAGATTCTGTGTCTCCCTCTCTCTCTGCCCCTCCCCCACTTATGCTCTCTCTTTCTCTGTCTCTCAAAAATAAATAAAGATGTAAAAAAAAGATTTAAAAAATAAAAATAAAAAAATAAAAATAAAAAGATCTTGTGATGTGCTACACTGATTAAAACTACCAATGAAAGACAGAAATTATTGGAGGTTTTTTTTTTTTTTTTTTTTTTTGGATTAATTTATGTGTGGTTGGGTGCCTGGTAAAGCAGAACTTTAAATTGTGTCTAACTACTTCCCTGTTTATAGGTATTTAAATATTTGCCAAGGCTTTCTAGAGCTGACTTCTACAGATAGTAGACATTTCTAATAATGGGAGGAACATGGAACCATCTTCCCTTAGATAAACAAACGCAAGCATCAAGGTATAGTGATAAGGCTATGCAATTTAAAAGCATAATGCTCTAAGATGGAATAGGTTTTTTGTCACTGTGATGTATATAACCTTCTTTATCTATAAACTGGGAAAAGTAATCCCCATCTACAACTCTAGTGAATGAGTGTAATGAGACATGTAAAAGTGGCCCAGTGCTAGACACATGGAAATCTCAACATTAATGTGAACTTTTTCCTTTCTTAAGGAATTTTTAGGTAATAGGGGGCCATGAACAGATTTGAACAAATTGGTGACAAAGAAGAAATTGAAATCAGGAAGTCAGGCTGTGTTTTATAACCTGTGTTGGAGTCAAGACGTTAAAGCAGACTGGACAGCAGACACAATGGAAGCTGCTTAGGCTGGGAGGTTGCCATGCCAATGGAAGTTTCCATTCAAAAATGAATGGGAACAAGATACAAAATAATTAATTCTAAGTACTTTATTGAGACTTTTGGGGAAGGCTAAGGCAGCGCCTCTTGCTTGCCACCATCTCCACCCTGAAGCCCGAGTTTGCTGTGTTTATAATAATCAAAACTATCTTTGTGAAATAAATTATAACGATACATAGGGTTTTCTTCTTGTTTTGGTCACTTGTAGGTTCTATAACATGTTTTCACCTTCAGAAAGTAGAGACACTTTATTTCCCTAGTAAAATAGTTTTTGTTCTCATACACACGCTTCCTGGGTAATATTTCAACCAAATTATATACAAGTTCAGTGGATTAATATGTATTTCTTTTCTTGGAAACTTATACAGTGGGTCTTGTTAAGAAGGGTGCTTGTAAGAACTCATCCTAAATTTACTTTCCCCCTAACCATCTTAATTACTGATTATCCATATATTCTCCTATCTTCCAACAAGGGTGCTTTCTGATGTTCTCCCAATGCCTTTTGGTCAGTGGGGACTATGCCTTTTGATGGTTCTTTTTCACCACCCCTCACTAAAAGAATTCTACGTGTGAGTTTTTTTTTTTCTGTGTGGATATTTCTCTCAGAAAAAGAGTTGCCTGTACATGATTGCCTAATCATGGATCCTATCAGTTGTTTCCAGCGAAATAAGTACTTTGCTGTTATTAAGCCTTTAGCATTTCACTCTATTCTTTGTAACTCTTATGTTTTAGTATAAATTCACATTTAATTTGTTTCCCATTAACACTCCCAGGAATCATCCATTAATAAGGTTTTCTATCTTCTCTGCTCATTGAATATCTATTACTATTTATGCATCCCTGGAGATATTAGTTTGCATCCTTCCCAGCAGAATTATATTTTGTTATTTTTAGGCTCAGAGTTCTGAGACTTTTTCATCTACTTCGATTCTTTTTTTCTCAATTACAGACTTTTCAACAATTCCAGGCTTAATATTGTTGAAAATACCATGTGCAGACCATGCATTCCCTCCTAAAGATCATGCTAGTACTGTGACATAGGACTAAAGGGAATGTAGCCTGCAGGCTTTATCCAGAGGTCTGGATACATCACTTTTTACTTGTCACCACCTTTTGTTTTTGCTAAGTGTTTTGGATAAAACAGGTTTCTGCTGTAATGCTATGTGAACAAACTTTGAAGAAAAAGAGGAAGATGGGGAAATAAATGTAGTTAGTGTTTCTGGTTGATAAGAATAACTGATAATGATAATATTAATGGCATATATGCATTGAGATTATAACATCTGCTCTGTTACAAGTGCTTTATATGTATTACTTCAGTTATACCTCACGATACTTTTGTAAGTTAATGACTCTTCTTATCCCCTCTTGCTGTGACCAGTGACCAGTAAATATCGCTTCTGGAAGATTCTAACTTCTCAAAGGTCACACAGCCAGTAAATGGGGGATCAGAGAGTCTAATTTTTAACCAATATGCCATTATTCTTTCATCATGCTGCTTTATGTTTGTAAAGAAGTATAAAATACACACAAAACTCAAAATCACTACTCACCCTCCCATAGTGGAAAAAAATAAACAATAAAAAGGAGCAATGGCTTCTGTCTTAAGATTGGTATAGTTTTCATAGTCTTTGGACACTGAATTAACCAGAAAAAAGTAAATAAATACAAAGCAATAGTTTCACACGTTGATTCCAATATTCCTTTTCCAGGTTTTGTATGTCTTTTAATTTACTCTTTGTTTGTATATAGTTCTTTCTCTATCCTGACAATTTTAAAAAATCACATTTCCCCAGGTTTAAATTTAAAAAGTTGTCTCTCATTTGTACATTGCAGGGATCTTCAAATGATATCATCAAACACTAATACAAAATTTTATGAATGGGAAAGTGTTTGATGGTTCATTTATTATAATGTACCCATCATAAACAGCAAGATACTTTCTTACAGTGTTGAATATGAATATAAAGTATTATAAATGAGAAAATTATCCCAGTATAACAATTATGAAACAATAAACTTTACATTTATCCCTCTCTTCAAATCGTTTGATTTGCTCTGTGGTGGGTATAAAAGCAACTACCTGAGTAAATCTTTGATTTGTTAAAAGTTTGCTAAGGTGTTTGAATTCAGTGGTTATAGCAAGTATGAAAAACCTGTTGTTTTGCTCTGATATTTTTGGACATACCTTCTAAATGCTGCCTCATTTGGAATAGATATTAAAGAATATAGTTTACAGTGGTATTCATTGTGGAACTTTTCCTGTATTTGAAAAGAAAAAAACATTTCAGCATTTATTAGGACAGGGACAGCATGCAAGAGGTGAGCATCCATTCTCCAAGAAGAGAAATAATACAGATTACTTGATCATGAACTAGAATTACATTATGTTAACATCTGGGCAAATGCCAGCCTCTGATTATCAACATCAAATGCCTTTTAGTTTTCTTGTGATCACTCTCATTTTTAACCAATTTTAAACTCAATTTTGCGATTTACCAAAGTAGACAAGCATGAAATGGATTTTTCATAGTAAAGAGATATTCTTGGTGAATGATAATGTTGTGTGATGGTGTCACTTCCCTAGATTTGTGTTAACTTCTTCACTATGTAACCCCTGTTTTGTTGTGACAGAAATGGGTATCTCCTGCTCTTTTTCTGCTCATAGCTACATGCTTCCTCAGTGCCTTGATGTTAGCTGACCAGAGGACTGACCTCAGGCCCATGAAAATGGGTATAAGGGGTGATACTACCTTTGCATTTAAATCATCTTCACACAATTCCACTCTCTCTTCCTCCCTGTAGACACCCTGGAAGCCAAGTGTAATGCATGATGGGTCATAAGTTGTAAGTTGCCAATGTCCCTCTTGTCTCTCCTCCCAACATACACACCACACACACACACACACACACACACACACACACACACACACAGACACACACACACACAGACACACACACACACACACACACACACACACACAAACATTCGACTGAGATTTTGGGTATAGATAAGTAAGTCTTCCCTGAATAATATAGTTTGTTGTAGTTACTTCAAGTGTAAGATGCTTCTGAGTCCATATAGCTTTCCCTCTGTTAACTGTGTGGTAAGTTAGTTAATCTCTATGTATGTCTCAATCTCCTTGTCTGTAAAATGAGAGTAAAAATGGCTGCCTCACAGGTTTAAGTGTGGACTAATACCGTATGTATATATGTACGTACGTATATCTGTATCTATATCTATATATCTATATCTATCTGGTATTTAGTAGAGTGTCTAATTCATAGTGATATTTGGTAAGTGTTAGCTTTTTAAAAACTTTTGAACTTGCAGTTCATTTAGGTCATGCTTCATCCATCCTAGGAAAGACAAAATTGAGAGGTTTAAGTAATAGACATTATCACTAGGAAATGGTAGAACTGAAGTCCCCATTTGATAACTGAGAACTTTTATCATATCTCGGACTCCTAAAAGTGTACAGAAAGTATTTCTCCTCTTTATCCTTGATTACTACATTGTAACTGGGTGTTTCCCCCTCAACCATAAATCTCTTGTCACTTTCTTTACCTATGACTATGTCTCAAATGTCCTCTGGCCTTAAGGGAATTCCTAGGTTTTTAGCTTATGGAAAGACCACATTTCAGCACTCAGTGCTCTCTCTGTAGTTACTCAGGCTACAGAATCCTATGTTCCTTTCCTCTCTAAAGCTACTGAGGTGACCACACACTTGTAGAATCTCACAATCCCTGAGTGCAGAGAAAATAAGTCCTTTAACAGGACATCTCTCTTCTGTTAGGTCACAGACAATGGTTTTGAGACATTTTGTATAGGTGCAATTATCTTAAGGATACTAACTTTTCCCGAGCCTCTTCATGGTTCAGGACATCGGTTGTGGATATTGCTTGGGGGAAACAGGCATCTTTTCATCCTTTGAATTTTTCTTCCCTCGAGGACAAGCTCAGGGATTTGCTCATGAGAATAATTCCCAATAAAAATTAGGACTATGAATTCAGGTTCTTCCTTTTTACCACTGCAAGTTGTCTCATCCAATATAAAAAAATTAGATTGACCTCTGAATGTTTGTCGAGGGCGAATCTACACAGAGGAACCTGGGCACATGAGAATATGGGAGAAGTTCAGCATGCTTGGAACTTAGTGCAATGGAGAATAACTAGAAAGAGATAGGAGTGCTGTATATAGATCTCATATTACAGGGGTTGTTGTAAAGACAATGGAGACTCTGAACAAATTTTAATAGGGAAGGTTTGTGTTCAGAAAATCAATCTCTATGTACTCACCTATTTAAAGATAAAAGATTCATGATATTGTAGAAGTAGGAGGGTCTTAGCGATGTGGTTCGTGTACTCAATTTCTGGAAGAGGTTAAAGGCTCCAGATGTTCAGTGACTTGTCCTGTGCATCCCAGCTAGTTTTTGGCAGAGTTGGGGCCAGGTCCCAGACCTGTGCTCCTTCTGTTACAGATTACTTCCTTTTCTCTGGAGTTTTACATTTGCACCATTTCCTTTCAAAACCAAATATATTTATGTTAATAGTGTCACTGTTTGGGTATTTCCTAATTCCAGTCAAAGTAAAAGTAATATTGCCTATTAAAATAGGCTTCTAAGATAGTCTATTAAGTATTAAATAGTCTTATTCACTGTAACCTAGTAATTTTGATGTTTAATGCACTCAACATGTCCTAACCCAGTGATCTTTACAACTTACTGAATTAGAAAATTATATGAAGGCCTGCCTCTTAACTAAACCGAAAGCTAAACCCAAATACACACCCAGCTGGATGTTCCAATGATTTGGAACATTTGTAGTAGTTTTTCTTATTTTTTTCTACTGCAGTGACAGGTGAGGACATCCCAGCTCCTCTTTTTTTTTAAACGTTTATATTTATTTTTGGGAGAGTGCAAGCATGGGAGGGGCAGAGAGAGGGGAACAGAGTATCTGAAGTGGGCTCTGTGCTGACAACGGTTAGCCTGATGTGGGGCTTGAACTCACCAACCATGAAATCATGACCTGAGCCAAAGTTGGAGGCTCAACTGACTGAGCCACCCAGGTGCCCTCTCTCTCTCTCTCTCTCTCTCTCTCTTTTTTGGCCACTGTGGTTTTTTTCCTCACCTATTCTTTAGTGTCTCCTCTATATGATTAAGAAGAAACTGCTAATCCAAATAAGGAAAAATCTGTTCCTTCTCAGGTTGTGTTGGTTTGAGAATAAAAAGTATCATATACTCATACCCAGTTTTCACTGTCCTCCATACCTGCTTTGGGTTCTACTACTTGTCATGCTCCATTCAGGTCCTATTTGGGCATCTGTGCCTCTAGTCCTTACCCTGCACACACCACCAAAGGGTCATGAGAATCCAAGATTTAACTTGGGGTGTAAATCTTAGAGGGAGGAAGTTTTGCTTAGATTTGTGACATAAAGCCATTAAAACCTACTTTTAGCAAAATCCTATATTGGGATAATGATAATATGATTTTAAAAATAACTTAGTATTTTATTGTCAAAACTGATTCTTGTTCCTTGCATGTATCAGCATTGACAGAAGCTACGGGGAGGGAAAATGTGACGGATGGGCATAGGGAATAGAGTCGATGATATTGTAATAGTGTTGTATGGTGACACGTGGTACAGCAGAGCATGCAGAGACAGAGAATCACTATGTTGCATGCCTGGAAGGAATGTAACATTTTGTGTCAGCTGTATGAAAGAAAGAAACAAAGAAAGAAAGAGGAGAGGGAGAGAAGGAAGGAAGGAGAAAGAAGTATTGGAAAGGGCAGTGTTGGGACAGGCCTGGACCTCTTGGTAATTTTCTATCGATATCTCAATCTAATGAGATTGCATAAATGAGGTATGTGGCAATAATGAAGAAGGATGACAATCGTTTAGAACATAGAGTGGGTAGTGGGCATGGCCACTGCATATACTATATCTGGGCAGGAGGCTTACAAGTGAGAAGAATGGATTTTTTTTTGTTTTTTTTTCTAATTGGAATTATAAAATCCTAGAGTTGGAAGAACAATTCGAGGTTGCTACGTGGTTAGTTTTGTGTGTCAACTTGGCTAGGCTATAATGCCCAGTTATTTAATCAAACGCTAATCTAGGGATTACTGTGAAGGTATTTTGTAGATGCTGTTTACATCTATATTCAGTTAATGTTAAGTATAAGGATATTCCTAAATAATAACGGGTGGGCCTCATCCACTCAGATGAAAGGCTTTAAGAGAAAAACTGAGGTTTCCATAAGAAGACAGTCTGTCCCAAGACTGCAGCATCAGTTCTGCCTCTGCCTGAGACCTTCCAGCCTGCTGCTGTGTCCTACCAATCTCACTCACTGGCCCTTACAATTGAATAAACCAATTCCTTAAAATAAATTTCTTTTTTTCTCTCTGTCCAACTGTCTATTCATCTTTTCACCCATTTATCCATCTAGTTTATCTATGGATCTATTTCTCTATGACTGTCAGTCAATTTGCCTACCATCTCTCTTTCTCTCCCTCTCTTTCTCTATCCATCTATGTATCATCTATGTATCAATAGATTCTTCTACTGCTTTGATTTCCCCTGGAGAATCCTGTTAGTACTGTCTAATCTAATTTCCTACCCAGTGCTTATATATATAACAAAATGTCCTCCATTTTTTTGAGTATTTTCATTTATGGAAAGCACCCGGCTTCTCAAGATAGCATTTTTGCGTTGTTGTATTGATAGACATATCTCCATTTTCTGTATTTTAAGCTTTATGCTAAAATCATTACTCCAGCTTAACTCTGCTCTGGTCTTTAAAAGTGATTGAAATGTACTTAGGGTTTCTTCTTTTTTCATTAGATTTTATGATGTGCATTAAATTAGCACAACTCTTATTATAGTATGTAGTGTACTAAAGTTCCCCGCAAACACATTTTCTTCCCACTGCATGAGTTCTTAATGGATAAAGACTGTGAAGGAGTACGCCATATTCATGTGATTATCTTTGTACTTTTCTTACATACATAAAATCACTGTTGAATTTGATGTTCATCTTGGGATCAGTGAAATCTGCCTCACCATTACTATTACCTGTTAGTCCTTTCATTTCTTTCTAAAGCATTGGCTATCAACCCTGCCTTCTATTTAGGATACTTTTCAAAAGCCGAAACCCTATCTCAAACCTTTTAAATCAATCTCTGTAGGATTGGGTCCAGGTGTGAGAGTTTTTTAAGAGCTCCTCAGATGACTCTTGAACTGAGCCAGGGTGAGCAAACATTGCTCTGGAATCACACAGAACATCTCCCTTTTTCCCACAGCACCACTTTCACATGTGGAAGATATTCCCCATATCTCCCTATTTCTTTCCAAAATGAATTGCATTTATAACTCAACTGATTATTATTGTTTCTCTAGAACCTGCACCATGCAGTTTGACTTCGTCTGGGGCTCATGTTAACTGATCAGAACCTTCATTAAATGCAGCATTATCAGCATGTAGCTTCTGTGAGCCTTACAGAGATTATCATCCTCCCAACTGAGATTCAAAATTTATGAGATAAAAGCTCTGTTTTTATGAAATCGGTTTTTGTTTAGCTTTGTTGCAAGTCATACTCAGAGTGGTTGTCATTGGCTGCTCTGCCCTATGACTGATTCCAAATTTAGTGTTTAATAACATTTTTTTTAGATTTATTCTTCTAAAGGAATAACGGCCTGAGATTATAGAAAAGACCTAGCCTTGAAATCTGAAACACCATGAGTTGATTTCTGGTTTTGCCAAGTGGTAACTAATGGGCCATTGGGGAAAAAGAAAAACAAAACAGTATTAGTTGGGAGAGGTTTGTTTTCTTCGTGTGTAAAAGGGATCAATGCAGTAATATTATCTTGCAGTAATAGTAAATATATTTTTTTATTTTTTTAATGTTTAAAAAATTTTTTTTTATTTTTGAGAGACAGAGAGAGAAAGAGTGCAAGCGGGGAAGGGGCAGACAGAGAGGGAGACACAGAATCGGAAGCAGGCTCCAGGCTCTGAGCTGTCAGTACAGAGCCTGATGCAGGGCTCGAGCTCACAGACTGCCAGATCATGACCTGCGCTGAAGTCAGGTGCTTAACTGACTAAGCCACCCAGGGGTCCCAATGTATTTAATAATATTTGCAAAGGATTTAGCATAGAATCTGGCATTTGAAAGGCATCCATTAAACTGTATCCATCCCTCTGGTGCACATACATTTCAAGTGGCTGCACCTCTCTGTCTTGACCTCCACTGAACTATGCTACAACAGTTTTATACCAGTAACTGAAGTTTTAGTAAAGTAAGTATTCAGGTTATGCTGTTTTGAAAGCTAGAGAGGTTGAAATGGGCACATGGACTATAAGGATCTACTCCGCAGAACCTGTCTGACACTTCCTGGCTGGTTCAGGCACAGAGACGCCATTTGGTTACGGACCCATCTCTGAAAGTTCTAGTAAACCCAGCAGAGACTGATGCTCAGCCTGGGTTTTGAACAAAGTTGGTACAGACATTGCAGTGAGTATCATGAAGCAAGGTTAAATTCCATCTGGCTCCCTACCTGCTGCACTTCCAGATGAGAATCAAATTGTGCAACATCACACAAATTGGATTAAGGGAGGATTAGGAAGAAAGGAAAAACCATAGTAAACCAGAGTTAGTAAGAAAACAAGGGAAGCCGCAGGTTCCCCATCTCCTAAGATCTGACATAAAGTCACGTGGGGACTAGGGTATTTTTCTTGATCCTCAAATTTGGGTCTGTTTTCTAGCAGAGAAATTCTTTATCCCCATGAGTTTCATTTTCTTTCTTTTTCTGGAAAGTGGGGGTGGGAATTTTCGTATAAAAATATTAATCTTGTCTGTGTTTAGTGACAATCAGGAATTGGGAGCCAGCTGTTTACAGGTGTTTGTGTGGGAAAGGCACTTGGGGCCCCAAGAGAGGTATTCTTCAGGAGGAGAAAGTTACTGTTCCTGCTGGGATTTTTTCCTTGTATTCATTCATTCCATTTGGAGAATAGGAGCTCGAGTTTCCAGCAACTTGGGGCAACACAGACTGAGCTTTTGGGGACTTACACATTCTCTTCCACTTGGTTTCCTCATGTGAAAGCAAAAACCAGAAGTTAATAAAAACAACATTTTAAACTTGCTGAATATCTTAAGCGAAACATTATTGTGTGGCTTGACACAGAAATTGTCCTGAATACATGGTAACTATTATTGCATCCCAGATACTATTCCCCAGAGATTGGACAGCTATGGAGTATATGTTAAAGCACATTATAATACAAATGATAGATTTTATTTCTAAGTAGCTGCTAACACATTTGCCATTTTATCAAGATCCCAACACGCTTTCCTTTATCTATTTGCCTTTACAAATTGCTAGTTGCTTTGAAATAATATAATTACATGACCCAAGAGTCACAATTGTATAAAAAAATGCTTAACAGAGAAGTCTTGTTCCCATTTACCAGTACGGATAACCATTTTTGTATTTCTAGGGTTTCATTATGATTCCAGTGTTTCTTTAGACAAATACAAACAAATATATCTCTATATTCTTTTTTTTTTTTATTTTTTTTTCAACGTTTATTTATTTATTTATTGGGGGACAGAGAGAGACAGAGCATGAACGGGGCAGGGGCAGAGAGAGAGGGAGACACAGAATCGGAAACAGGCTCCAGGCTCCGAGCCATCAGCCCAGAGCCCGACGCGGGGCTCGAACCCACGGACCGCGAGATCCTGACCTACCTGAAGTCGGACGCTCAACCGACTGCGCCACCCAGGCGCCCCTATCTCTATATTCTTATATACACTCTTACATAAAAAAAGTAACATATTGTATACAGTGTTCTGCTTAGGTTTTTGATGAGTTTTGGTGCTGCTCTCACTCGGAGTGGAAGTGAGGAGACAGTAGACTGAGGGAATTTTCCTCCTTACTGCTGACCCACCTCTTACTTAACCCCCTTGCAGTGTGGCCTTACTATGTTTTTCTTACGTTCGTCTCCTAGTATTCTCCTTTCCCCATCTTGGTACACGTGGTGATCACTCCCCCCCTCCAGTTCCTACCATAATGCTGGGCACATAGAAGGAGATAATAATAAAAGTGTTAGTTGAATGAGTGACACTTCAACCTGTCAGGGTCTGAGACAAAAGGTCTCTGTGTGGCACACCACAGCATGCTTGCCAAAGCCATTCTCCCTGTTGCAAATGAACACATTTCAAGAATTTCAGTAGCTCTGTGGGGATAGCATTTAGTGAGCCAGTAAAATATGGAGAAATGTATTCTTTTTTCTTGCACTGAGACAGTCTCAGGTGCTCATAATTGTGCTATGTGCTCAGCCAGTGTTCAAATATATTAAAAAAGGATTCATGATGAGTTAGGCAAAGCACATTATGCAAATTATATACCTAAAACATAGTTTAACTCCAAAGACTCAATTCTTCTCACGCTTTAAATATTAATCATTTGGTACAAACGTCTGATTTTAGGTCAAAAAAACTGGAATAAAAGCACCGATTTTCCAGTACTTAATTGTATCCTAATGCATTTCTGTCTAGCTGGAATTTTAAATAAGTAGTTCAGAAAAGATATTGGGTTATTTTATGGAATAGGATTTGGAGTCTTTGATGACAGTTAATAAAATTTCCATTAAAGAGAAACTGAACTGAAATTTAATCACTTGGTCAAAATTATAATTGTCCATTTAGAGTTTGAAATATTGAAATTAAATGATAGTAGCACTGCATTTAAATTTTCACACCCAATTCTATTGAGGGATGAAGCTTTGGAATTTTGTAACACCCTGCATGGGTAAGTAACTCCTGTGCAGGGAAAGCGTAATGGGGTTTTACGCCAAGGTTTACCAAACTCTTTTCAAGAGGTCTATTCATGAGGTGAGGACAGATCTAAACAGATTTTGTTTTGGCATATTCACATTCAGTAAAATTTGTAAACACTACTATTGAAATTATGGATATATTGTTTTACTGGATATCTATGAGGCAACGCCATTCACTTAGAGGGTCAAAAAACTTGCAAACTGTGAAAATCCCAGGTTTATCGTGTCATTACTTTAATCCTTAAAAGAAATAAGAATAATAAAATAGCAGTTGATACAATTTATTTTCACAGGAAGAAAAGCAATATTTCTGAAATATGAAGACTGATTAAAAACTCCTGCTGTTATTTAGACTGTCATGAAATAAACAACATAGTATCTTATGTCACATTGCAAGTATGACCAGTGTAGATGCCATTGGTTGACTTGTTCACATCTAAGAAATATAATTGAAGATTTTGTTTACTTTCATGTAATGTGCAATCAGTAAACAAATATCCCTGAAAATCTAATGCATTGTATAGTAAATATAGACAACGATACTGCATTATAATTAGCAAACTTGCTAGGAGACTAGATCTTAATTACTTCCATACATCACATAATTATCATTATGTGATAATTATGTGATATGATAGAGATGTCAATTATGGCTATAATGGCAGCCAGATTATAACATATAAATGTATCCACATGTTGCACACCTTAATTTTACAACATGTCAAATATATCTCAAAAAATTAAAAAGACATGGCCAGCTATTAAAAAAGTAAAGAAAATAAAATGTTTAAGTGTAAAATGATTTCCTAATATTTTCACAATTAACATTGGTTGAGGCGATGTACTTTTACTTGTAAACAAAACCTTAGCCGTTAAAGCAAGTGAAAGTAATATAATTTCTACTGACACTCTATTTTGCAGTTCAAATGTTTGTTTCAACATATACAGAATATTAAAACGTATCTACAATTTACCATTTTGTTCAGTTCCAACCAACATTCAAGTAAGCTAAATATGAATACCTTAAATAAAAACACAGTTACGTGTAGCACATTAAATAGATAAAATTCCAGTGGTTTGAAAATATAATGTTGTTGATGGGTCATTGCTATGGGAATCAAAATTCCTGACCTAGATGTGGTATCTTAGGCAACCTACCCCAATTTTATTGAGTCTGGAGGGGGGAAGGGCTCTGCTTCCTCATGTAAAATAAAGGTATTTGACCTAAACATCTGACTGATCTTTGCAGGTCACTTGTTCCTAATTGTGTGAAAGGGTAACTTGTTCTCAAGATTTCCTGTGAGATAGTTCTTCCCCCCACCTCCCTGAGATAGTTCTGATAAACTTTATTTTTGTCTCTTTTAATTTTGGGGGGAAAAACTTAGTTACCTTTTTTATGGGATCACCCCTTTTTACTCTTCAAACCAATGAAGGTAAGATTTCCCTCTGATCAGGAGATAACAATTTTGACGAGGTTACCTTCAGGATCTCTAAATTACTAAAATACATGTGTGCCAGGTGCTCCTTATCTTACCTCATCTCTGCAGCTTTAGACATTGAGTGGCTATTTCATTTTGGAAGCAGTCACCTCTTTAGGCTTTCTCATAGCATTCTTTCCTAATTTTTCTATTCCTTTAGTGGCCATACAAGTATATTAAATTTAGTATGCTGGAACTGAGCTCAACAGATTTGACCACGTGAAATTTCCTCTTCTTGTTTTTTCTTCCTTAGTTAATGGCATCACTATACACAATATCATAAACATCAGAAACCAGCCCATGCTTAGCTCAACAGGTAGAGCATCTTGGTGTAGTTTCACTTCCCATGAAGAATCAGCACATTTTTCTTCACACAAAGGTACATTTCTTCATCATGTCTGTGTACTACCTGAGCAGACATAAGGTAGTGTCTTCCTGCACACATTTCTTTTTTTTTTTTTTTTTAGGCTTTTCTTTTTCCTTTCCTTTTTTAAAAAAAATATTTTTTTAATTTACATCCAAATTAGCATATGGTGCAACAATGATTTCAGGAGTAGATTCCTTAGTGCCCCTTACCCATTTGGCCCAACCCTCCTCCCACAACCACTCCAGTAACCTTCTGTTCTCCATATTTAAGAGTCTCTTTTGTTCTGTCCCCCTCCCTGTTTTTATACTATTTTTGCTTCCCTTCACTTATGTTCATCTGTTCTGTGTCTTAAAGTCCTTATATGAATGAAGTCATATGCTATTTGTCTTTCTCTGACTAATTTCGCTTAGCATAATACCCTGCAGTTCCATCCACGTAGTTGCAAATGGCAAGATTTCATTCTTTTTGCTTGCTGAATAATCCTCCATTGTATATATACACCACATCTTCTTTATCCATTCATCCATCGATGGACATTTGGGCTCTTTCCATACTTTGGCTATTGTTGATGGTGCTGCTATAAACATTGGGGTGCATGTGCTTCGAACACATACTTGTGCATGTGCATGTGGGGTGCATGTGCTTCGAACACATTGGGGTGCATACTTCGAACAAGTATGCTTCGAACAGCATACTTGTATTTCTTGGATAAATGCCTAGTAGTGCAATTGCTGGGTCATAGGGTAGTTCTCTATTTTCAGTTTTTTGAGGAACCTCCATACTGTTTTCCTGCAGAGTGGCTGCACCAGTTTGCATTCCCACCAGCAATGCAAAAGAGATCCTCTTTCTCCACATCCTCACCAACATCTGTTGTTGTCTGAGTTGTTAATGTTAGCCATTCTGACAGGTGTGAGGTGATATCTTTTTGTGGTTTTGATTTGTATTTCCCTGATGATGAGTGATGTTGAGCATTTTTCATGTGTCAGTTGGCCATCTGGATTCTTCTTTGGAGAAGTGCCTATTCATGTCTTTGGCCCATTTCTTCACTGGATTATTTGTTTCTTTGGGTGTTGAGTTTGAGAAGTTCTTTATAGATTTTGGATACTAACTTTTTATCTGATATGTTGTTTGCAAATATCTTCTCCCATTCCATCAGTTGCCTTTTAGTTTTGCTGATTGTTTCCTTCACTGTACAGAAGGTTTTTATTTTGATGAGGTCCCAATAGTTCATTTTTGCTTTTGTTTCCCTTGCCTCTGGAGATGTGTTGAGTAAGAAGTTGCTGCAGCCAAGATCAAAGAAGTTTTTGCCTGCTTTCTCCTTGAGGATTTTGATTGCTTCCTGTCTTACGTTTAGGTCTTTCATCCATTTTGAGTTTCTTTTTGTGTATGGTGTAAGAAAGTGGTCCAGGTTCATTTTTTGGCATATCGCTGTCCAGTTTTCCCAGCACCATTTGCTGATGAGACTGTCTTTATTCCATTGGATATTCTTTACTGCTCTGTCAAAGAATAGTTTCCCATACGTTTGTGGGTCCATTTCTGGGTTCTCTATTCTGTTCCATTGATCTGAGTGTCTGTTTTTGTGCCAGTACCATACTGTCTTGATGATTACAGCTTTGTAATACAGCTTCAAGTCCAGGATTGTGATGCCTCCTGCTTTGGTTGTCCTTTCCAAGATTGCTTTGGCTACTTGGGGTCTTTTCTGGTGCCATACAAATTTTAAGATTGTTTGTTCTAGCTCTGGGAATAATGCTAGTGTTATTTTGATAGGGATTGCATTGAATGTGTAGATTGCTTTGGGTAGTATTGACATTTTAACAATATTTGTTCTTCCTATCCAGGTGCATGGAATATTTTTCCTTTTTTTGTGCGTGTCTTCTTCAATTTCTTTCATAAGCTTTCTGTAGTTTTCAGTGTATAGATTTTTCACTTCTTTGGTTAGATTTATTCCTAGGTATTTTATGGTTTTTGGCGCAATTGTAAATGGGATCGATTCCTTGATTTCTCTTTCTGTTGCTTCATTGTTGGTGTATAGGAATGCAACTGATTTCCGTGCATTGATTTTATATCCTAAAACTGCTGAATTCATGAATCAGTTCTAGCAGTTTTTTGGTGGAATATTTTGGGTTTTCCATGTAGAGTATCACGTCATCTGTGAAGAGTGAAAGTTTGACCTCCTCCTGACCCTGCACACATTTCTTTACTTCAGTCTATTGTCAACTGTGATATTATGCAATAGTATATATCAATTTATTTCTTCCTTTTTTTATCTAGAATTATGGCAGGAAACAGATGCATACTTAAATTGGGTAATTTGGGAAGAATTTAAAGGACCAAGATGTGAGTAGAGCATAAAAAAAACCTACGTCTACAAAGGATAGTAACTACAGAGTTCCCCATCACCTTTTATAAGATGCAATAAGCAGAGGAGGAGTGTTCCCAAATCCAGAATAGTATTTCATGTGAATAGGGATTCTAGGAATTAACTGAAAACTTGATGGAAGGATACAGCCCGTCCACCATTACCCTCACTCCTCCTAGAGACGGAATCTGAACAAATACTCCAACGTGTCTTTCATCCCTCCCCCTGATCTACCAGTGACACTATTTGGTAAAATTCAACCAGAAGTTATAGGATAAGGGAGCCTATCAATACAGGTCATACGGCTCAACCTCAAAAGGGAAAAGTGGAGAGCTAGTAGGCAAATTGAAGATGACCAGCATGCTCACCGACCCACCTGTCCACCTACCATCCCAGAATCTCAGATCTTTCTGAAGTTCAAATGAAAATATCTTCACATTACATACAAGGCTTTTGATGATCCGAGCCATATTTACCACTACATTTTTCCTTCTACTGCTACCTCATATGGCTTCTCTTGAGTATAACACTCTACCCATAGTTGCTTTTCCCATGTCATATGATATGTCTACGTGTATTTTCAGCATTAAAGTAGAGAGACCTGCAAAACAAACAACATTACATCTTGTAAATGATTTTAGTAATGTTTATTAATTTTTGAGAGAGAGAGAAGAGAGAGAGAGATTGAGAGAGAGAGAGAGAGAGAGAGAGAGAGGCAGTGAGGGGCAGAGGGAGAGAGGGAGACATAGAATTCCAAGCAGGTTTCAGGCTCTGAGCTGTCAGCACAGAGCCCAATGTGGGGCTCAAACCCATGAAGCACAAGGTCATAACCTGAACCAAAGTCAGAGGCTTAACTGACTGAACCAGTCAGGCACTCCAACAAAAATTCATTCTTAAGCAAACCCTTAACATTTGTTTATCTGTTCATTTGGCTGAAGGACGTTGATGAAATTGTTACGTAGTGACTTTTGTTAACTAATTCTTTTTTTCTTAATTTTTTTAACCTTTATTCACTTTTTGATAGAAAGAGAGTGTGAGTGGGGGAGGGGCAGAGAGAGAGGGAGACACAGAATCTGAAGCAGGCTCTGACAGTACAGAGCCCAACGTGGGGCTCGAACTCACGGACTGTGAGATCATGACCTGAGCCAAAGTCGGACACCCAACTGACTGAGCCACCCAGGCACCCCTCGTTAACTAATTCTGTAAAGTCTGTGTTCTTTGTCATATGAGGCCACTGAAATCCTTGTGCAATGGTCTTAGTGATTATCTAATAATCGTAGAGAAATTCCCTGAAATGTCTAGAACAAGTAAGCCATCTGAACTTTGTCGGGGATTTCTGTGTACATGTGGAGGGTATTTTTAATGCTAGGACAGACATTTTCCAACTCCACCTTAACCTACATTTCTTGTTTGTACAGAGCCTCTAGGCCAGATATAGATAAACATGTAGGTCTTTTCTGGGCATTTATCCAGCCCTGGGTATGGACACATACCTACATATTTTCACGGCCTTCTAGAGTTTCAGGAGTACGTTCTAGCTTTCAAAGTCATCTAGTTACATCTCTTTCCCCAGTGTTTCCTTTATGTGTCTAGTCAGATTGTTGTCCAGTCCCAAAGTTGTCATCACCTCAGGTATCAGTGATGCTAAATAATCACCACTGATTATCTCCTGGAGATAACACTGTCTCTAGTGAGCTGGTGTACTCCTGTGCTCAAACTTCTTAAACTAAAGTGAAATCACAGGCCAATTCAATTCTTTTGAATACTTTTCACTTAGCTGAGAGATATAAGAAAGAGCCTCTATTCTCCAGGAAAAATATGCAGTATTACTATCCAGCCATCACTCTTCTTATCAATACCATATCCAGTATAACAATGAAAGGACACAAGTTATATGGAAAAGCAAGAATATGGACCCAATATCTAAGGAAAATTTACCCAACAGAAACCAACTGAGAGATGACTTGGATACTCAATGTAGCAGACAACTTTACAATAGCTATTGTTAATATGCTTAAAGTATTGCAGGAATATATAGAAAAATGAGTGAATAAACACAGAAATGTAAATCACAGGACAGAAGGAGCAATGGATCTATAAATTCTATACATTCTATTCTAAATTATATAAATTCTATAAATTGGAAGATTTGACAGGGGAATGATTACCATAGGAGAAAGGGTTAGTGCAAAGATATATCAAATGTCCAAAAATGAGACAAAAAGAGGAAAAAAATGACAAAGCTGAACTGGTTCAGTGATATACAGGACAGTATCAAACAGTCTAAGGTAGGTATAATTTTGAATTTCTTCCTAGAAAGAGAAGAATGGGACAAAAATATATACGAAGGAGTATTGGCTAAAACCTACTCAATTTGATGAAAACTTTAATCCACAAATCTAAGCACTACAAATCACAAACAATAAATGTTCAGAAATACATTCCTAGGTACATCATTTTCAGACTATAGTGTACTAAAGATAGAAGAGTAGATTCTATTACTATTCAGGATTAGTGTTTACATATTCTATACAGGGAAAGAGCTATAAGAATAATCACTGAATTTTCATCAAACAATGCAAACCAGAAGACAATGGAGTGATATGCATTATGAGAGATCTAGCCATACCTTTGAGGAATAAATTAAGGCAAAGTGAAGGAAACCTTTCAAGTATTGTTTACAGATTATACGTGAGGTTGTGAATAAATTACAGGAGGTAGAACACAGGTGTAAGTGGACAGCTGGGTCAGGAGCAAAGAGGTAGAGAAACAGTAACGAGGTTGAGGATAGATGAGCGAAGAATAGAATGCAAAGCACTCAGCATATGGACTCAACATACTCAAATGATTGTTGACAAAAGTACCAATATAATTCACTGGGGAAAGAAATCTTGTAAACATCTGGCTCTGGACCAGCCAGAAAAAAAATGGAATCATGGCTTATACTTCACATCGTACAAAAAAAAAAATCACCATACCAAAAATTAACTCAAGATAGAATACAGACCTTGATGTAAAGGCTAAATATAGAAAGTTCATAAAAGAACCCATAGGAGAACATTATTGCAACGTGAATGAGTCTTCAGATTTCCTAGAATGTAAAAACATTGAACTGTTCTTCATCAAGGGTAAAAACTGTACTATCAAAACACACAGAAAATAAAAAGAAAACTAAAGACTGAGTAATCAGATTCTCAATACATGTATTCATCAAAGGAATAATACATTACAAGAAGAACTCTTAGAATTCAATAACCAAAAAGGACAACTGAGTAAAAAATGGGCAAAAAGCTTCCACAGGCACTTCGTACAAGAGAACACACAAACATGTAATAACCACATGGAGAGATTCTCAACATTATTATTCATCAGAGGAGTGCATAGTGAACCACAATAAAATCTCACTACTCTCTAAAATAGCTAATATTAGTAAGATTAACAAATCAAATGTTAGAGAGGAGAGGGAGCAATTGTTTCTCTTACATATTGCTGGGGGGTGTATATGAAAGTACAACCTCTGTGGAAAACCTTTTGCGATATCTTATTCAATTAAGCATACACTTTGTTTATGATCCAACAATTTTATTATTGGTATTTACTCAAAAGATTTAAAAGCATAAGCGTTAGGGGCGCCTGGGTGGCTCAGTCGGTTAAGCATAGACTCTTGGTTTTGGCTCAGGTCATGATCTCACGGTTCCTGAGATTGTGCCCCACATCCGACTCTGTGCCATCATTCTCTCTCTCTACCCCTCCCTCACTGGTGCTTTCTCTCTCTCTCTCAAAAATAAATAGACTAAAAAAATCCTTTAAGAGCATAAACGATACGTACAAAATGTTTGTCACACTCAATGCATTATTGCAAAAAACTGGAAGCTTCCATATGTCTATCAACTAGAAAGTGAATGAACAGACCACATTATAATCATAACATGACATTCTATTGAACAATTGAAAAGAACAAACAAAAAGCAACCAACATCCAACAACATGAATGAATGCAAAAAAATAAAATTTGCTTTAACCCTCCTCCTTGATTTTGAACTTTCCTGAAGCAAAAGAATTAGATACATAAATTGCCTTGTATTTTATTGTAAAGTTTTCTGCATATTTTTCCATCAAATATATTTGCCACTGAGTATTTTTCTGCCATGTTGAATTATAAATGTAGAACACAAAAATTCTGCTTGTTACATCATAAAATGAAAACAAAACAAAAAACCCTGTTTTTTTGACCATCTTGTTTGGTGATCAGGAATTGATATTTTAATCATTCTACCTGTTAATGATAATTTAGTTTCTTTATCAGCAGTTTACTTTGTTTTGGTCACATTTTAGGAAAATAGAGGTTTAGGATAGTAGTATAATGCAATATAATTTTTCTTTAACACAATGTAACAGGATCCAAGTCCCTGGAGACGTGTTTAACTTTTATAAGCAGTTTACTAATATTAAGCAGGAGACACTTGCATTTGATTCTACCTTCATTTGTCTCTATTTGATCCCATGAAGTCCCTGTGAGAGACATGCACAGGAGACAATGCCACAGAAACCCAAGTAAACAGAGTTCTTTCTTTCCTTCTTTTTTAATATACCTGCCTTTTTTTTCTCATACCAAAGCAGAGGCTTCTTCTTAACCCGGGTGTGTAAATGTATGGGGTTCCCCTTCCAACTTTCTTAGCTACGTAATAATCATGCCCGTGCCATATTGCGGTTTGTAGTATGAGCCTCGAGAGTAGAGGAGCCAAGAAAATGAAGCCGATTTGCCTTCCTCCACAAGTGGAACTTGCCTCAGTCTGATGACTGTACTGGCAGCCAATAGAGAAAAGAGAGTACTACTCAGATTTGTCATTTGTTTCTCTGTCTCTAATTATGCACAGCTACCTTGACCAAGATGGTTCATCAGGACAGATTATGCACTGGGTGCTACATAATACAGCACAGAATGGGATGCCGGGATTTATGTAACACGAACCCAATTTTACACAGGCGATGGCCATTTACGCAGAGAAGCTAAATAAACAAAAACACCCATTTCATGTTATTTTATTTTTTGTCCCTTTTCATTTAAACATTTATTTATTTATTTAAAAAGCTTTTTAAAGTTTGTTTATTCCGAGAGAGAGAGGGAGAGCTCAGGGGAGGGAGGGGGGAAGAATCCCAAGCAGGTTCTGCACTGACAGTATGTAGCCCTACATGGGGCTCGAACTCCGAGCCTGTGAGATCATGATGTGAACCAAGATCAAGAGTGCAACGAGATCAAGAGTTGCACGCTTAACTGCTTAACCAACTGAGCCATCCAGGTGCCCCATTAAACATATATTTTAAAGAGTTACAAAAGACGATAAATCTGTCAGAGAAACGAGTTTTAAAATATCTTCTTCCCATTTTCAAGACATAGTATTTAAACACTTCATAAAGTTCTTGGACCTGCTATACTTCATATATTGACTGATTTTTATATGATCTAATAAGCCTTAAACTGACATGTGAACCATAGTCTTGCTTTCATCAACACATTCACTTGGGAAACTTCCCCAGAGTCTTTGTCACAGGTCATTGTGTTGTCTTTTGTTAAATGGAGAGACTGTTTATGTTATGGAGAAAAGTAGAGTAAACTACCTTTATAAATGTTCAAGTTTCTCATGTTTCTTCTAAGATTGTTTAAAATTGTTTTTGTTGATTTAATTTGTTTTTTAAATATAAGCTGAAATATGATCACTACCTTTCCAGGTGTTACAATTTTTAATGACAACAACATAAGCAAGATTGTAAATTATCTTCTAAAACTATATTCTTGCTTATTTCCTCAAAAGGTAGGAATAATGCTAATTTTCTGAAATGTTTGAGCAAGATATAAATATAAAAAAAATTCCCAGGGGTGCCTGGGTGGCTCAGTCGGTTGAGCATATCTGACTTTGACTCAGGTAATGATCTCACGGTTCCTGGGTTCGAGCCCCACATCGGGCTCTGTGCTGACAGCTCAGAGCCTGGAGCCTGCTTCCGATTCTGTGTCTCTGTCTCTCTTTGCCCCTCCCCTGCTCACACTCTGTCTCTCTCCCTCTCTCAAAAATAAATAAACATTAAAAAAATTAGAAAAAAAGATTCACAGTAGTCTTAGTTTATAAAAGAAAAAAAAACATAACCCTGATCATGTATTTGATTAAAAAAAAAAACAGTAAAATTTGGACTAAGAGCGTTATTTCCCTGTGTGTGTATGTGTTTGGAAGTAAACAGATGTTAACAACCCTGTGATTATCACTTGTCTATCCCGTTCCTTAAAAATAGTACATTTGCAATATTTTTGTTCTTAAGTCAGATATTTTCAGAAAGAGGAGAAAATGGAACAGAAAAAAAATCATCTTAAAATTTTTATCTGATCCTGATCCATTTAATCTTGGGCGCAGCTATCCAGCAGCACTTTTCCCTTAAATCTGATTATCAGTAGGAGAATACTTCTTGTCGGACTACAAAGAAAATCTTTCTAAATCCAGACTCCTGTGAGGTCCTCTTGTTTTCAGTAAGTCAGAGAAGCAGTTTGATGTATTTGTTTGATTTAGGATAGAGTTGTGATTTTTGTTGCTGTATTTGTTCATATCGTGTTTATTTTCTGGGAAACAGAAGTTCTTAAATCAGTCTATGAAACTCATAATGGTTTTAGATAAGCTCCGTAGAGCCTTTTATTTCAAAGAGCTTAACATTGGGTACATAAGAATACTCCACTCTTCACATAGAATCATTTCTCAGTGTTTTTCTAGCAACACTGAAGATTTTGTAGCGATCCACATAACCTCTCTGGGCCTCTCTCCCTGTTACAAACCCTCCTTATTTGCAAAACAGCTGGAGTTTCAGGCTGCAGTCAAATGCCTTGGAATAGAGTAGAATAACCAGAAAACAGCTCCTGACCTTTCTTTACCTAGCCTGAGAGGCAAGCCTCACATGTGGACCAACAGAACAAAAGCAGTCTTCTGACCCAAGTGGGGACTAAGCCCATGACCAGTTTTCAATCTCTGTTATAGGATCCACATTGCAAAATAGTTGATTGAAGTAACTAAAAAGCAAAACCAAAACCAATCAATATTTTAACCTAAGTTTCAGTTGAGACAACACTGACATCCTGTCTGTTTATGACATGCACGCCATTGCACGTATACTGTAGGAATTCAGTTTGTTGTTTGTAGCAGAAGGGGGTACAGTTAAATTCTCCTAAATTCCCTGCCTTCTTCCCCTGTGATTAGGAGCATATTTCTTTTCCCCAGCCAAGTTTACAGAAGATTTAAATGAAAAATAGTGGTGCCATGTTTTACCTATGTGATCTTCTCAATAGCTCATGATGAATAGAGCTTTTTCCACATTAGGGAAGAGATAACTGGTTTTTTTGTTTTTTGTTTGTTTTTTTAAGTGCCTGATTTTTAAGCGGTGTACTTGATTGATGTTCTTGAATGGGTACTTTCAGTGCCTTCCTAAAAACATGGCTGCATATATATCTGAAAGAATTTCGTCAGTCCAACAGCTCCTACAAATGTGATGCTTTCTGTTTTTGTATACAAAATATGTGTCCTGGGCCTTTGTTTTTTCTATCCCCACGGTGGAACATTTGCACCATTCCTGGGAATACTATCTCACTTGGCAGCTTTTCATTAAACGAGGGAGTGAATTTGTCAGTGGTCTCGTAAAGAGCTGTATTTACATTTATCAGGGTTGCTTTTACATATCACGAGCTCTCTAGAGTCCTGGGAAGGCTGTGGAGAGCCATCAGCCCTCTGTGCTTCTTGCCTATTGAATTCAGACAGTTCAGAATGGCATAGGGCCAGCCTATAAACCAAGTATGCAGAGCAAGTCATCTCTTCTGCAAGGGTCAAACCATGCTGATATATATATATATATATATATATATATATATATATATATATATATATACACATATGTATATATATACATATGCATATATATAAGTATATATATATATATGTATTTTCAAGTTGTGTTTTATTACTAGCTGAAAACCAATGGAATATAAAATGAAAAAAAATTATCATCATTAGTTGAATTTTAATATCAACACAATTGTCATTATATTCTCCCATTTAATCTCTATGCATTTATTTGTCTTGGGCTAATTAAGTTCTTAGTGCTTTTTGGCTTAAGGGGAAGATATTTCATAATATTGCGATTCACCCTGTGTTTGCAGCCGAGTTTAAGTTATCACAAGTATTTGGGACAATCATGCAATTCAACTTTGTTGTCTCTCCATGTTATAATATCGAAATTCAGCTTGTGATAAACTTTATTCTTTGAAAGTTCCACAAATACACTGAACAACAGGCTATGTGTTGCCTAGGCCTTATAAAATATCCAGTAGAGTGCTTTAAAATACTTAAAAATGATGGGCTCTCCGTCATCAAGGAGTAAATTCCTCATAATCTCAGCTCCTCTTTCCTGTTTATTGGTTCACTAGTCTCATTCCATTGATATGTTTTAATTTTTCAGACTCAAATGCCAGGTGTGGCAATATAAACCTGGAAAAGTCATGTTCACCACTGCTAGGAGTCGATTGTGTTATATAATCTAAAATCTTCATGAATTTAACCTCAGTCTTCACAAACTCCCTGAATTAAGTGCTGCACCCAGGGAGAAGACATCCAGAAATACATGGGTAGATGTCTAAGAAAGCAGACAGGATATTGTGAGAAAAGTAAGGATTGGAATCTGAGGACAGGGTTTCTGTCCCTGGTTCTGCCTGTGTGGCCAATGACCTTATTAGGGTCACTAGAATCTAGATTACATTGTCCTCAATGTGCACAATGAGAAGACCTTAGTTAGTTAGTGGAAGGATTAAAAGTGATATAGAGTCACCACAAGATTTGATACATACTTTGCCTTTAATGAGACTAGTGAAAATCATAATTGGATACTGTTGTTGCCACATACTTCTAATTTTTTTTTAAGTTTTTAAAATTTATTTTGAGATGGATGGAAGACCTAAATGTGAGACAGGACACCATCAAAACCCTAGAGGAGAAAGCGGGCAACAACCTCTTTGACCTCAGCCACAGCAATTTCTTCCTCAAAGGCAAGGGAATTAAAAGCATAAATGAACTACTGGGACCTCGTCAAGGTAAAAACCTTCTGCACTGCAAAGGAAACAATAAGCAAAACTAAAAGGCAACCAATGGAATGGGAAAAGATATTTGCAAATGACATATTGGATAAAGGGCTAGTATCCAAAATCTATAAAGAACTTACCAAAGTCAACACCTGAAAAACAAATAATCCAGTAAAGAAATGGGCAGAAGACATGAATATACCCTTTTCCAAAGAAGACATCCAGATGGCCAACAGACACATGAAAAGAAGCTCAATGTCACTCATCATCAGGCAAATATGAATCAAAGCCACACTGAGATATCACCTAACTCTGACCAGAGTGGCTAAAATGAATAACTCAGGAGACTACAGATGCTGACAAAGCTGTGGATAAGCGGGAACTCTCTTGCACTGTTGCTGGGAATGCGAACTGGTGCAGCCGCTCTAGAAAACATTACGGAAGGTCCTCAAAAAATTAAAAATAGAGCTACCCTATGGCCCACCAATTGCACTACTAGGAATTTACCCAAGGGATACAGGAGTGCTGATGCATAGGGGCACGTGTACCCCAGTGTTTATAGCAGCACTTTCAACAAGAGCCAAATTATGGAAAAAACCAAATATCCATCAACTGCTGAATGGATAAGAAGATGTGGTTTATATATTCAATGGGATACTACCTGGCAATGAGAAAGAATGAAATCTTGCCATTTGCTGCAACATGGATAGAACTGGAAGGTATTATGCTGAGTGAAATAAGTCAGTCAGAGAAGTACAGATATCATAGGTTTTTACTCCTATGTGGATTTTGAGAAACTGAATAGTAGACCATGCAGGAAGGGGAAAAAGTTACAGAGAGAGAGGGAGGCAAACCATAAGAGACTCTTAAATACAGAGAAAAAACAGAAGGTTGATGGGAGGGGTGAGGGAGAGGGGAAAATGGGTGATGGGCATTGAGGAGGGCACTTGTTGGGATGAGCACTGGGTGTTGTGTGTAAGCCAGTTTGACAATAAATTATATTCATAAAAAATAAAATTTATTTTGATAGAGAGAGCATGAGCTGTGGAGGGGCAAAGAAAAAGGGAGAGAGAATCTCAAGCAGTCTCTGTGCTGTCAGTGCAGAGCCTGATGCGGGCTTTGTCTCATGAACCACGAGATCATGACCTGAGCCGAAATCAGGAGTCAAATACTCAATAGACGGAGGCACCCAGACATCCTGCCACATATTTCTAAAGACAGACCAAGAACTTATCACTTAGACAAGGCAACTTTTAAGCTTTCCCCTCCTCACTCTTCTGTTGTTCTAGTGGCTATTGAACCAACACCTGACAGGGTTGATATGTAAGTTCTTTTTACCTTTTGTTAATTTTCAGATAGACTAAAAGAGAGAAACAGAAGAATGAAATTACCAGGAAAGGAGGAAAAAATTGTCATTTTGTAAAGTTTACAGACTCTCTATCATTTATTTCTGGGATTCAAAGCCAAAGCATGTCTGGAACATAGTTCACTATACAATTTCATTAAACTGAAAAGAGACAAAAATTCCTGATGATTCTACTTTCATAGCTATAGTGGCCAGGAAAAAAAAATTGCTTTCATCATTTTGTGGACAATGGAAAAGCATTAGGAGTCACAGTTAGTAATCAAATGTCAAGCTGCTCTAAAAAACTGCCATTTCTTCTGCTATTTTTGAATAGCATTGGAAGGAAAACAGGATTCAGAGAAGTGCTATTTACATGGAAGAAAAAGACACTGGACTCATCTGAAGGTTGACATATTTCCATAACATCCACTATAGGGTCAGGCAGTTAGTTTGAGCCAGCCTTAGGGTTACTAAAAAATACAATATTAAATTGATAAAATACATAAAATACAATAACAATGATGATAATTAAAATAACACCTATTATTTCTGGTGTCAATCCATAGCTCCGTGTCAGGTACTGTTCAATATGTTTACATGTGTAACGTTTATCCTCGTGAATACTATCATAAAGTACATACATAATTTTCAATTAAGATGAGGAAACCATGGCACTTGGAGGTTGATATTTTGCCCGGTTTTGCAGCTATTACCTAGAGAACTAGAATTTAAAGTCATGCAGTCTGACCCTAGGGTCTGTAAATTTAGTTATTATGTTGTAAAATTAGTATATGTTGGTTTCATTATGTGAAAGCAGTAGAATATTCTTGTGTTTGTCTTAGAAGTATCTAATTCTGAAAAAGACAATAAGAAATTTGACAAGTATCCTTATTAGTGGTTGATTGAAATTAATTTCAGCTACTCACTAGAAAATAAACCTCGCCACTATTGTGTCTACCCCATCTCACTCTCCAACATACTGACACTTAAACAGTCTGGTCCACAAAACCTCAGCATTCTGAACCACTTTTTAACATATTTTTTCATGCTTGAAAAATAAGGTCCCTGTTCCACCATTCTTGATGTCAACTGAGATAAACATAAGCCTGTTGGTAATAAGATCACTGCCTGGCAACCTTTGTATTAATCATACATTGGCTATACTCTGAGCTTTTCTAAGACAAATTTTATGGTAATCATAAAGTTCTACCCCTACAAGCTCTCAAATGCTTGAGAGGGAGGTTTGAATAAGATGCCTGGGGGGGATGTCTGGTGAAATGAATATGTGTTTATATTCTCCCATAAGCATTTAAGATGTCTTCCGTCAAAATGTACACTACGGGAACTATATTCCTACGTTAAGTCTACCATTTATTAGATGTGGTTACTTTAGGTTAGTTTCTAAATAGTTTATATCTAACTTTCATCATTAACAAAAGAACTTAATTACTATCTTCACAGTGTTATTGGTAGAACAGGTAACTTTAATATACACAATGTTTAGGTGTGAATGTGCTATACTAGAATTACTCAACAATGATTGAGGATGATAATAAGATTGTATCTTTATGAAAAGATATGTTTTTCAAGGAGGGTATTATTTTAAAGTGAACAAGGTATTTTTGCTGGGTTCTATCCAGCAGTATGGTTTGTCAAGGAAGGCATCTTATAGACAATAAGAGTAATGTATTTCGTGGGAGAAAATCTAGTCTAGTCCTGGCTCTCAGGTGACCTTGGGATGGGTCTTTTACTGATTATGAATTTGCACAGAATACTCCAGAAGGATTCTGGTCCTGGCTAGTTCCCTGACCCCTTCTCTTTCCATACTCCCTGTCCTCACTACCCTTCAATTGACAAAAACAAGAACAAAAACAAAAACAAAACAAAAACAAACAAAACACAACCAGCAAAAAACCCAAAAAGCAAAACACACACACACACACACACACACACACACACACACACACACACACAGATTTATTAAGGTATAATTGATATTAAAAAAAAAAGACATGTATTTAATGTTGGGTGATTTTTGTCTGTTTTGAAAACTACCTAATACTTGAGTGTTTAGGGCATTTATCTGGGAAAATCCCCTTATCCCTATTCACCCAGATATTCTCTCTGACTTCTTTTCTCCATTCAACTTCTCATCTTGAGTAGCACCTTTCCATGGAAGGTCTTCACTGATTACTCCATATAAACCAGACTCAGCCCCAACCTTACTGGCTTCTTAACAATTATTATTGTCTGAAATTACCTTGTATACCACTGTTTACATGCTATGTTGTGGTTATATCTATTAGCATGATGTCTCTATGAAAGCACAGACCTTGTCTACCTTTTTCAATTTATTATATCCTGACACAAAGTAAATTCTCAGTAAATATATGTTGGATGGAAGAAATTATAACTTTATTATTCTGAGACAGTTGCTATGAGGACAAATAAGATAACAGATGTGACAATATCGCTTGAACTGTAAAGTACATTACAAATTACTATTATTAGGTAGATCTTACTGCTTTCATGTGACTTGCCCAAAGTTGTAGAGCTATTTATAGGAGACTTAGAATCTCAACCCAACAATATGACTCATGGGCCTGTAATTGTAGTCATTTTTCTATAGTTCATGTGCACCTACCAAAACTAGGCAATGTAATAATGCCAGCTTCTTCACACAAATGAATTCTTTTTTTTTTTATTAGCTCAAATTGGTGCATCAAAGACATTTTAGTCTACCAAAACTTCCAGTAAGTAGAGCCCAGCCCAATCTGGAAAATTTATTTTAAGAATTTGGTATAGACTAACTTTTTGTTAATATCTAATCTCTCTTTTATACCTAAAGGCTGGTTGAAATCATCATCACAGTGAAGTATTCTTCACTCTTTACCTTCCTATGCCATGACTGAGGACATGTCAAGTAAGAAGTTATTGGCAAAAAAGTAGAAGGGAGCTAACTACATGAAGCCTATAACTTCTCAACCGACTTTTCCATGACCTCCAAAGAGAAATGTGACTACATTGAGTTCAATTTCAGTATTAAAGCATGTTTTCCTGGAGTGAATGCTCTTGGGATTTCATTCACAGCTGTTAGAAAGAAATGGCTTAAGAGAAACCATATGTGCTTATTTTATAATTGTTTCAGGCACTGCTTGACAAAATTCAGGGCTTTTTTTAACCTTAATTTTATATATATATAACTAGCTTATGTGAGTGCCAGTACCGAGAGTCTTTTTCATGATATAATCAAGACATTGAATATGATTTTTTTCCTCACTCTCTGTCAATGTCGTTTTATATTCATTCAGCTGTCCATATAGTTATTATATAACATCGAATAAGTATTTCCTTTAGACACAGAGCAAACTTATACTTTGATTTCTTCATCAGCTGCTTTATAAAATTTGTCAGAGCTCTGACAAATAAATGAATAAATAAATGGTTCTGAATTACTTATATTCCATCTAAAAAATAATGACAACCTATTTGGGGAGTCAAATACTAAGGAATTCAAAAGTTAACTTTTGGTCTCAAATATTGGAAGGAAAATCATAATGAAGAGCCATGGGAACACAAAGTTTTAATAGCACCTTCTTTGATCTACCCTTTGGAGAATAAATGTTGTAGTAGCAGGTGGTAAGTTTCCTATAACTGGAACTATTTAAGTGTGAGACAGGAGCATGCTTACTGGAGATGTTATAGGTAGGGATGAATTTTTGGATTGACAAAAATGCCCAGTAGATTTATTTCAAGTCTTGGAATTTTGTGGGATAGTCATTAGCAGGATGAGAGCCTTGGATATTGGAAGATCTGAGATGTAGAAGCAGTTCTCTCACAGACTTTTGAGGAGTTTGTTTTTAGTATCTCCTTTAGATCCAGACAAGCATTCAAATGGGAATGCACTTTGGAGACTGTCCAGAAAATTTTTGAAGTTTTCCTTCAATTATTTGGGACCAGTCATGGCCAGCGGTATCTAGTAGGGTGCCCAAACCAGTGCCAAGACCCGTGTGGGCCCCACTCTCCAGTCCTCTTCTGGATGCTCTTTGAACTCTAGCTCCATGCAAGAGGTTGACCATATACCCCAAGGAAATCCATAACTGAGATACATGTAGTTGTTCGAGGGTCCTATGTTTGAGTCTAGGACTACAATTTGATTGCTCCCACTGACCAGCCTGGTATTTCTTTCAATAGATTGTATAAGATAGAGCTTTCTGATTGGTGCTAACATGCTGATTTTGAGTGATTCTCATTCATTTTAAAGAATGAGTTCAAGTTCTGGATTACCAATGCATCATTGCCAAACATTGGAGTTAAAGCCATGTGTGTGGCTTTATGTGTGAGTTCTCATTTATGTGTGTTCCAACCTTGATACAGCCTCTAATGTACAGCAACTGAGAGCAGCAGGCATCCTTTATCCTGTGTGCCCCGTGCCACTGGCACTCTTGGTGGTCACCCCATATAGTCTCCGTGCCACATTTTCTAGTAGTGGTAGAGCACATTTATTCTAAGGACTTTCATGACTTTTGCCCCTCAAAGACAATGAGATCTTTCAGTTGGTGTCTTCTCTTGCATCCAACCACAATGAAATTGTGCCGTCCCAGATCATTCTTAAGCCATGCTAGGTAAAGCCTTGTGTGAATGAAGCCACTTATTCCTCTTCCCATGAGCCCTTTGTCCTTCCACTGCTGATTGTGTGTGGAAAGCAGGGGTATGGTCAATATGGGTAGGGTCAGTGAAATAAATTGCCTTCTAAGAAAGCAGTGGTCAAAGCTTCTAAGAAAGCAGTGAAAGATGTCTTATTCCATATCTATAATACATAAGTTTCTGAATGATAAATTTAGCATGACCATAAAATGAATTAGTATTTAGATTTTTCTGTTTAATCCAGTTAACACTTGCATCCATGGTCATTGTCAACAATGCAGAATAATAACTTTTAAGAGAGTCAGCGCAGGTTAGTATTCATGGGTAGAACAATGGATAGCATAGCATTATGAGAAATGATGTGATTAGCATTAGGTAAATGGTATTATAGAACTCCAGGGACAAGAAGTTCCATATTATTTCAGGAGAAACTGGTTCTATAAAGCTGTGGCATTGTGAGTAGTAATTGTTGCCACATTTTTCTCAAGTTAGGAGATGTAGCATATTTCACAATGCAGAACATAAGAGAATTTATGGACTTGAAGAGAAAGAGATAGTGCTTGCGAACCGGGTGGAATCTTCATGTCCACTGACTGGACAATAATAAATACACTAGTAACTCTGCTCTACTCATTGTTCTACATTTTTATCAGTAAATTACTACTCTTATGGTTCCATGAGTTTCCTAATAAATCTTTAATCAAGTTATTTATATAAATGAGTGACCCACAAAAAATATTTGCTCAAGGCCACACACTCCCTAAGGGTGGCACTGCTCTAGAATTTAGCCTGGATACTGTAGAAAATTACTTCTAACTCTAAAAGGTTATGATTCTATGTGGACATCTTATTATGTTTCATAAATATACTTGTTTATTATTTTTGGAAAACTTAATAAGACTAGGCAAACTCAAATAAATTAAGCTTGATGTACAAATGAGGTAAAATATTATATGACAGGCAGGATGGAAAAACTGGATCAGATTTGAGTGCTAATAAAAACAACATCAGACCTGTGCTGAGTCTATTAATTAATTTTACAACTCACTAGCAAACATGTTATGCAAAGAATTTCTGTATAAGTGTAAGATCAAAGACAAGTGATGGTACAAGTGGATATAACTTCTAAGTTTTTGATTAGTTCTCCAAGGCTAAAATTTGAGAATTGACCAAGAGTATTGACTTTTCCGTGTTAGGGAAGCTCATGATCCTGGGAAAGCTTATTTTTATATACTGTAACCTAGTCTGGAGAGGGAAGAATGTCTTTGCTGAAGGACTTTCTTCATTACCATAACCATGGCCATACAGTGAGGCAATTGATTTATTGCTGCACAATTCAACACACTCTATAGTTCCTCAGGAGGGTCTGGCATTAGCCTAACACTGTAGATGGTAACTGTTCATTTACATAGGTCTCCTTCATTTGCATATAGGTTTACTGTAAGAGTCGCCTTAAATTGAAACAAACAAACAAAAAACAAATGCCCTGAGAACAATGGAAATATCAAGGTATATGTCCAGAATTAAAATTGCTCAGCTTGTTAGGTGTTTCTTAACACAGGAAACAAGTTAACCCCATGCCTTTCAATCAGGGAGTGATGGGCTTGATTAGTATTTAATGTGAGAACTCCTGATACTAAGATATTTTTCCTCCTGAAGCATTGAGCATAATATGACTCAGAGGCAGAAGCAAGGAGATGAAACAGCCATGGGTGTTGTCATTAAGTCTGGAGCAGGAGCTGGAGACTTGTGGGAGAATTGTAGGAGGAATGTTGATGTAGTAGCTCCAAAGATACCGCAAAATTATATATCAGATTTCGTAGCGAAATGGGAGGAATCAGAGATTGCATAGCATAGTGGCTGTATATATGTTTGGGTGCCAGACGACTTTAAACCCAGATATTTAGTAGCTGTGTCATATTGCGCAGAGCTGCTCTGTCTGGTTGTGCAGGTTGTGCCCTGCCCAAATTCTCTCAGCCAGGGAGGGATCAGCCAATGATCTACTTGCCAGGAGATGCTCAGAGCAACTTCCACCTAGAAGTAAGGAATCCTTCTTCTCATTCCCACAAAGGTATTTTGTGCCCTTGAGGGTGCTCACTAACATCTCTGAGACTCAGTTTCTTCATCTTTATGATGTACAGAATATTTATTGTGCAGGATTGTTGTGATGATTGCCAAGAATATGTGTGAAGAGCCTCTCACAATAGAGGTACATAATTAGAGGCTATTAGAATAATAGGACTATTGCTCTGTGCTCAACTGTGTGTGTGAATGGGGGATTAGTTCCATCATATGTGCCTTCTGGGAGATTATGTGTTATTTGTGGAAAACCAAATGTGCACATTAACCATATTGAGTAGGAGAGGTGAGGATGGCCAAGAGAATAGAGGAAAGTTACATGGCAGAGGTTGGGGCCTTTTCCTGTATGTAAAATTATACTTCCTTAGAGAAATGTTTTTAAAAAGTTCTTTGTTTTGGAAAGCTACATATTTATTATAATTAATAATATGCAGAATAGTCCTTGAAAGAAGCCTGAGATGAAATATAGCAACATGTTAAAAGCACAGAGGGGGCACAGTGGAGTAGACTCTAGAGTTAGTGAAATCTTGGTTTAGACCCTTTGTCTGCTGTTTACTGGCTTCATCCTCTCTACAAATTATTCTCTGAGCTCCAGGTTCCTCAGTAAAAGTACATTATATAATAGAACTATCTTACACTTCTGTAGTGAGAATTAAATGATATCATGAAATAAATAACTTATACACTATGAATAGTATTATTATCATTATTAAGCAGGAGCACAAAGTGACTTCACACATTTCTGAATTTTCTTTTCGATTTTTGAATTTATTTATTTTGAGAGAGAGTGTGAGTGTGGGAGGGACAGAGTGAGGGGGAGAGAGAGAGAGAGAGAGAGAGAGAGAGAGAGAGAGAGAGAATGAATACCAAGAAGTCTCCATGCCCAGCATAGAGCTCCATGCAGAGCTTGATCCCACAACTGTGAGATTGTGAGCTGAGCTGAAATCAGAGTCAGTCTAGTTGCTTGCCTGACTGAGCCACCCAGGCACCCCACATTTCTGACTTCTCAATTTTTGATAATGAGCATGAATTACATTTTTTATAACAGAAAAATATAAACTTAATTATAAAAATATGCCAGTCAGATGAAAGCTATGATTGTATATGAGAAAGCAGATATGTGTTTTAAAATATTTATTCATTTATTTTGAGAGAGAGAGAGCATGCACATTGGCAGGGGAGGGGCAGAGAGAGAGAGAGAGAGAGAGAGAGAGAGAGAGAACCCCAAGAAGGTTCCATGCTGTCAGTGCAGAGCCTAACACAGGGCCCAACTGTGAGAGCTGAAATCAAGAGTCGGACGCTTAACTGATTGAGCCACTCGGGCACCCCTGTAAGAAAGCAGATATGTTTTGGAATCAAAAGCAATGGAACCTTCTCAGGGTTACATTAGGTGGGGTTACATTAGTTCTTTCTTATACATACCTTTTCTCAAGTGGATGCTTCCATGGAGCTATATTCCATGAACCTGCTGAGCTACTAAGGTACCAAAGAGAAAGAAATGTGACCAAGGTAGCCAGATTTAGGGAAAAAAAAATAAGAGGACATGCAGTTAAATTTGAATTTCAGATAAACAATGAATATAGTTTTTTAGTCTAGGTATGCCCCAAACAATATTTGGAATATACACTAAGATAGTATTCCTTGTATACATGAAATAAACATGTAACTGGGCATTGTGTGTTTTATCTGGCAAGCTTACCCACAGGCTTAGTCATCAAAAAACTCACATCCTTTACCTTTCCTAAGGCAACAAAGCTATATCAGACCTGCTGAGCTCATTTCTCCCTGGGCTACCACACAGGGAACAGATGTACCACCAAGGCCAAGTAGATCCTTCACTTTACTCAAGGAATAATAAGGCTAACAAAAGCAAAACAAACAAAACACAAAAAACGGAGCACGGTGTTGGGAAGAATGTCAAGATGACATCACAAAGGCTCCGCTTTTGCAGCAGCAGCTTAAAATACAGAGGAAGTGATGGAACCAGGAGGTACATTAAATGTAGTATAGTAACTAAACTTAAAGGATTTGCTGCTGGAGGTACAATGAATTGAACACACCCAAGGAAGTGTTGAAAGCAAAGAACATTTATTTCTTGTTACAAGTAAAGAGACAGGGGTGATGAGGAGAACAAAGGCAGGGGAAATGTAGCTAAAATTAAATTTCCTTACGACTTGCAGCCCACTGGCAAATACCTAAGGCATGCAGAGAGTGACATTCCTCAAGGAACTCATGGCTGCCTTACTGCTCATGTTTTGCTAGAGACTGAAAGCAACCTTATTTTGAAAATAAGACCTCCAAACCTCCAGGGTCCTATAATTCTTCTTTAATGTGCAGAAATCCCTATAGAGACACTTTATCTCTACCCCTCCCCCACAACTTAAATTTAGATAATCAGTCTCTCCTCACAATCACAAGTGCAGCTCTTTCTGCCCAGGAGTCCTGTCCCTGTGCTATAATAAAAGCACCCTTTTGCATCATAAAACATCTCAAGAATCCTTTCTGGACCTTTGTGCTTAGAGACCCTGCATCCAGGAGATACCTCTCAAGGTACTGTCTCCCTGTGGTGTCAGTACAGAAAGCTTTTATTCAGTGTATTAGGGGCGAGGGGCAGGGAGCTTGCACGTACATTAAGGAACTTATACATATTCTATCACTTAGGTACTTTGGTTCAATTGCACATGCCTAGCATGTCAACATGCTAGGGCATACACTGTATGTTCAAAAATAGTAGAAAACTCCACCCATAGGACAAAATCTTAGTATTATAATGACCTAAAGGTGACTTCAGGACAACTGGGGGAGGGGGGTTTCTGTGCAGGCAAACTGGCTTACGTAAAGGCCTATTGGGAATTGTTCGTTCTGCAAAACAAAACACATCCCTTCCCTACATTTGTCCCTTCCTCTCCTCCCTTCTGCTGATAGCTTTCAGCTCTCTGATTGGAGTAACACCTCACTGCATCCTAGTTTACAGTATCAACAAGGCTAGCAACTTCTTGAAAGTCTTTCTGATCAACTTGTTCAAGGCAAGGGTAAGTTCATTTTGCCTAAAGATCTCAGGGTATGAAAGGGTTGATTTTTCAAATTTACAATCCTACACAACTAGGCGGACATCAGGAGATGGGGTGGAAAGCTGTCAACAATTGAGATTTCAAGCTATACCTAGGATGCAGTGGGACAGTTACTCCAATCTGAGGACTGGAAGCTATCAGCAGAAGGGAGGAGAGGAAGTTACAAAAGCAAGAAAGGAATGTGTTTTGTTTTGAAGAGCCAACACTTTCAGACAAGGAGACACCAACTAGGCGTTTCACCTGATAGCCTCGTACATGAGCCAGTTTAAGCCAGACTGGAGCTGAGGACCTCCTCAGAAGCCCTCCTGAGTTGTCCCATTTACCTTTAGTTCTTTATAATACTAAGATCTCCTCCTATGGGTGGAGTTTTCTGCCATTTTTTAGCAGACAATGTGTGCTTTAGTATGTTGACATGCTAGACATGCACAATTGAACCAAAAGTACCCCTTTGAGCTCCCTGCCCCCACCCACCCCAACACCCTGAATGTAAGCTTCCCACGTTGACCCCATGCAGAGACAGTACTTTGAGAGCCATCTCCCTGTCTCCTTACTTATAACAAGTAATAAAAAGTTGTTTGCTTTCAGCACTTTCTTGAGTTGTGCTAGTTTTGAGGCACCCAAGCAGAAAGCCCTAGAGTTCTGATACAAAGTGATGGGTATGTGAATCTGGAGTGTACCTGGGAGCAGGAGCACTAAGTGCTATCAGGAAGGTACATCTCAACTTGCCTTCCAGAGTGTTCCATAATGTTTTTAAAAGGGTCATGCCTAATACCGAGGCTAGGCTAGATTTTGTATCGTTGAAGACTTGGACTGTAAGAGGACTGTTCATTTTAGAAATTAGTTGTGAGAGGAACTGATAGCGTATCATTAGAGAGTCGATTCGTTGACTGGACTGAAAAAAAATGCATGATCAAAAGATGGAAGGAAATTCCCTCCTTCAACTTTCCATCATCAACATTTTTCATTTAGATAAAGGAAAATTTAGGTTGAGAATACCTATTGTTTTGTTATTTTAATTACATAAGTACCACTTTAGACACCTTAGAAAGAATGGTTATTGTGCAAAAATTTTACAAATTATTATGTAGATGGGTTATGAAAGTCTAATATTTAAGATTTCTAATTTGCTTTGGAAAAAAGGCATCCTCTGGATGGGATAAGAAAAGCGCTTTAGCATATATTTGTGTGCAAAAGATTTTGCCTTTTAGTATATTTTGGTGAGAAGTAGTTTTTAGAGCAATTAATAATGCATTAGCTGACAGCTTATCATAGCTTTTTTTTAATTAAATGTCTCACCACACCACTTTGTGATTTCACTCTGAGCCATCTGCCAAGCTAGGTACTTTCACCGCGTTTTGTTTTACATATGTGGCCTACTTTGAAAGTCTCAACACTTTTCTGGCTTTGTTTTCAACAGACACCAAATTCAAATAACTGAATGTGTGAATGTTCCACATTTTTATACAAATATAAGCTTCACAGAAAATATATGTACTATTATTACTTGTGAAATATTGCTCTTTAAGCTGTCTTTAGTTGAGTGCTTACTTCTTGACAAAGTAATCTAAATACTTCTCTTTTGTTTAAGAGAATACTTCTTTTTTTTAATGTTTATTTTTTGAGAGAGAGAGAGAGAGAGAGAGAGACAGAGAGAGAGTGTGGGGGAGGAGCACAGAGCGAGGGGGCACAGAGCGAGGGAGACACAGAATCTAAAGCAGGCTCCAGGCTCTGAGCTGTCAGCACAGAACCCCACGCGGGGCTCGAACTCACCAACCGGGACATCATGACCTGAGCCGAAGTTGGATGCTCAACCGACTGAGTCATCCAGGCACCCCTAGTCTATTTGCATTCTTATGAGGAAAAAAAAAATGTGAGCCATCCAGGCACCCCAAGAGAATACTTGTGATGGCTGGAAAAGAAATGTCTTTAAGGCTTTCCTTGACTTTGGGTTATTCTCAGCCTTAGTGAAGAAATATGTATTTTTGTATCCACTGCTGAGAGACCAGTCCCACAAGTATGGCTTCAGGCAGTGAAGAAGATAAAATTCGTGTTTCTCTTGCTCACATATATATGCCAGAGAAAGCCTCTTCACTTTTATTGAGCACTGAAGTAGCCTGAAAAATGCCCAATCCACCAAAGATATATCCGTGTCCTTATCCTTAGCGTTTGTAAATGTTGCCTTATTTGGAAAAAAGGGTCTTTTCAGATATGATCAGGAATATTGAGATGAGTAGATCATCCTGGGTTATCTGGGTGAGGCTTAAATGCTGTCAAAAGCATATAAGAGAGAGAGGGAAAGGAGATACACAGAGAAGAAAGGCCTTTGTGAAGACAAGGCAGAGAATTGAGTGATGGGAACACCAGCAAAACGATGTTGGAAGACGAGGAGTGGATTCCCCTCTGGAGCCCCAGAGTGAGTACGGCCTTGCCAACACCTTGATTTTGGCCTGCTGAAAATAATATTGAACTCTTGGCTTCCAGAACTGTGGGAAAATAAGCTACTATTGTTTTAAGCCACCAAGTTTGTGATATTATGGTGGGGTTCAGGAAGCCACATGTTCTAGGCCTAAACATGTTGTAGGTATTTTTGTTATGTTACCCTACTTATTCTTCAGGGTTATCTATACTATGAAGATGATTATTTTTATCTGAATTTTATAGATGAGGAAAATTAAGTTGATGTAACCTGCCCAAGTTCCCACAGCCACATAGCAGCAGGACCGAGTTGCAAGAGTTTTGTCTACCTGGCTGACAAGTTTATAATGCATTTACCTACTCATGTTTTGCTTATTGTTATATGAATCCTTTAAATAGCACCCCAAACACTTATGGCCTCCCCTTTAAAGGATTTACTGAAAACGTCCCTTGGATTGTAAAGGAAAAACAGACAACTGTACAACTGTTGTTTTAGATAAAGCTTTCACTGGTACCTGCTATGGAAAGAATGGTCACCAAATATCTCTTGTATTTATCTACTATTTTTTCACCATACTGGTTATTTTCACACAAATCTGGCCAGCTTAAGATTGATCAACCAATTAAGTTGATTTTTAAAATGGTTGTGATCACCAAAGTATTGAAAATCTCAAATCTGTTCACTAGACTGAGTCTTAGAAAGCCTGTTACCCAAGAAAAGGATACATTTTCATTTTGTTTCCTAAGAAAAGAATAAAATTGAGGTGAAAGTGTTAAGCGACATGTAGCCATCCAATGTATTCCTTACAAGATGGTCACATTTATGCACTTATCATTCAAATGGCTTCCTCTTTTAGTATAAAGTGATAAAAAAAAATGTTTCTTTCTCTATTTAATTTTCTTTCAATTGTAACATGGTAACAAAACATGGGTCTGATTTTGTCATTAATATCCTATAAAACTAGGTATAGAGCTGAGCAAGGCTTTGGTAAGTTATAAATCAGCTCCACACTCCCTTCACTTTGCTCCGTGTTTGACCTTCGGGCCTTTGGATCATTTCTGCTCTAGTGTTCAGGCCTGTATGGATTTCAGGGAGAAAGTGCTATGCTTTGTGCTTTAAAGGAAAATCTTTAGCACAATCAGGTAGAATTAATAGGCAGGATGCACTCAGTCCAGGTAACTCTGCAACAATAGTTGGATAGGTTCTTTACTGTAGATATTATTTAATATGGTCATTGAAATTGATGGAACCCATTCAAAAGAATGTAAAGAAAATTATGATCTTATTATGCACAATTTATGTTTTGTATAATTTTATTCATATGAACATAAATTTATTCATGAGTTTCCAGCTCTTTGCTATTAAGGAAATAGTGATTCTCTTTAATGTGTTGGGTTAAGTCATAATCCTTGCTGTGAATGAGGCTGGACCTCTGTTTTTCTTTTGTTGCATCCATTGAATTCACCCTTTTGTTCTGAGTCCTGTGGGGTCCAATCACCTACCATTTTCTGTTTGGAAATGTTTTGTTTCCTCATTTCATGATCTGAAATGTGATTTCACATAGGCCTTTTATGTAGACGCTAAATGTTCAAAGTTCACTTTGCGTACAGCCTGTTTGCTGATCTCCTTCTGCTGTGCACAAAACAGGTGCCTTTTTAAGTCAGGAATGTCTTTTGTCAGTCTGCCTGGCTTGGCAGCTTTCTATCTGGAGCACCCCGGCCTGCTCCGTCAGCATCTTCTTCTATGTTGCAGCAATGGCAATTATAGAGTATTTTCCTCTTGGCAGAAAAAGTTACTTTTTAACTAAAAATGGATTCCACCATGAAAATTGCCATGACATTTGCTGACAACATCACTTTGGTGGCAATATCTTTTTATCTATGAGCTTCAATTTATATACAGTAAAATGCACAAATCTTAAGTTCACAGCTTGACAAATGTTGACATCAAGACATAGAATATTTTCATCCCCTAATATAAGTTCCTCATGGCCCTTTTCTATCAACCCACTCCCTGCCCCAGGCAATCACCATTCTGATTTTTATCACATCTATTAGTGTTGCCTGGGTTTGAACTTCGTATAAATGGAATCATACAACGTATATTATGAACTCCTCATATATATATCATATATCATGGATCTTTTGTACCTAGCTTCTTTTGCTCAAAATGATGTTTTTGACACATGTTTACACTTGTCAATAGTTGATTTCTGTTAATGGATGGATGAGTAGTATTCTAGTGATAGATATTTGGGCTGTTTCCAGTTTGAGACTATCACAATCAAAATGGGTTTGGACATTCTGACGCACAATACAATTCTCTTGGGAATATATCTAAACCTGGAATTTCTGTGTGTTACAATCTAGGTGTCTGTTTAACTCAATTAGAAATGTAAACATCAATATCTCTAGGGCAGTTGTTAAAATATTTTATGACCACTACTGGTTAGGCAATAAGACCTCAAACCACTGTAATGACAGAATCAACAATTTGGCTTTGATTGCTAAGTTTTTAAGACTGTTTTACTTATATATTTATTGGATGAACAATAGAGAAAGAAAAGAAGGATTATCATATGTGTCACACTAGAAGCTCAGGTTGTCCCAACCCAGGTGGACCATGAGCAAGGACACATTTCCTTCATGGGAGGAATGGCACCCAAACTTACCTCCAGATAGGTGAGATCCCCTTCCTCTCCCTGGTGCATGCATTCTCAGTGGTGGTCGTAACACCCCCAAGGAGGTGAGAATTGGTTCTTGAGAGGGGAGTAGTGAGGAAAATCTTTTTAAGCATAAAGCACAGACATACATATAGTGCACAAATAGAAATATAATATATTGGGTATTAAAATTTCATTAGGGATGATATTAGGAGCAAAGTGTCTATAAAAGGCTATTTGGGGAAGGCAATAATAAAAACATGATTGAGGAATGCTGATTTAGTGGCTTAAATACAGCTTCTCAGACAATTTGGACAAATCCACTGGCATTTATATTTAGACTTTCTAGTGCCTAGGTGCTTTCCTTTTATACCTCACTTCCAAGACTATGCACCAATTTGCACATAAGTAGATATGTAAGAGAGAATATGTGCTCCCTTCTGTGGAGCACCACTGCCTGGCTGTCACTTCCAGCCCTACCTAGTCCTCATGTGGCTTTTCTGTGGCATGGTGAGAGAATGGTGGAATATGTGTCTATGCTTGGTAACCTGAGGTTTATAGATTTCTCCTAAAAAGGGTATTCTTAACCCATTCCACTCCATTCCATGTAGTGTTTTGCCTTTACCCACCTTGTCAAGAATGTCTAAACTTGAACAATATTCTATTTTGCATTCCATGTAAAACAATCTATATGTATTTGCTTGTTTTATTTTTTGAACTCTTCTTTGCCAAGAGCTTATTTAGAAATCCATAGTCTTGTTACTATCAATTTCTTTCCCTAAGACTAGCAGTCTTGCCCCCATTGTGAAGCCCAATGCTTCTGATCATGGTTCTTTTTGAGCACCTACAGAGACCATCTATTTGGCTGTCTGGGCATTTGAGCTTTCCCACTTTGCTCTACTGACTCAGAATATTAAGACTCGTTGGTATTTCATTTCATTCCCCATTTTGAAATATTTACCTTAAGGAAGAGAAGAGATTTCTGTATCAATTACAGCAGGCTTTGTAACCCAAATTGAGTTTCATTGGCACCAAATATGTAAGTTTAGTGCTATGTCTCAATGTTCCTCCAGCTTACTCTGTCTTGCTACAAATACACTGTGATGTCTAGTAGTCAAATCTTGATTTCTGACAGGTGTAATTCCATAAAAACTGGAGGAAGCTGATCTAATTCCTCTTTATTCTTGTATCTGTGGCAGATAACCTCCTTGAAAAATGTGCTGTGGTAACTTCCTGTGGGCTTATCAGGAAAGAATACCAGGAATTCTTTGCCTCTTTTTCCCTTACTCTCTTGGAATAAGACATTTAGGGAGGTAAAAGCTGAACTGTCTGAGCCTGGTTGGATTCTAGGTTTTTTTAAAAAGGAGACAGGTGACTCTGAAGACATACAGACTCCCCAAGTTTTGTAAATTGAATGCTTTGAGGTCAAAGACAGACATGTACTTCCCTCTTCTATAGTGATCCAGAGGTGTTAGGCACATTTTAAGGGGGCATTTTAAGGGGGCATACTAGGGACTGAAGTATAAGTGACAGAGTCTTGAAAATCACAGTAATGAGAAAGCTGGGAGATGGTCCAGAGCATAGTCACTGAATGCCTTTGAATGGCCTATGTGGCCTTGGACATTGAACATCTGTGTGGGGGCCATGACCCATAGATCTGTGGTCTTTCTTCAAGCTTCACACAGTTATTAAGTTTGGAGTCCTACATGACCTTAAGAAAGGGAAAGAGTCTCCTGCAAAATGACTGATTGAATTTCTTATTAAACATTCAAGGAGAGGGTAAAGATAAGGAAGTCCTCAAAGACAAATTGAACTCAATTTGGAACATGGGGAAAGAGAGTTTATGCATTCAAGTGTTGAGAATCAAATCTATACCTATTTTACATTTAATAGTAACTGACTTTGTTAGACTTTGACCATATTCTCTTAAATAGACTGAGACAGGGAAACTAAAGGGACTCCAAGAAAAACTGCTATTTTGCTCCTTTCCCTACTTCTATTCTTGAATAGGCCCTACACCCCCACTTTACACATGTCTTATAGAACAGATCTTGTATGTCCTCATGGTAAAGGTCAAGGAGTTAGTTATTTCTTTGGAGTCTTCTAGCACAATAGGTAACATCTAAGGAGTGACCAGGTGGGATCATCATGAACGTTTTCCAAGACCACTGACTCACCAAGACCCCTGTCTCACCAAGATCTGTGGCTCTTGGGGCATAAATGACTAATGGAGAACACCTAAACACTCATCTTTGTTCCTGGTTGCCTGAGGAGACCACAATCCTCAATAAAAACTCCAGGTCCCAAGCAAAGACAAGACTCTCGCTCCTTTCCTTCCTGAATCTCCCAGACACTCTGTATCTGCTCTGTCTTCAATAAACTCTGCTCACACTTCCTCTGAGCTTGCATTTGATTTCCATCCTGCTCAAAGCCAAAGACCCTCTTGGTTGGTCCTGTGGGACCCTTTCTGGGTCCGAGAACGCAGCCAGCCTGCATTAAGACCCATCCATCTTGACTATGTATCACCTTACCTTTTAAATTTTTCTTTATAGCACCTAATACTCATTTGATGTAATGTGCTTATTTGTTAATTTTATCTGTACCAGGTGTTTTTTTTTTTAATTTTTTAATGTTTATTTTTGAGAGAGAGACAGAGCACAAGAGGGGGAGGGACAGAGTGAGAGGGAGACGCAGAATCCAAAGCAGGCTCCAGGTTCTGAGCTGTCAGCACAAAACCCATTGCGGGGCTCAAACCCATTAACCGTGAGATAATGACCTGAGCTGAAGACGGACACCTAACCGACTGAGCCACTCAGGCGCCCCTTATCTGTACTAGTTTTAAGCTCCATGAAGGAAGGGACTGTCTTTCTTATTCACTATTCTATTTCTAGTTTTTAGAATAGTGCTGCATGTAGTAGGGGCTCAATAAATATTTGTTGATTGAATGAATAGTATTCAGAAACTCTTATGGTAAAATGGGAGAAGATGATGATGTTAAGATATTTAATCTTGAAATATAAACAAGATGAAGCTCTCTATGAAATAAAAAAATATTTCTTGGATTTCTTAAAAATAGTGCTATATCATGATTTTGTGTTTTGCTTTAATGTAATTTAATTTATCTGATACCTTTGCTTTCCTTTTATGGCTTATCTTTGTTCAGCAGATGATCCCCCAGTTGTACTGGCAATTGGGAAGGTGTGGATTTTATCAGCTCACTCCCTTTATTTGACAAACTTAGGCTTTCAGTCAGTCAAAGTGACCTTATCTATGTCTCTCTTTGCATATCGTTAACATAGCTTGCTATTTTTTATATATATCTGTATTTGTTTTTAATTTTTTTTAATGTTTATTTATTTTTGAGACAGTGACAGAGCATGAGCAGGGGAGGGGCAGAGATAGAGAGGGAGACGCAGAATCCGAAGCAGGCTCCAGGTTCTGAGCTGTCCGCACAGCGCCCTACGCGGGGCTCAAATCCACAAACTGTGAGATCATGACCTGAGCTGAAGTCGGACGCTTAACCGACTGAGCCACCCAGGTGCCCCAAAATATATCTGTATTTTATGTTCTCCCTATTTCTGATGTTCTGAAGTAATGACAGATCATTTTTATGTGGTGGATATTTAGTGTTCTTTACCTTTTTTTTTAATGTTTATTTTTTGAGAGAGAGATAACTAGAGCAAGTGGGGGAGGGGCAGAGGGAAGAGGATAGAGGATCTGAAGTGGGCTCTGTGCTGACAGCAGCGACTCCAACATGGGGCTCAAACTCACAATGGCGAGATCATGACCTCAGCCGGAAGTCGGATGCTCGACTGACTGAGCCACCCAAGGGTCCCTAGTGTTCTTTACTGTTATAGTCCACTTGGTATATTTACTGTGGCATCAGCATGGCATTTTTAATGTATTTTGAAATGTAGAATTAATGCAAAAAGGATTAAGACAATGTTCTCTTTCATCTAGAGTAAACTAAAAAATAAATGTGATGTGTGGGGGAAATATTGTGAGAATTTAAGAGAAAGGGAGACCAACCCATTTGGAGGCAAATTCCAACAGACTCTTACCAGCAATGTATGGAGTCTGAAGAAAAGAGAAAATCAGTGAGCTATAGGAGTTTTCCTTACCATAAAGTCTCGCCAAGTTACATATCTCTCCAAGGATAAATTCTCCTTTATTAGTTAACTAGCGTTTAGTAAGAGCGCTAATTAGTGTCTTAACCCAACTATAATAATTTGGTATCTCTCACAGTTTCTCTGGGTCAGGAGTTCGAAAGGGACTTGGCTCGGAAGCTTGGCTCAGGGCCTCTCCTGTGGTTGCAAGCAGATATCGACTGGGCCTGCAGCCACATGAAGGTTTGATTAGAGCTGAAGGATCCACTTTTAGGAGATGCTGTTGCAATGTTAGTGTATTGGTGCTCAGTATCATTTGGAGACTTCAGTGCCTTTTCATGGGCCTCTCTATGCGGCCGCTTAAATGTCCTCACATCAGGATGGGTTCCCCCAGAATAAGCAATCCAAAAAGCCAAAGCAGAAAGTGCAATGCCTTTTATGGTCTACCCGCGGGAATCATACTTCCACTGTAGCTGCTGCTCACACAGACCTGTCCTGATTCAAAGTAAGAAGAAACTACACAAAAATATGATACAAGGAGGCAGTAATGATTGAAGTCCATCTTGTGGGCTGACTTCCACAACTAGTAAGCTTAAAACTATGTCTAGACGGAATTAGAGAGACAGAGAGCAGAAATGTATCTCCCCAGTTGTGACTGCCCACATTATTAGATCTCTTGATAGTTTTTTTCTGCTATCTGAACTAATAATCAAGATCTACAATATTCAGCCCCACTGTTCCTTAGGGAGCATTCAAATGATGTTCCGACAGACATGAAGGAGAACTAAGTAGAATATACTGAAGGTACTTTTTCTTCTTCCATTTTTTTAAAAAGTTTCCTTTTCAAATATCAAGCTTGATAAAATTGACCTGTCCTCATTTAAATATTAGAAAAGAGGAAAACAAATTAAATAACAGAATAAAACAATAATCATAAGACATTTCCTTTGTCCATTTTCTCTTCTACTCTCTGAAACTATCCTTTTCTGCCTTCACTGTCCTCAAATCTCTAAGCTCCTTCTGTATTGTCAGATTATGACCTTGCTTCTTAGTTTTCCAGCAATTAGACACACTTCTAGAAGATGACCTTCATCAGCACCATATACTCACCTTACTTCTGTTATTAGGGGAAAGTTATCTGTGCTCTCAGCTGCCATCAGTTCCTCTCCTCATGTGCTAGAATGCCTCATCTCTCACTCATGGAAACTTTGCCAACAACTGTTTCCTTCCTTTCCTCAATTTTCGAGCTTTTCTTTTTCCTATCAGCCTAAGAACGTGCATTAATTTTCCGAATTTATTTTATTTTTTTTCTTGACCTCACACGCATCTCCAAATTTTGCTCATTTCTCTTTTCGCCTTTAAGAAAGCTCCTCAAAAGAACTCGGTATACTTGCAGACTCCAATTCCTCCCCTCCTAGTTTCTCTTGTACCCACTTCATTTGAGCTTTTCCATGGTTCCACTGAAATAGCTCTTGTCAGGCCATTATATAACCATCACACTGCTATGTCCAAAGGTCAGTTCTGAGCCCTCTTCTTACCTGACTTATCGGTAGCACTTGGCACAACCAATCAGGTTTCCTCCTGAAAATATTTTCTCCATTTGGCTTTCTGTCACACAATATACTCTTCCATTTTCTGCCTGTCACAATGGCTGCATGTCTTCAGTTCATGTTGTTCCTTCTTCCTCATCTACCTGATCTCTTCATATCAATGTATAATTAGAAATAGAGTTGCACGAGTTTGTAGCATTGAAGACTATACAGAAAAAAATATTGAATATTAGTATTAATGGATAGAATTATTTTAATTGGAGAATTTAATACACTCTCATTTCATGACACTTAAAGAAAAAAAAAGGAATATAAAGCATTTGGGGGACACCTGGGTGGCTCAGTCAGTTAAGCATCCGACTTCAGCTCAAGTCATGATATCGTGGTTGGTGGGTTCAAGCCCTGCATCAGGCACTTAGAGCCTGGAGCCTGCTTTGGATTCCATGTCGCTCTCTCTCTCTGCCCTTCCCCCACTCACACTTTGTCTCTCTCTCTCTCTCTCTCTCTCAAAAAAAATAAACTTAAAAACAAAATTTGGATAACACAGTTGTAATGCTCATAGGATATAGATGTGTTAAAAGCAAGCTCTGACTGTTACTCAGGAGGAGCTCCCCCCCCTCCCATATTGGGAAGTGGGACTGAGTGAGTTGCTAGACCCATGCTTCAAACATCCTTCCATTTAACTTGTATGTGATTGTTCATATTGCTTACATGCAGTCTTACTCTTAGAGTCAGGACCTTGTTGATTTATTTATATTATTTTGTTCTGTTTCTCTCTGTTAAAACAAAATAAGTGGAGGAAAGAGAAGTTTCATTAGCTCTAAGGAGCAGAGCAGCCATTTCAACAATCACTAGTTTGGGTGGGTACAGAAAACCACCGGACAAAGACATTAACCATAGCATACCATAATGAAGTAGGATCTAGCATTTTCGGTGGAATTACTGTACATCTCTGGGTCAGAGCAGAAAAAGGAACTCACTACTCAAGTTTTGTGTGATGGTGGTTTTTGTTGTAGGTAAGATGTGTGGAATTTAATTTGAGGGTTCCCAGAAATTCTGATTGTCAACAGATAATGTATACACTTTAATGTTTGGAATACATTTACTTATTAAATGTCAATTCTTTTAATATAGCTTAGGCAATACCAGTAGTGGAGAATGGGAAGGATTAGAAGGAAAGATAAGAATATTCCATGATTTTTCTATGTACAGAATGTGAGTATAAAAGTAGAACACGTATTCAAATCAAACGCAGTTGACCCTTGAACAACATGGGTTTGAACCATGCAGGTGCACTTACACGTGGATTTTTTTTTTTTTGATAAATGCAATACAGTATTGTAAATGTATTTTCTCTTATGATTTTCTGAACATTTTCATTTCTCTAGCCTACTTTATTTGAAGATTACAACATATAATACATATAACACACAAAACGTGTTAATTAACTGTTTATGTTACCAATAAAGCTTTTGGTTGACAGTAGGCTGTTAGAAGTTACATTTTGGGGGGTCCAAAGTTATATGTGAACTTTCAGCTGTGGGGAGTGAGGTAGGTCGGGGCACATAACCCTCCATGTTGCTTAATGATCAACTGTACAAGAGTGTTACAGTGGGCAAACTGATAAAGACCTGCCTTAGCAAGCGTGATGTGACTGTCAGCTAGTGATTTACTTCACAGTCCTCAGTTATTTCAAAGCTGACTAAGTAACAGTGTTATGTTATTTAGATGAGAAAGCATAACAACAGGTCTTATGAAAAATACTTTAACATCTTGCAGAGACTGTCCATTATCTTTAGCAATGCAAATCCTCTCTGATATTCACATTAAGTATTTGCATTATAATGCACTCTCTTGTTCCTCACTTTTGTCCCTAATTCGTAATTATGACCATTTTGTTTAGATGATTAGGATCATTATTATTAGGAAAATGTTCTTTTCTATTTAGAGTCGATGGATTCACTGGAGATACTTGCCTGCATGATGATTACCTCATTAGGTATACCTGGAAAATCATAAAAGGAAAGAGCCCAAACAAGAGGTACTCTTTATTTTTGCTGTTTAGACATGTGTAAGCATGGAGGACCCTGGGGACACTCAGGCTATAGACAGAAAGCTGTTAACTTAAAACGTGGATCCAGGATACTTACTGATACTTGTGTTTCCACAGCAGGGACCAGAATCCTATTGCATTTGAACTGAGTGGAAGCTGGGGCTAAAAGAATAAGAGAGTAGTGTTTTTTTTTCTTTTTAATGTTTATTCATTTTTGAGAGACAGAGAGAGAGAAAGTGTGAGTGGGGGAGGGGCAGAGAGAGAGGGAGACACAGAATCCGAAGCAAGCTCCAGGCTCTGAGCTGTCAACACAGAGCCCAATGCGGGGCTCGAACTCACGAACCTCAAGATCATGACCTGACCTGAGGGTCACTTTCAAAAGTGAAGTGATCAGATGCAAAATAAAGCTTTACCTGGCATAGAACACGTGATTGTGAACACTTGACCAGTAATTACACACCTTCCTTGAAATCCATGTTTATAACTAGTAGTGAGTCATAGATGCTGTCACAATTTGTGTATGATGTTTTGTAATAATTCTAATATCAAAATCTAGGATGATGTTGATAAATAGTGTTTATAATATATTTTTTAAATTTTATTTCCTTTAGACTGTGGAGGCTCAGGTGATAGACACCCCAGCAGCTAAAGAGATAAAAATATATTAAGACATGACACTACTAATGGGCTTAGCATTATTATGAAGAAGATTATTATTAAGGCAGGGGCAATAATAATCAATTATAGTCAGTTATAAATCTAAGCGTCTCCTAATCAAAACCCTCACTGATTAAGGTCAGCCTGAATTAGCTGTCTCTTTCATTAGTTGTCTTTACTATTCTATTCTAGTTTAAAAACCAAGTAGTCAATATAGTGACCCCTTTGTGATGTGTTGAGTACAGTCAAAAGTAGATAGAAGTCTATGTAAGATGGCTAAGAATAAGCTTTATACCACAAATATAAGGGCAGAAGAGAAGTATTCATTTCACCAAGCTGGGAGGTAGAACTTCCATACTGAGTTTCAAGAAGCAGCTAAATAAAATTTGGGTGGGCTGCTTCTGCCACTCTTCCCAAAAGTAAGAAGTAGATCAAAGCCTGTTATTTAGGGAAGGTAGTTGTTAATGTAAAGGGCAAAGGTGCATATATGTGTAGTTATTATTAAATATAACAGAATAATTGCCAATGTGACCTCATGTGGAATTTGGGTTGTGTTCACACAGCTCCAGTTAGAGGGCACGCTCTGAGCTTAACTGTCTACACAGCTAAGCTTCATGCATACAAATGGTAGTTTGAGGTTTAATCCTATTAGTGGATATGATCTTAGTGTGGACGCTTACACTTGTTTAAGCAAGGTCAGGACAATAATAGGTGCAATAATCCATATTAGTATTGGTAAAGTTAGAAGTTGAAATTGTTCTTTGAGATATCATTGTATGGCATCTGCAAGTGGCTGAAGTCCATATGGATTACTTTATTTATTTATTTTTGAAATTCAGCATGACCTAAATCTTTTGGTTAAGCATTAAGAAGGCCAAGGCTAATGGGGTAATTAATAATTGAAAGGAATTAGCAGCATGCTTGTTGAAATAAAAAAGTTGAGCCCCTGCAAATAAAGTTTTCAATTCATGTTATTACTGGATATATATATGTGTGTATACACACACACACACACACACACACACACACATATATCTTATATATAAATCTATTTAGGATCAGACCCTTTTGCAGAATAGACCTTATTTGTCAAGTCCTTTCATACTATGAGGTATCTTTATATGAAGAGACACCAAAAGGAACTTCTCTGGTTTGAACTCAGGCCACACAGAATTCTAATGATGGAACAAAAGAACCTTTTTAATGGAAGTTACATCTTAAGCATATCTGCATGCAACAATAAAGCCATAATTTTAACATCAATTTGACCTCTAAAACAGGATTTCATTGTTTCCACTTTAGAAATCTGTTCTATTGATACAAATTTTGGTTCAACTCATGATGGTTATGTATTTTGAGTGATTAGTCTAGATTTGTTCATTTGCTGGCTTTTCTATGCTCTGAGGTCACTCAACCCAAATAATTAATTCAGAGAATGATTCCTTAATTTCTTAGATAACTAGTTTTCATATTCAATTAATACTTTTAAGTTTTATGGGTTCCTTTAGCAAATAGAAGGAAGATTTAATGTTCATTTACTTTAACTTTTTATCTTCTCTTACCACATTTATGTTTCAGATTTACAGTATGTTAAATTAATACATTAAAAATGTTTTCTATCTATTCTATATCAATGGCTCATCCATTTTGATAAGGGATTATCCAAAGCAGCATTTATTACTTACATTTTTCTCTGCATGTATAGGTTAATCCATTATGGTAATAAGAGATGGTTTTGCTTATAGGTACTTAGTTATGGTTGAGCTGGAATGCATTTGTAATTGGGGTTGCCCTTAAGCCAATTATAATTTTACAAGTAATTACACTCGAGGAAGATTTTATCCTATTTCAGACGATCTCTATATCTTCTGCTTAACATTTAATTTACATTAGGATTGATTCTTCTTAAGGTAAATCCAAAGTTGAACTTAAATTCTGCTTTGGATAACGAATGGTCACCCGGCCAAGTTTTTTGGTTTTTGTTTTGTTTTTTTTTTTTACCTCTATCTGAAAATCCTTCTTATTATTTATTTAGTCATGGAGAAGAATTTTTCCTTATTAACTGTTTACAGGTAGCTCGTACACTATGTTTTCAGTTAACGTTTATGATTTATTGTTTAAAGTCTGTCTCTTTTTTTATTATGTTCTAGCTAGTTCATTATACAAAGTATAAGGTTTAATCCTTCCTCCTTTTTGGGGGATGGCGGTGTTTGAAACTTTAGCGGGAAAAAATAGAATATCAAGCTCAGGAACACTGTATGTTCAGTGTGTCACTGGATCAAAGACTGGGGTACATGGCAGCACCAGCAAACAAAACATACATAGAGATCCGCAGGGTCACAGGATGAAAACCGCTACCTGGCACAGGTAAGTCTGGGCGCCTTCCGCATTCAGCAGCATATTGGGGATCCCACCGGTGTGGCGGAACAGACGTCCGCCCTCGGGACTTTGCAAAGTGCCCTCTGACACATCCCCTTCCAGCAGCGAGTGGTGCATCTTCTTAGAAATTCTTCATCATGCTCCTCCCTTGAATCGGCCTTTCGGGCACTTCAGCAGAAGCAAGGTAGTGGCCACCTCCAGGAGCGCTGCCCGCTCCACCTCGGGTATCATACGGGACACGAAGTCAAGGTCGAACTGCGCAGGGTTCGACCCGCCTCAGGTCGAACTGTCGAACTGCCTCAGACCTCGGTCGGTGGCCTGGAGGCTCGGGGAGGGGGGCGGTGGGGGGGGGGTCCCTGAGCCCCACTCCCCACACCGGCACGCTCAGCAGGTGGTGAAAGAGCATCTTTCTGCCCCGGGGAACAAGGGGCCCAGCGCTCTGCCCGTCTTGCTCCCAGGCAACGCTACACACTGTCATTGTGTTAACCATGCATTAAACCAACCATTGTATTACCCAGTTATTGTATGAAATTTTTAGACTACTATTACTTATTTAATTCATATTATGTTTGGAGTTCTGTTTGAAGAAGGTGAGCTATGTGCACACGTCAAAGCCTGATTCAGTTGGGTTTTTTATTGTTAATTTACTTTTAACTGCTTGGCTCCCCAAAGGTTCTATTAATGGACTAAGAGGACGTAGCTCATTTTATATATACTGAGCTAACATTGTTGCAGTAATTCTTGTTTTTATTTCATCACTCCTGAGAGTTTGCTGAAATGGTACTATACTGGCTAAATTAACAAGTGGATATGAAGATTTATTGATTATGGAACAGGATTCTTTAGAGGATTTTAAAGCATTACAGTATTTTGGATTTTAAGCTACTGCTGGTAGTACTTTGGTGAACTTAAAAACATATATATATGAATATATCAATATATTTATGAATATATGCATATATATGAATATATGTATATGTATATTTAACATTGTATATCCTAACATTTCTCCCAGTTGTTAGAATTCATGGGGATGCTTTCTTTATATAGTTCCAGAATACTTTGTTTTGACGTATCTTTAGAGAATTTGATTTCAAAGTCAAGATTAGTTTTTTTAATCTTATCTATAGAATAGTTGAATTGGGAAAATCATTTTCTTTTTAAATACATCTTTGACAAAGACACATGAATAAACATATATTATTAAATATATTATTAAACCCTTGGAAATCCAAATAAATAACTTTTATTTTTATTTTTTAAATAATAATAAATAACTTTTAGATTCATTGGTTGCATATCTATCCCTAGGAAAATGAGAATCTTTATGTTGTTGGTGTATTATCATTTTTTCAAGGTGGTAGCCTTGAATACAATAATCTTATTCTCATTTTGAAACTGGGAAAAGAATAAGATGGCTTGTGAATGGATTAGTGAATGGACAATTTATTTCACTTAATTTTATATTGTTTCGTTTGTTTTAAAAAAGACAGTGCTATTACATTTATGTATTTCTTCCATATGTTAACTCATACACACATGCACATGAGAGGAGGAAAATAATCCTAAGGGGTAAGTAGGAGGAAGTCCTGGAAAAAGTACAATTGGAGTTTCTCAAGCTCTGAGAAATGCTTCCGTCAAGACTCATAAACTATGAATAGCACATGTCTTTCAGGGGGCTGCACAGTGTTGGGTAAATGAGGAGGCAGAACTTGGCATGGGTGGTGAGAAAGTGGAAAATGACCTTAGCAGCTCCCTGAAAGCTGACAGCTTGGCGGTAACATTCCACAGAAAACATAAAAAACTTTTCAGATAGAATCAGTACTTGGAGAAGCCCACTCTGTGGCTGCAAATGAGTAAGACAGAGGAAAGGATACTTTGCAACCACGAAAGTTAATGAAACACCCTGTTCTTCAGGAAAGCATGCATGAGTGCGGTTTCTTTACCAGTGACAAGTCTATCTCCACTTTGAACTCCCTGCCTCCTAGATATATTAAAAAATATATGGATTGATAGATGATAGACAGAGAGAGAGAGAGAGAGAGAGAGAGAGAGAGAGAGAGAGAGAGAGAGAGATTAGATAGATACCCAGTCATTGATTTCTTTGTGTTGTCTGACGGCATCCCACTCTGAAATATCCACGTCTCTAAATCCTACCTAGAATCTCTGGCACATGTGCAAATACGATAATAAGCTCCTTCTAACTCCCTTTTACAGAAACACTCCAGTGTTCCTCTGATGTGTGTTGTCCCTTGTAGCAAGAAGCTAAATAACCCCTATGTGTTTGGTGAGAGATGTGTGGTGATCGTTGGTTGGGAAGCTTTGACAGTCATGGCAGGAGATGATCCCATGCTGGACTGAGATCCTAAAGGCATACTAGAATGCTGATAAAATGGCCCTTCATCTTGTCTGCCATTGATGGTAGCTGGAAGATGTAACACACAAGAGAGAGCATTTCAGAATTGTTTAAAACATCATTTTGGTGGTGGTTCAAAGGATACATTGGAATAGGAGCAGGACAGAAAGGAGATAATTTGGGTTGCAGTACTAGCAACCTGGACAAGAGGTGTCTAGTGTGTCTAGTGTGAATATAAAGATATAAAGAATTAGAGAGGAAAATTCCAGGGCATGGTAACTGATTCCAGTGATGACATTTACTGAAAAGCAGTGTAGAATAAACAGTTTTGGGGAGACTCAAATGATTTGTGGTTTAGGGGTTCCTTTTGAGATTACAGTTTTATAGCCCAGGAGGCAACTCAATCTTTTGATTTGAAACTCAGGAGAGATATTTGGGTTGGAATACAGATTTGGTTGCTACCAGCAGGTAGATGACAATAACAGCCATTTAATTTTTACAGGACATTTCATTATGTCCTATACTGGATGAACCCTAAAGGCTCTACTATTCTAGTTTTTCTCTCTCCTTCTAGTGACAAATTGAAGCACTCAACTGTAAAACACCAAGTAAAATTGAGTGGGATAATTTGTACCTGCTTTAAGAAGGCAAGTAAACTAGATTCAGGCAACTCATAAATACAGTTTGGCTAGGAGGTAGGGTAATAAACATTCTCTCCAGTTCATGAATCTAGATTGTCAAGCAGGAAAGACTTTAGGGAAAGCATTGCTCAGCTAATTGCTCAGGTCCAACCATACCCATGACAATGGAGGGGATCACACAAATAGATGTGTTAGTGGAGGATTTCTCTTACAAGTGGTCTAGTCCTTTTTCCTTTTCCATGGGGAGATTATATATATGAACGAAGGATAGCAGTATCAGTAGGGAAGAGAAGCATGGTATTCCTTAGCCAGAGGATTTTCAGTAATTATTCATCTCCACATTCATTCTAGTCTAAAGGATTTTTTTCAGACAGTCAAAATCTTGAAGAGTATTTGGATCCTTATAGAACATTCTTAGTCCATGATTAGGTAAAGCCTTTGTATAGCAGAGTTTTGTTTTGTCCCCAGTAGCTGTAGTCTGTGCAGATTTACTGTTTGATCTCACCCTTATCACCCTTATTTATTTGGAAGACAGCTTTGGAAGACATGAGAGTATATTGTAGGTCTAACAATATCAGACATTCATGCAGTAGACACCGTGTTACATACATGTATTATCATGTTGTATTGATTTGTCAGCACAACCTCATGAGTTAGTGAACAATTTCATCCTAATTTTAGGGTTGAAACAACTGAGATTTGGAAAAAAAAAGTCTATTATAATATAATTAGTAGGTATTGGAATTGTCTCTAGAGTTAGAACTCTTAAGTTTTACATTTACATAATAGAAAATTAGTGCATTGTCTTCTGATGAGGAAAAATATGTCACCGACCTAATCATTATATTGCCCTTGTTTGATAGCAATGCTTATCTAATTTGCTTCTATTTTTTGATTGGTTCAAAATATAATCGCTGCCAAATTGTATATTGGATATAAATTAGTCTCTTAACATTTTACATAATGTGGCTTCAGTTTCTCACTGATTGCACAATAATCCTCTTCTCCCTTTAATCTTCTCTAAAAATTGAAAAGTTCTTTTATTATATTTTAGAATCACTCTGTCTTTTAAGTATGTTCTCTTGAAAAACAGAAGGCTCTAACATGGATGTATTGATGTTTTCCTTTTCTACTGTTTGTTTGCTTTTAACCCCTATTGTGTGAAGAGAGTTCTCTTTGATCTGTCAGCCCCCCTGCCAATTTTTCCTTTTGGTATCCTGTCTGTGAACCTTCGTGTGCTGACTGAAAGCACAGTTTCTTGGATTCTACATTATATGAACTGAATCAGAGTCTCTAGGGATGAGGCGTATAAAGCTCAAGGGTTTTTATCAAGGATCCTATTTAAGTCTTATCAAGGATCCTAAGTAAGTCTTATACATACTATAGTTTGACAAGCACAGTTCTAGGGAGAGGTGATTGGACATAATTTTCTAGATTTTTATTTTTACCCTGCTAATCTTTAACTATATGATGAAAATACAAAATTTATTTTTATTTCCTCTGAAACTGCAGATAATACATTATCATTCCACACTCCTTATAAGTTTTGCAATATATTGTTAGTATCACATAATTAGTATATTAGTATAATCACACATATAAAACTCAAGTGTGTAAAGATTCATTTATTTAACATGTGGTTCAGTGTTGGAATTTGCAAACATGAATTAATACCAAATTCTACCCCTGAAATCAATATTACACACTACGTTAACTAACTTGAATTTAAATAAAATCTTGGAAGAACAAAACCAGACATTTTTAAAGAAGAACAAAGACTCACAGCTGTGGACACAGAGGATAAAAATTTTATTCTGAAAGGAAGAAGAAGAGACAAGGAAGATCTTACCATAACACTGGAAAAGGTTAGAAATTTTCCTTATTTCACAGCTAGCATGGCTGAAAGAGGGAAGGTAACACTATTGTATAAGCTAAAGACATCATGATTCAGTTTATCAGTTATCTTAGAAGAAAAAAAAACTAAATGATTAGTCTTGCCACTTTCAAAACTACTGTAAACATAAAATTACTTAGGGTGAATAAACTGAATATAAAAAGATGGACTGGTTTTGAATTATGGTTAGGTAAGGGAATAAAAGGGACATGGGGGTAATAAGGCAGGAAATGGAAGCCATAGGGGCAGAAAATAAGAGGGCAGATCTAGGGAGGTTTATGAATTGACAATCATAGCAAATTAGTAAGGTTTATGTATCAGTGGGGAAATGCTGCAGGGGAAAGAATGCAAGCATCTTAGACCGCTAATTGCTGCACACTATCTATTTCTTCCTCCTTCTTTAGGAGCAGATCATGAATATTACTTGGGCACTCAGTATTTTCACTGAGTTACAACACTTCCCATCCTTCATACCTAGATATGCTATGGAGACAATATTTGAGCCAATATGACATAAAGAAATTATAGAAGGTGGTTAATATTGTTAACCCAGTTGCGAGAAGCACTCTGTGTCCTTCCACTCCTCCTCCGTCCAGCTGTCTGGATTTGGATGTGGTGCACAGAGCTCCAGCAGCTCTCTTGTACCATGCAGTGCATAAGCATGGATGCCAAGCTTGAGTGTGGCAGCAGAATGATACAATAAACTCGATCTCCTTGGTGATGCACACACCAACCTTGGACTACCCATGTCCAGAATTTTTATGTAAGAGAGAAATTCTACCTTGATTAGGATTCTAGCTTTGTTTGCTTATTTGTTAGTTATCTAAAGCTGAAACTAATTTGAACTTAAAAGGTAGTCAGCAAAGAGAGTAAATATATGTTTCACTTTTTTTTCTCCATCTTTTCTTCAATTGACTTTAATGGAACCAAAATTTTAGCCCTAACTTTGGCTTTCTTCTTCTTATTTTTTGGTCTTTATTTAAATTCCAGTTAATTAACATACAGTATAATATTAATTTCAGGTGTACAACGCAGTGATTCGCCACTTCTATACAACACCTGGTGCTCATCACAAGTGCACTCCTTAACCCCATCACCTACTTAACTGATACCCCCACCCACCTATCCTCTGGTAACCATCAGTTTGTTCTCTATAGTTGACTCTATTTCTTGGCTTTCCTGTCTCTTTTTTGTCACCTATGATAATTTGTTTCTTCAATTGCACATATGAATGAAATCATATAGTATGTGTCTTTCCCTGATCGACTTATTTCACTTAACGTAATACTGTAGCTTCATCCACATCGTTGCAAATGGCAAAAATTCATTCTTTTTATGGCTGAGTAATATTCCATTATATATAAATATATATACCACATCTTCTTTATCCCTTCATCAGTCGATGGACATTTGGTCTCTTTCCATAATTTGGCTATTGTTGATAATGCTGCGATAAACACTGGGGTGCATGTATTCTTTTGAATCAGCATTTTTGTATCATTTGGGTATATACCTAGTACTGCAATTGCTGGATCATAGGCTGTTCTTTTTTTTAACTTTTTGAGGAACGTCCATACTATTTTCCAGAGCGACTGCCCCAGTTTGCATTTCCACCAACGGTGCAAATGGGTTCCCTTTTTATGCATCCTTACCAACACATATTATTTCTTGTGTTGTTAATTTTAGCCATTCTGAATGGTATGAGGTGATATACCATTGTAGTTTTGATTTGTATTTCCCTAATGATGATTAATGTAGAGCATCTTTTCATGTATCTGTTGGCCATCTATGTGTAAAACTTTCACTATTTGCAGATGATGTGACACTCTATATAGAAAACATGAGATTCCACCAAAAAATTGCTAGAAGTGATACAAAAATTCAGTAAAGTCTCAAGATACAAAATCAATGTATAGAAATCTGTTGTATTCCTATACACCAATAATGAAACAGCAGAAGAGAAATCAAGAAACTGATCCCAATTACAATTGCACCAAAACCATGAGATACCTAGGAATTAACCTAACCAAAGGGGTAAAAGATCTGTACTCTGAAAACTATAAAACAATTATGAAAGAAATGGAAGAGAACACAAAGAAATGGAAAAAATTTCCATGCTCATGGATTGAAAGAACAAATATCATTAAAATGTCTATGCTACCCAATGCAATCTACACATTTAATTCAATCCCTATCAAAATACCAATAGCATTTTTCACAGAGCTAGAACAAACAATCCTAACATTTGTATGGAAACACAAAAGACTCTGAATAGCCAAAGAAACCTTGAAAAAGAAGAGCAAAGCTAGAGGCATCATGATTCTGGGCCTCTAGTTATATTACAAAGCTGTAGTCATCAGGACAGTATGGTACTGACACAAAAACAGACACATAGATCAATGGAACAGAATAGAAAACCCAGAAATTAACCCACAATTATATGGTCAACTAGTCTTTGTCAAAGTGGGAAAGAATATCCAATGGAAAAAAGATAGTCTCTTCAGTAAATGATGTTGGGAAAACTGGACAGCAGCATAAAAAACAATGAAGCTGGGTCACTTTCTTCTACCACACACAAAAATAAATTCAAATGGGTAAAAGACCTAAGTGTGAGAGAAGAAACCATCAAAATCCTAGAGGAGAACATAGGCAATAACTTCTTTAACAGCAGCTATAGCAACTTCTTACTAGACATGTCATCAGAGGGAAGGGAAACAAAGCAAAAAATGAACTATTAGGACTTAACCAATGTAAAAAGCATCTGCACAGCAAAATTAAAAGGCAACCTTCAGAATGGGAGAAGATAATTGCCAATGACTATCTGATAAAGGGTTAGTATCCAAAATCTATAAAGAACTTATCAAACTCAATACCCAAAAAACAAATAATCCAGTTAAGAATGGGCAGAAGAAATGAATAGACACTTTTCCTAATTTAGGCTTTAAACTCAAATGTCTGGGAATTCCTTTAGCAATAGAGGAAAAGACATCATACGTACTCATATCCAAAGAAAGCTATTCTGCATCAAGGAGCCTAGACAGAGACTTGAAGAAGGATGGCACTTTAGAGTTTCTGCTTGCTGATATGCCTGGGTGGCTCAATGAATTAAGAGTCTGACTCTTGATTTTGGCTCTAGTCATGATCTCAGGGGCATGAGTTCAAGCCCCACGCCGGGCTACATGGTAAGCTTGGAGTCTGCTGAAGATTCTCTCTCTCTCCCTCACTCTCTGCCTCTCTCTCTTTCTCTCCCCAAAAAAAGAAATTTAGGGTTTCTGCTTGCTAATGAATAATGATGTTATTGGTTAATACAGTTAATGATGTCACTAGTCAAAATCTTTAATTCCTTAAACAAATCATTGCCAACTCATATATCTAGTACATGTTGGTCTGAGAATCATAGGCAATATCACCTTAGTGCCTGGTCCTGCACTTTTCAAGCATCTGCTTTATAATCTACCCCTATCAGTCTGACCTTTATTTCTTACATTCTGAAAGTGGTATTTCAGAAAAAAAGCAATGAGCAAAGATCCTGAAGCAATGAAACAGAGCCCTCAGCTTTAATAATTTTGATAATATGTACATTTGTGAATGAGATGTGTGAATTTTTTTATTGACAGTGATGGTAGATTTAGCTGATCCATCTTTGGTAAAAGAGGAATTGACTAAGGGTCAAATTCTTAGATGTCCCTCAGACTAGAGGGAAGGGCCACAGAATCAACTGTTCATTCTTTCCTTTTGTTTGTTTATTTTTTTCCCATAATTTCAGTTTGTCTTGTTTTGTATACTTTTGTGTAGACTGAAACTTAAATAATTCATAGTTATGTAATGGTATTTTGCTTTTGATATATCTACTAATTTTCCCAAGTCTGCTAATATGATCACTAGAAAATGTAATTAAAGGAAGTGATGGACAAGTATTTTGTTTCTGTAGCCCTAACACTTAAAACATTTACTAGACAATCTAATTGAAAACACATTTTTCAACAAATTAGGAAAATGTTAAAATAACAGGAGATAGCCATATACAAAGTCCTATAAATTCATAAAAAGGCTACACTATGAATATAAATATCATTTAAATGGAATTTAAGTGCATATAGTGGCCTGATTCACAATTAACACAGGAAAGTAAGGGCCTACACATTTACTGTGATTTCAAGAAGTACAAAATACAAAATTAGCTGGTTTTTTTTTTACCAGCTAAATTATGTCTGAAATCCAAAAGTAGAATTAAATAGCAGAGCATCCCTTGAGCACAAAGGACTGGATTCATACTTTTACCTTTGCTTTCTCCCAATACTCACTATAATTGCTCTAGTAAAGACTAGATGCACAGGGACCAAGGGAAGGAGAGATCACAATATATTTGTGGAAGAGGGAAAACAGGTAGATGAATGTTCAGTGATTTAAAAAAGCAGGGAAATTAGAAATCCAAACAAGTGGTCAGGAAAATGCAAAAGACAGACAATTCATATTCAACCATGGAAAGGCTCAGATACAAGAGGCAACAGGGGTCTCCAAAAATGGAGATTCAGGTGGAGAAGTTTTGTTTTAATTGTATAAGATGCTGTTTGTTACCTGATCCGTTTTCACATCTGGCACAGCTGGCAACTACAGTTGCTCAGTGCCAACAGGAGAAATTCACTCTATCAAGGGTCATACTAGATACTATACTAGAAGGAATCCAGACTCCGGGATGTTAGTCACAGATGATAGCAGGGGTATTAAGTGAAATGCAATACACTGAGCTGTGAGATTCATCAGCGCATTTGCACAGTTACCTATCACTGTCAGACTTAAAATCCATCATTAGGAGTGTGAAAGTTTCATTTCTAGATAAAAGCCTGTACAAGGTAATATTCTTAAAGATACTGACTGTAGGGGTTCCCCTGTCAAAACATGTCAACTGGAGGTAGATCACCCACCAGTTTGCAAGCCCTGGTCATGCATTCAGACCCTCAATATACTTTCCAGTGCTTCTTACTAACAGGAGTTCATAGCAAATAATGGCAGGAAATTTAGGTAAGCAATTCAATATGAAAGGCAAAGACCAAAATGAAAAGATGTAAAGGAAATGACATATATATATGTGTGTTGTGTGTGTGTGTGTGTATACACGTGTGTGTGTGTGTGTGTGTGTGTGTGTGTGTAATGAGAGAGAATATGAGTGCAAGTGAGCATGCAAACAGGAAACAGGAATAAATATTTATATCTATATTCTCAGAGGAAATTAGAAAATATTCCATGACATAAGAAAAAAGATGCTAAAGATAAAATTTGGAAAATCATAAAAAGGCTTGATGAATATTTAAAATATGATAGCTCAGTCAGTTAAGCCTCCGACTTTGGCTCAGGTCATCATCTCATAGCTCATGGTTCAATCCCTGCGTTGGGTTCTGTGCGGACAGCTCAGAGCATGGAGCCTGCTTCAGATTCTGCGTCTCCCTCTCTCTCTGCCACTCCCCCACTTGCATTCTGTCTCTCTCTCAAAAATAAACATCACAAAAAATAAAATATTATAGCAGAAATTAAGAATGAAAGAATTGGAAGCAAAATTGAAATACTCTCTCATAGAGTAGGAAAAAAGGTCATGCAATGAAAAGTAAAAGTGAAAAAGTAATGATATTAGGGAATAACTATAGGTTGTCCAGTAACTGAATGATAAAAATTCCAGAGAGAGAGAGAACTGGGAAGCTAGAGGAGAGAAAATTATCAGGCAAATAATTTAAAAATGTTTTGAAGAACTGAATAATTAATATCTTTCCAGATTGAATAGGTCTGATAGTGTCTAGAAAATATATTTTAAAAGGCATATCAAAAAGGAATCTGAGCAATGAGAAAATCCTAAAAAATATATATATATGTATATATATGTGTGTGTGTATATATATATATGTATATATATATGTGTATATACATATATATATATATATATGGAGAGAGAGAGAGAGAGAGAGAGAGAGAGAGAGAGGGACGTACAAGGTATCTAAAAATTGTATGTTCAGACATACAAGGTATCTAAAAATTTCCTCTCTTGCGCTCTTTCCAAGGACTCCACCGAAAGAGGCATTCCACCAAAATGAGACAATGAATTAAAGAGTGAAATATATTTTAAGAAACAGAGGATTAAAGCTGTATCTGGGAAAGAATCTCCCCCAAAAATTAAAACTGAAGAGCCCAAGATATCAACTTTGCATTGAATTTGGAGAACAATTCAGCTCTCAGAGTCCAGATTTGAGAAGAAGGATTTAGGACTCCCAAAGAAATATTTTCAAAAATAAAACACACCAAATAGGATGTTTGATGATTTTTAATATTTTTAAGAGGAAATTTACAATTCTGATTGGTAGTTTGGAAGTTGGTTACTGATACATTAAGATACAAAGAACAAAGCAAACAAAACAAAAATAATTGTTACCTAAAGGACAATGAAAAGAAAGAAAATGAAAATGAAATCATAATGTACTTCAGCAAAACATTTTATTTATAATGCAATAAAGACATTGCCAAGCATTGACTTTAGCAAACATTATTAATAACTCAATTGAGGAGCTGGAGAAATGGAAGGATGTTTTGATTTATAATTTAAGAGACCAGCTAAATCCATACTGGATATTTTTAAAAACTAAAAATCAGAAACAATACTATAAATAAATTACTTAGAAACATGTAATTAAATGTGAAATTATCAAGTGAAAGAGTTGAAATAGGTCGTTTCTGAGAAAGAGAATATATAGTAAGAAAGGGGGAGTGTTTTTCATAAAAATGTCATGCATTTTGCAAGATGGACTACACTATAATATTTTCATTTATAATTCTAAATAAAAGAAAAAATATTTTCTAGAAGATGTAAATATTCCTTGCACAATAACATCTTAAGGCTCTTATGCCTTTGTAATTTGGAGTGTTCAACATTATCAGCTCTTTCTTAAGCTGGCTTTGCACAGAATTGGAGGAGAAGGAAGCAGGGGCCACTGTCTGTGGGGGTGAATGGAAGAGGAAGACACAGCCATACATATCCATTTCATACTTTCTAGCTTACCCTGCTGTTGCTTGGGGCACTATTTATTATCTAACGGCAAAAGATCAAACATAATTCACTATGTTAAAAATAACAAGTCACTATTTTAATGAAGAAAAAGTACAGAAAGCCAGAAAATACTGAAACCACTTTAAGAACTTATATATTTGTAATTATTTAACATACCTATATAATTATATATTTATTATCATAAATATATAATAAATCTATGTTATTATGTAATTCTATTATTAAGAAATATGTTTTGGATTTGTATCGTACACTATACAAAGTGACACAAAGCAGGACTCTAGCTTTTACAGTGACTTCAAATGATTCTGTGCTATGGCAGAATGATTTACTTACAATCAGCACTTTTTTTTTTTTTTTTTTAAACATGACTGTTCTTCTGTTACCATTTTTATGCCACCTTCCTTTGGGAATCAATATTAATACTATTTCCAAGCATGATAGGAAGATCAACCTAAGAGTTATTTTTTCCAACGGTTGCCTCCAAGGACCTGTTTATAAAGTTAAACCTCTTCTCAAGGACTCTTCTTCTGATGTGATTGAGTGAAGAGATTGATGAAGTCAAACAAACTTGCAAAAATCTTTTAGGAAAAAACTCTATAAAAACAGAAAAACCCCTGATCTTTAGGTAATACAGGCCTTTGCCTTCTCTCTCTCTCCCCCTCTCCCTCCTTGCCTCCCTCTCCGTCTCCCCAGATGCATATGCAAATACACCACACACACATCAATATAAGTAGATGCATCTATCATCTATCATCGCCCTATCTATGTACAGTTACAGGCTGAAAAGTGTGTTGAATTGTCATGGCAATAGATATTACAAAAGATCAGATTGCAATATTATTACTCTACTGTTGTTATTTTTCACATAATGTTGGGCTACATATTAATGATAGATGGAGCATGCTTCTAATGGTCTTAATCACCTGAAGCAAATGGAGCATTGTCTAATCTTTGAGTATTTCCCAAAGAAACATTATATAAAGATCTCCTGGATATTTTTTAAAGTTGCAAATTACCAAGTCAATGTCTACAGAATTATCATGTCCAGAAACAGAGCCCAGGATATGGACTTTTAAAATACTTGCTTCTTTGTGAAAAAGTGAAAATCACTGTCTGAGTTCTTCCTTACATTTGCTATGCATTTCTCAGTATGAAATAGGATCCTATTGTCATTAACATGACCAGCATTTAAATTTTGGCTCAAACAATCTACTGCACTGCACTGCAAAAGAATATGAAAATTTAGAAAGAACTGTATAGTTCTTAGATTAGATTAAACCAGTGGCTCCTAAAAGTGGTTCTGTATACTAGCTGGATAAGTATCTTGTGGACACTTTTATTTAAAATTGATTAGGATATGTTAACTAAAATTTAAATAAACACTTGAAACAACAAAAATAGATTAGTAACTTTCCCCATAACCCTAAGATCACAACTTTCTAGAGTGTATTCTGGTAAGTAATAGATAAAAATTGAGCTGTTTCAAACTACCTGCTTAGACTGAGGTGATTTTTGTCTTAAACACAGCCTTTATTTATATTTAATTATAATAACACTGAATAATAATAGTTTCTGCCACAGTTTTAAGGTTCTATTGCATAAAGCCACAGACACAATGGCTGAAAGATAGATCTTCCCTAGAGTTACAAATTTAAAGGGTAAGAAACCACAGGGGTGGGGTGTGGGGTGGAGAATCCTTGCCTTAATTTGTCACTGGGCTTTGAGATCTTGACTCTTGTAGAAATAGGAATTCATCCCTTAGGCTCACAGGTATTTTTTCCAAACTACAATGGACTTTCAGAACCTTGAATGAGGGTCTGAGGGAGCACATGGTATAAGATATTTTCTGAAGACAAGATATTAAGTCACATGTGTCATGAAGGAGCAGTGAGACTTCAGATACAGTGACAGGAATATAATTGCCAGAGAACTTCAAAAAAAAAAATCTTGTCATCAAAGATAGATTTCTTTTAAAGGGCTGGAAAGACCCCAAATATTTATAATGGTTATCTGTGAGTTACAGGGACAATTTAAAATTTTTTCTTCTTTATAGAATTCTTTAATTTTTTCTCAGTAAAGATCATGCAATAGTGTTATATTCAGGAAAAATAATATGTTTCCTGAAAAATTTTAACATGCTTCCCTAAATGGAAAATTAGGTAGGTTTATTTTTATTTTTATTTTTTTATGGTCACATTGCTGGAAAGTGAGCTGGCAAATATTCAAACTTTGGTCAGTCACTTCAGGCTCTGCCTCGGTTCACAAAATTTGCATCTATGTAGTAGAAAGTGTTCCTGGTTAATTTGAGCATTTGAGATTTTTCAGATTTGGGCTTTAGGGTTCCAGTATGTCTCTAGGAGTGAAGAGCCATCTTGGCAATAGCTACAGTGTGGTAGGACAGTCAGAGAAAAGGCCACGATATGGGAGAATATGCTTAATTAAATTTACCTACAGTGTTTCTTTAGGAGATAATGGGACTTTATGAATTGAGATTGTTAATAAAGTTAATAGAGGACATATCCAAGTAAAATATAGGATATTCCTGTTTTTCTTTTATGTGAGATTCCCAGAAAGACCAAAGGATTTTTGAAAGTTCAACGTATACTCGACCTATAGACTTAGGTGGGTGTAGACGTGAACTTGACAGTCCTACGTGGCAATCTGCTTGTTAGATGTTGGTACAGCTATTGTATATTTAGATTTATTGTTAAATACATCCTGCAACATTTAAGTGTTTTTAACAGCATGGATATAAATATAGGAGATGAGCAGGAAAGCTTTTGTATAAGGGAGCAGGATTATTTGATAGTGACTAACATTTCTAGACAGGAATATTGATGAATGACTTTCTGCTTTTGACAACTTGGCAGCTGTCACTGTACAAAAGGACATTTGTTTAGAGTGGGTTTGCAGTTCCTGTTCTGAGAACTGTATTTTTTAAGAAGTCCAGCTCTCTTTAATTCTCTGAGTCACACATATGTGACTAAATACAAAATTTTCAGTGCATTCTCTGAAATTTTATGTTCCTCCTTGCTCTGAAAAGAGAAACTGGAAAGTCCTCCTTGATGGACATAGGAGCATGGACAGATAACAATTACTTAGACATCTCCATGTCTATGCCGCGATTAGTCACCGTACCTCACGAGAATCAATTAAAATGATACAATCCCAGATCCTAGTGGATGTAGAAACTGAGCAAACAGTTCTTGAATCTCCAACGTTTGGGGAAAGGTTTTATTACTTTTATTTTTAAAATTTTTTTTAATGTTTACTTATTTTTGAGACAAACAGAACATGAATGGGGGAGGGTCAGAGAGAGAGGGAGACACAGAATCCAAAGCAGGCTCCAAGCTCTGAGCTGTCATCACAGAGCCTGAAACGGGGCTCGAACTCACGGACCTTGAGATCATGACCTGAGCCGAAGTTGGACGCTCAACCAACTGAGCCACCCAGGCGCCCCATACTTTTAATCGCTTCATCGTGATTTCCTACTCTGCTTCTTCTTAAGCTACTGTCTTGTGATGAAATTCACTCAGAAGTTAAATGGGCATGAGCTTCTACGTAATTACTGCTGCCTGGGATGTGAGTATAATGGCTGGAGCACTAGCAGTCCTATTTGTATCATTGCAATAACTTCCTGCTTGGCTTTCTGCTCCAACTCTTGAACCATTACTGTCTCTTCTCAATAGAACAGCCAGAGAGATTCCTTTCAAAGACAGAGGAATCATTTCACTCTGTTATAAACTCTCCAGTAACCTTCTTGCTCATTCAAAGGGAAAGCCAAAGTCATGTTGGTGGACTACAGATCACTACAGTTTGGAGTCTTTTAAAATTTGGATCTCATCTTAAATTCCTGTCCCCATGTCGTAGACTCTGAGTCTAAAGTTCTCTCTTGTTTAGCAAGAAAGTGGGGCGCAGGAAGAAAAACAGGTGATGGCTAATGTCTGGGAAAAGACAAGAGCCCTGAATAAGAATCCTTGCCCTGTTTTTATCAGGATCAGAAGGCTTATAAGCATGGCGATGGATGTGCCCAAAGCAACAATGAATTTGTGAACATTAACTTGTGGATGTGAGGGAAAGGGGGTCTTAAGATATACAGGGTTAGGGGTTTGGGTTAATACAAAACAAAATCTGAGTGCTGGGCAGTTGGGAGGAAGGTTGTTTACAATGGACATGAGGCAGCACCTGTTTATCTTAGCTAGCCTAGGGGTAAGACAGATAGGGGGAAATAACCTCAGGGTTAATAAGGCATCTTTTCTTTTGTTAACCATCTCTGCTCTGGGCTGCTTTGCCTGCAGCTCAGGGGTCCTTAGTTCAATTTACCTAACTTGGCCCTATCCTCTTATGAAAGCATCTTTTCTGCTATAGTACTAAATTGGGGGTGCTTCCACCCTGAATATCTAATCTTGTTTATTTCATATACCTATGTATTGGGCACCTTTGCACCCATTCCTATTTTGGGTCTTTACCCTTCCTCTCTATTCTGGGGGCTCTGCACCCCTTTCTATTCTGGGGTGCCTTTTCACCTCCCTATTTTTAGCGGCTTTACACCTCCCTATTCTTAGGGTGCCTTTGCACCTCCCTCTTCTTGGGTTGCCACTCTGGTTTACCCAAACTCGGGTGTGAGCATTCTATGGCTTTGTATTTCTTTATGCCTTGTTAACCCATTGGTGTAAGCCCAGGGGGATTCCTAAGCTTATCTCCCACACCCCATACTTTTCACATGACTCATTCTCCTCCAATACACTAGCCTCTTTCTTTTCCTTAAATGATTCATGCATGCTGCAGACCATGACTTTTTTCCTTCCTCTATCTGGAACATGCTTCTTCAAGATGCCTCCCTTATCCCTTCAAGTTTTGGACAATTCTCAACTGCTCAATGAGACCTCCTTGACCAACTTATTTAAAATTATTATGCCCATCACTCCTTATCCTTTCTTCTTTGATTTTTTTTTTCTTCATGGACCTTCCTATCTTCCAACTTGGTATAACATGTAATGATTTTGTTTAAGGTGTCCTCGATGACTAGAATACAAACTTTGTGTTGGTGAGGCTTACTTGTTTCCCTTTTATCAGTACTCTATCTGCTATACCTCGAACACTGCTCAGCTCCAGAGCTTCTTGTTCATGTGCCCAGTGCAATTGCCAACAGCCTCAGACTCAGAAGGGCCCCCACAGTTTTGGATTTAATACTCTGCAGTTGCCATCTTGAAATGTAATTCTTTTTTTTTTTTAACATTCTTTTTTTAAAGTCTATTCATTTATTTTGAGAAAGACAGAGAGAGTGTGAGTGGGGGAGGGTCAGAGAAAGAGTGAGAATCTCAAGCAGGCTCTGTGCTGTCAGAACAGAGCCTATGTGGGGCTCGAACTCACAAAACCATAAGATCAGGACCTGAGCTGAGATTGATAGTCTGATGCTTAACTGACTGAGCCACCCAGGCTTCTCTTGAAATGTATTTCTTGAATGTAATTTTTAATTTTGTTTTTTTAGAAAGGAGAAACAATGCTTTTTAAAATATTTTTTTATTTATTTTGAGAGAGAGAGAGAGAGAGAGAGAGGGAGTGGGGGAGGAACAGAGAGAGAGGGAGAGAGAGAATCCCAATTAGGCTCTCACTGTCAGCACAGAGCCTGACTGACACAGGGGTTGAATCCGTGAACCATGAGATCATGACCTCAGCTGAAATCAAGAGTTTGACACAACCAACTGAGCCACCAGGGGCCCCTCGTGAGTGTAATTCTTAATGATTTTCTCTTTGAGTTTGTATTGTAAGTGAAGTCCAATTAGCCAATGAAGTATGTACCTGGGTCTTGGAGCCTGAGCTCTGAAGGCCTGTCTCCTGCCATTTTCCTGCCTCCTCTGGCAGATTCTGAGCTACCTGCTCCCCTGACTCCAAGGATCCCAGATTCTGTCTGTTTTTCCCTTACTGCCCTTGTCCCCTGGCATCTTGGGTAGGTCTTAGTAATGGCAGTTGGACTGGTATCATCATAAAGCATTTGGTGCATGACTTGGTGGAGTTGAGCCTCTTTTTCTGCCCCATTCAATACCAAAGGTGAGTAAATCTTACAGTCACTATTTCTAAACACCTTCCTTTTATAACCATCAACTTATCCCTCCTATGTGTACTGAGGTATATATTAAGAGCTAGTCATTTTCTTCATGGATTATGCAACGGCTTAGCTGGTTTCTGGCCAGTTTTTTCTCCTTTCCAATCATTCTGAGGTCTAGGATTAGACTCTCTTTCTTCCAGCAAGCCCCGTGGCTCTCCATCTTTCTCAGCATGTTCTTACATTTCCTTATTTTGTAGCAGTATGTGTTATATGCCACGTTCCTTTTATGGAAACAATAATTTACAAGTTCAGTTTAAAGGAAAGTAGTTAGGAACTGAAAATAAACTGTGGATAGCATCCCTTACTACAGGCTTTCAAAGATATGTCAGTTTTCAGGAAATATGTTTATATTTTTAAGAAAGTATTTGATTTAATGGTATATTTCTAAATTATAATGGTACAATAGGTATTTCCATCCAGTTATTGCAGAAGGCATAACCTTTTAAAGATACTCTACAGATGTCAGAATTTCTTAATCAAAATCCTAGGAAACCTAATCAATTTTGTAGAACGTGGATACACCCTCTTAAAATAATCTCATTTTAATGAGAAGTGTGGGCTCACAGATTGTCCTGCTAGCTTCCTCCCACCCCACCCCCCAGCTCAACAGAGCTGCATCCAGATATCCTGGGAGCAGGCCATTATATAATGAGAAAATAAATACATTTCACTTTTAGATTTCAAAGGCAAGCTGTTAGGTTATTTCATCCTGATCATTTTTTTTAGACGTCTTTTCTGCACATCAAGATTGTCGGTCGTTCCCCCTGACATGTGTGAGGAAGTAAGTGAGCCTAAGCCAAGAGAGTAAAGTAGGAAAATGAATGAATAAGAAGGAAGAATTACAAAAGAAAAGCATTTCCATGGGCAATAATGAGAAAAAAAGGCTGTAAATGACCATCAGCACATCCTGTTAGATAGCAAATTACCTAATTTCTTGGCCTTCTTAGTACCGGCAAACATAAAACCTGGATCAAATCACCAACCTGAATCCTAACTAGAATTTCTAATACTTTCACTTTCCTCTAAGTAATTATCCCCAGTATTCAACAACTTATGTCTTAGATAATTTATTAATATACTAAATTACCCCATTTTAATTTGAGATGAACAATCCAGTTATTTCAGTGTTTTGATGTATGAAATGGTTCCCAGGAAATAAATGTAATCATGCAAACATACTGAAAAAAAGCAAATGATATTTGTCTTCAAGTACTCCTAGGATTATTAAAATACATATATTCATTTGCTAACCAGTTAGCCATGTGAGAAGTGAGATGATTCATTTTCAAAATACCAAATGAAGGCTGTGCCCTCTAGTTAACTATAGGTTTACAACCTACCGGAAATATGTACAACCCCCACCCCCACCCGACAATGGAGTCCCAAACCCTTAGACACTTCACTTCCTAGTTCTTCTTCCTCTCCCCATTTCATGGGCTTATTTTCGCGAGCTTTGCAATGAGCGTGTGCCAAAAAACTGACTTCCAGGTAAGGCTGTAATTTCCATAGTACTTAGCCAGTGAGGAATCAGAAGGACTTACACGCTAGGAGATAAATTGCCTGCTGTAACTGACTCAACTGTGCCTGTCCATCAGACACTCGCTCTTGCAAGAAGGTTGATTAAAGCCTCGCTTCACTGTGCTCTGAGTCTCCACGTCCTTCCTTTAATTCAGTCAGTGGGCTTATTTCTCACAGCCATCAAAATGTATTTACCAGATTTTTTTTGTAGAGGTCTCTAGAGATGTGGAGAATTAGCAAAGGGTGATGTGCCCAAAACCTCAGGAAAGGTACAGACAGAAGTTCTAGAGTAATAACAGCTGACATGTGTGAGTAGAGCTACTTAAAAGTGCCAACTGGGCTAATGAGACAATTACAATTAATGTGTTTAGTGCCCACTGTGTGTGAGGTTTCCTAGCAGGCACTGGGGATAGGAAGGTGAATGAGAAGCACAAGATTCTGGATTGTAAAGCAAAAGGATTAAAATAAAATGAAGTTAACTGGGTGCACTGCAATGGGAATAATCTCTTCCACATATTCTGGGATCCATGAGAGAAAAGTGGGGAGAGAAATGGATATCATTTCAATTACTGAGCATAAAAACCTTGCAAAAATAATAACTAATGTTCAGAGATTTTTCAATGGGTGCCAGGCGCTCAGTTATGAGCATTAAAGGAATTATTTCATTTAATCCACAGAAAATCACATGAAATAAAGACTCCCCTTATCCTCCATTTCTAGAGTTTTGCCCTGAGGCTCAGAGTTTAACTAACTCTTTAAATTTACGCAGCTATTAGTGGCAGACTAATCCCAGAGGCTGTACCCTTAATAACTACACTGTGCAATGTAAAATTGCATTTTAGGTATGGTAAAAATAGTGAGGGAAGTCAAGCCTGTAGTAACTAACATTCTCAGGCTCACAAAACTTTTGAGAAGGAAATGCTATTAAAAGTAATAACTACATGATTTCAGATTACCTGTTTTTTGGGTTTTTTTGTTTTGTTTTGTTTTGTTTTTCAACTAAACCAAAGCTGCCTCCTGATGAGATTAAAATGGAAGTTTGGGGTGATGAGCAAAAGAGAAGTGAGTGGAAATAAGGTTGACTGGGCAGCAGGGTGAGAAATCAGTGGGAGGCTGTATAATTCCTACTTATGCAAGCTGTGTATTTTTATGTTATAGTTTGACATCTTTTCCACATTTCAATCGGCATGAGTTTTGGAAGAATTAATTTAATGAAAAAGCATATTTAATCTTTCGGAAGAAGGAGAAAAAGCAATATTTATTTTTATTTCTCCATCCAAATATCACGGACTCTACAGTGGCTAGAGTCTAACTGAATATTTTAAGTAAATAACACTGTAAATCTTTCAAGAAATATGAGTACTTTAGATATTTAAGGAAAATAGTGTGGTTTCCAGAATTGATGTGCACTTATAAGGCACTTGGAGAGGACTAACTCATTTTCCTTCAAGATGCTGGATGAACTTCTACTTTATGCATCAATATTTCTGATGCTGCCCAGATACATTCACTGGAGGAGAATGTGTTAGAGCAGTGGCTACCAGAACATTTGAATTGCTGTTCCATTTAATTTCATTTTGTATCCTTTCTTGGTTAAGTTTTCTGACATATGCTCAATGTATTGTTTATATTGTTAATGCTGATAATACTAATATTTTCCTTATTTCTTTTTCAAATTCATGCTTTGAAAGGCATCTCTGAACTAAGAATCAAAATGTGCACATATCCTCTTCTATTTCTTGTAATGTTTAATGATAGTATGCAATTTCTCAAATAAGCCTATTATAGACTAATTATTTGACACCAAGCACTACAATCTAATGATAAGTATATTTATTAATTGCTTGTCATTTTCTTTGTTTAGAATTTTTTTTCTTTAAATTAATTTGTTTATTTTTTAACTTACATCCAAATTAGTTAGCATGTAGTGCAAGAATGATTTCAGGGAGTAGTTTCCTTAATGCCCCTTACACATTTAGCCCATCCCCGCTCTCACAACCCTTCCAGCAACCCTCTGTTAGTTCTCTATATTTAAGAGTCTCTTATGTTTTGTTCCCCTCCTTGTTTGTTTTTTTCTGTTTTTTTAAAATATGAAATTTATTGTCATATTGGTTTCCATACAACACCCAGTGCTCATCCCAACAGGTGCCCTCCTTAATACCCATCACCCACCCTCTCCTCCCTCCCCCCCCCCATAAACCCTCCGTTTGTTCTCAGTTTTTAAAAGTCTCTTATGTTTTGGCTCCCTCCCTCTCTAACCTTTTTTTTTTCCCTTCCCCTCCCCCATGGTCTTCTGTTAAGTTTCTCAGGATCCACATAGGAGTGAAAACATATGGTATCTGTCTTTCTCTGTGTAACTTATTTCACTTAGTATAACACTCTCCAGTTCCATCCACGTTGCTACAAAAGGCCATATTTCATTCTTTCTCCTTGCCAAGTAGTATTCCAATGTGTATATAAACCACAATTTCTTTATCCATTCATCAGTTGATGGACATTTAGGCTCTTTCCATAATTTGGCTATTGTTGAAAGTGCTGCTATAAACATTAGGGTACAAGTGCCTCTATGCATCAGTACTCCTGTATCCTTTGGGTAAATTCCTAGCAGTGCTACTGCTGGGTCATAGGGTAGATCTATCTTTAATTTTTTGAGGAACCTCTACACTGTTTTCCAGAGCGGCTGCACCAGTTTGCATTCCAACCAGCAGTGCAAGAGGGTTCCCATTTCTCCACATCCTCTCCAGCATCTATAGTCTCCTGATTTGTTCATTTTGGCCACTCTGACAGGCGTGAGGTGGTGTCTGAGTGTGGTTTTGATTTGTATTTCCCTGATGAGGAGCGACGTTGAGCATCTCTTCATGTGCCTGTTGGCCATCCGGATGTCTTCTTTAGAGAAGGGTCTATTCATGTCTTTGGCCCATTTCTTCACTGGATTATTTGTTTTTCGTGTGTGGAGTTTGGTGAGCTCTTTATACATTTTGGATACTAGCCCTTTGTGTGATATGTCATTTGCAAATGTCTTTTCCCATTCCGTCGGTTGCCTTTTAGTTTTGTTGGTTGTTTCCTTTGCAGTGCAGAAGTTTTTATCTTCATGAGGTCCCAATAGTTCATTTTTGCTTTTAATTCCCTTGCCTTTGGGGATGTGTCAAGTAAGAAATTACTGCGGCTGAGGTCAGAGAGGTCTTTTCCTGCTTTCTTCTCTAGGGTTTTGATGGTTTCCTGTCTCACATTCAGGTCCTTTATCCATTTTGAGTTTATTTTTGTGAATGGTGTGAGACAGTAGTCTAGTTTCAATCTTCTGCATGTTGCTGTCCAGTTCTCCCAGCACCATTTGTTAAAGAGACTGTCTTTTTTCTATTGGATGTTCTTTCCTGCTTTGTCAAAGATGAGTTGGCCATACGTTTGTGGGTCTAGTTCTGGGGTTTCTATTCTATTCCATTGGTCTATGTGTCTGTTTTTGTGCCAATACCATGCTATCTTGATGATTACAGCTTTGTAGTAGAGCTAAAGTCTGGGATTGTGATGCCTCCTGCTTTGGTCTTCTTCTTCAATATTACTTTAGCTATTCGGGTTTTTTTCTGGTTCCATACAAATTTTAGGATAGTTTGTTCTACCTCTGGGAATAATGCTCGTGTTATTTTGATTGGCATTGAATGTGTAGATAGCTTTGGGTAGTATTGACATTTTAATAATATTTGTTCTTCCTATCTAGGAGCATGGAATCTTTTTCCATTTTTTTTGGTGTCTGCTTCAATTTCTTTCACAAGATTTCTATAAGTTTCAGCATATAGACTTTTCACTTCTTTGGTTAGATTTATTCCTATGTATTTTATGGTTTTTGATGCAATTGTAAATGGGATCAATTCCCTGATTTCTCTTTCTGTTGCTTCATTGTTGGTGTATAGGAATGCAACTGATTTCTGTGCGTTGATTTTATATGCTGCAGCTTTGCTGAATTCATGGATCTTTTCTCACAGTTTTTTGGTGGAATCTTTTGGATTTTCCATATAGAGTATCATGTCATCTGCAAAGAATGAATGTTTAACATCCTCCTGGCCAATTTGGATGTCTTTTATTTCTTTGTGTTGTCTGATTGCTGAGGCTAAGACCTCCAATACTATGTTGAATAACAGTGGCAAGAGTGGACATCTCTTTCTTGTTCCTGACCTTAGGGGTAAAGCTCTCAGTTTTTCCCCACTGACGATGATATTAGCGTTGGGTTGTTCATATATGCCTTTTATGATCTCGAGGTATGTTCCTTCTGTCCCTACTTTCTTGAGGGTTTTTATCAAGAAAGGATGCTGTATTTTGTCAAATGCTCTCTCTGTATCTATTGAGAGGATCATGTGGTTCTTGTCCTTTCTTTTATTGATGTGATGAATCACAGTGATTGGTTTGAGGATATTGAACTAGCCCTGCATCCCAGGTATAAATCCCACTTGGTCGTGGTGAATAATTTTTTTAATGTATTGTTGGATTCAGTTGGCTAGTCTCTTTTTGAGGATTTTTGCATCCATGTGCATCAGGGAAATTGGTCTGTAGTTCCCCTTTGTAGTGGGGTCTTTGGTTTTGGAATCAAGGTAATGCTGGCTTCATAGATGAGTTTGGAAGTTTTCCTTCCATTTCTATTTTTTGGAACAGCTTAAAGAGAATAGGTGTTAATTCTTCCTTAAATATTTGGTAGAATTCCCCTGGAAAGCCATCTGGCTCTGGACTCTTGTTTTTTGGGAGATTTTTGATTACTAATTTTATTTCTTTACTGGCTATGGGTCTGTTCAAATTGTCTATTTCTTCCTGTTTCAGTTTTGGTAGTGTATATGTTTCTAGGAATTTGTCCATTTCTTCCAGATTGCCCATTTCATTGGCATAGAATTGCTCATATTATTCTCTTATTATTGTTTTTATTTCTGCTGTGTTGGTTGTGATCTCTCCCTTTCGTTCTTGATTTTATGTATTTGGGTCCCTTCCTTTACTTTTTGATCAAACTGGCTAGGGGTTTATCAATTTTGCTGATTCTTCCAAAGAAGCAGCTTCTGGTTTCATTGATCTGTTCTACTGGTTTTTTTTTGTTTTGTTTTGTTTGTTTTGTTTTGTTTTGGTTTCAATAGTATTGATTTCTGCTCTAATCTTTTCTATTTCCTGTCTTCTGCTGTTTTTGGATTTTATTTGCTCTTCTTTTTCCAGCTCCTTAAGGTGTAGGGTTAGGTTGTGTATCTGAGACCTTTCTTCCTTCTTTAGGAAGGCCTGGATTGCTATATGCTTTCCTCTTATAACCACCTTTGCTGCATTCCCAGAGGTTTTGGGCTGTGGTGTTATCATTTTCATTGGCTTCCATTGCCAGAGACCAGCTCCAGCAACCAGGGGTTCCCGAAGGAAGAATGGCATCGGTGAAAATAAAACAAAACTAAAATAAAAAAACTAGAAAATAAAAAAACTAAAATAAAAAACTAAAACTAAAATAAAAAAAAAAACGAAAATAAAAAACTTAAACAAAAACAAAAAATAAAAATGGACACAGGCAACAGCAGTGTGTTGAACTGGCCCATTTATTGCGGTAAACGTGGCATTATATATGCTAGTGATTTCCAACATTACCTAATTTTGAAAATGTTCCTATGTATAAACAACCTTTAAGAAATAACATGGTGATTTTCCCCGAACTTTCCTGCATACCCTTTGATTATAATTTCTTACATTATTCCATTAAGCATCTGCATTTATCTATAATCTACAAAGCATTCACTTTGCTGTTCTCGTGACAGGCCTTCCATTTTTCAGCACCTCCAGTGGAATAGTTACAGGGTCATGACCTCCTAACCACATGAGGCCAGAAGAACAATGTGTTTGCCTCGGTCCAGGTGCCAGAAAGGGGCTGAAAAAGCCTTAGAAACCCACGCCTCATACATTCTCAGAGAGACACTGCACCTAGGAACCAATGAACCATTCTTAACAGATTAGATTAACCTTAACTGATTAGGTTCAGTCATAATCTGGAATGCCTCCAGGGGCCAGGTGGGCCTAGGGGTTGAAGTCACCTGTGCCAAGAGATACACTCCTTAGTTGCCAGAGTGAGGCTTTCTAATCCGTATGTCTCTTCTTTACAGGCCCTCTTTGCTGGCAAAGGTATGAGGCTATCCTTCTAGTAGGACATCCTCCTAGTAGAGGAGTCTCCATAGGGGATGGGAAAGGCTAAGTGTAAGGCCGCACAATTTCTTGCGGAACCTTATTTTCTTCCCTAATGGTTGTTTTCCCAGGGGGCCTGCCGAGGGCATTCCCCAACAGACAATACCCCAGGTACTTTAATAAGGCCAAATTACCTAAAAGCGGGTGTACGAGAAGCTTCACTGTCGTGGGCCGCCCTGCAGTCACCAATCCGTCCACAGCCCGGGCCCTGCCACTCAGGCTGGGATAGCTCGGCTTCCAGTACATTCCATGTACTTTTTAATTTCCTCTTTAACTGCTTGGTTAGCCCATTAATTCTTTAATAGGATGTTCTTTAGTCTCCAAGTATTTGTTACATTTCCAAATTTTTTCTTGTCATTGATTTCAAGTTTCATAGCGTTGTGATCTGAAAACATGCACGGTATGATCTCAATCTTTTTGTACTTGTTGAGAGCTGGTTTGTGTCCGAGTATGTGATAGGAGACATACTGAAGAACGTTCCATGTGCACTGGAGAAGAATGTATATCCCCCTGCTTTAGGATGAAATGTTCTGAATATATCTGTTAAGTCCATCTGGTCCAGAGTGTCATTCAAAGCCATTGTTTTCTTCTTGATTTTTTGTTTAGATGATCTGTCCATTGTTGTAAGTGTGGTGTTGGTGTTGAAGTTCCCTATAATTATGGTATTATTATCAATGAGTTTCTTTATGTTTGTGATTAATTGATTTATATATTTGTGTTCTTCCATGTTTGGAGCATAAATGTGTACAATTGTTAGATCTTCTTGGTGAATAGACCCCTTAATTATGATATAATGCCCTTCTCCATCTCTTGTTTCAGTTTTCATTTTAAAATCTAAATTGTCTGATATAAATATGGCTACTCTGGCTTTCTTTTGTCAACCATTCACATGATAGATGTTTCTCCATCCCTTTACTTTCAAGCTGAAAGTGTCTTTAAGTCTAAAATGGGTCTCTTGTACACAGCATCTAGATGGATCTTATTTTCTTATACATTCTGTTACCCCGTGTCTTTTTATTGGAGCATTTACTCCATTAACATTTACAGTGAGTACTGTAAGATATGAATTTATTGCCATCATGTTGCCTGTAGTGTTGGAGTTTCTGGTGGTGTTCTCTTCTGTTTAAAATCTATGTATGCATTGTCTCACTTAAGCATTTTTTTTTAGGTGTTACTGTTATTAGCCCTGCTTTACAACCTTAAGTAATTCCTCAAAGCCACAGAGAGATTTTGAGTTAGAACTTCATCTGTAGACGCCATGCTTACTCCTATCACTCGCATTCTTGACTTGTTTATTGTGGTACATTTTTTAGCCAGACTATGTTTTTTTTTTGGTAAAATTATATTCTCTTAAATAATTTAGAATGTCAACGTAATAGTTACATTTATTTTTATAATCACAGAATGATATTCAGGTAAAAAAAATAACAATAATTATGTAAGTTGCTTCACAATGAAAGATAACTGAAAATGAAAAAAAAAAAAAAAACTCCACATGTAATCAATGTGTGTTGTTTCTGGAAACCAATAGGAAATGTTTTAAATGTCCACCAAATTGTGCTCTCACATACTATACCTGGTGGAGTAAGTAGTCCTTTAATATAGTGCTAGGCCAGAAGAATCTGATACAGCCTTGCATTTCAAGTTTTCTTTTTTCTTTTCTTTTCTTTTCTTTTCTTTTCTTTTCTTTTCTTTTCTTTTCTTTTCTTTTCTTTTCTTTTCTCTTTTCTTCTTTCTTTCTTTCTTTCTTTCTTTCTTTCTTTCTTTCTTTCTTTCTTTATAGAGGAGGGAGTTAGATTCCTTCTATACAGGAAAACAAATGTACTGGAAATAACTGAGTTTCTGTCATAATCTTGATCTTCCTGCTACTATTTTCCTCATCTAGTGTATCTTTTCTTGTTTTTTTTTTTTTTACTTGTATTTTTCAGCCTTGGCAATTTCTTTTACTTCTACATAAAATTTTCCTCTAGTCTGGTCTGCAATAAAATCCGTTTCCTATTTTCTCTTTGTTTTAGTAATCTCTGTTTACAATAAGGCCACTTGTCTATAGCAATATTTTCATGTCTTAAAGTTTCTTTGCAAACATAGCCATTAGTTAGACTCAGATGCTTTCTTTGGTTTGGAGGTGATACTAAAAACAAAGCAAGAAAATGGTTAGAGAATGTCTTTTGGGTGCCGGGGGTGGGGTGGGGGGTTCCTTGTGATTCCCTTTTGTTTTCTTTTTAGGAGGGATACAGACTTACACGTCTCCCTTTGTGACAGTCCTTAGCCACTTTTCTGAATTCAGGCTACTTTTCTTTAGCAGATCTGTTCTTTTGAATGCATATGATGACATTTGCCTCTTGGTTACTTAGTATCCCTTTGACTACTTAAATCTCTCTCTCTCTCTCTCTCTCTCTCTCTCTCTCTCTCTCTCTCATCTATTTATTTTTTGCTCAGTGGCAGCCCGTCTGTCATTTCTCCTGGCACTGTCTCTGGGGCACTCAATTTACTACCTTGAATATATTTTGAATAATGCTTTAGAAAAAAAATATATAGCTGGCATTCCTTCGGGCCCTTGTATGAGGATAGCTTTCAGTTGTCTTGATAAATAAAAGACAAATTGGATAATTAAAGACATTGCAAGTCCCTTTAGTGTACTATAAAACTTTATAATTATTGTTTATTTGTGTGCTGGGATCCACTATTACAGAGAATACTTTTGTAAATGGTCTAATTGTATTCCCCTTTATAGATAAACTTAATTATTATTAAATTTTGGCTTTAGTGTTTGTAGAATTCTTTCAAAATAACAGGAAAACTAACAAAATTTAAGAAAAAACAAAAGGGAAAAATGTCCCCCCCCCCATATCAACTTAGCTTCTATAAAGAATTGCAAGTCTCTGTGATATCTGGATTCCAGCCTTTTTTCAGCTTGAGCAAGGGTTTCATGACTACATCTTCTAATCTGCTTCCTATTTACTCTTTCCACACTTTGTAATCCAAATATTGAGCATGCATTGTTGACATTTTGTCAGTACTCTCTTTAAATGTATTTGCCTGTTTGTCATTTGTTTAAAATTGCCAAGATTTACTCTATTTTTATTTTTTACATTCCCTCTTTTAGAATGTTTGTGATATTAATCACTTTATGTTATTATTTTTGTTTTCTTATATTCTTTCCTCAATTCTTTAGATATATAAAGAGAAACGTAAGTATAGATACAGATACAGGTATAGTGGATATGGATATGGAAATACACTCTCCCTTAATCTCAAATGGAGTTAAGTGTTTAAGGTTCATAATTATAGGAAAAAAACATAAAGACTGATATCTCTTGCTTCTAATAAATACTCTTCAATAATATGTTCTTCCTTTTTCTCTTGCCTAAGTTTAATTCATTACTTCTATATTTTGATTCTGTATGTGAACCCTTTTCACATATTCCTATGTTGGGGTTTTCTGTTCATGTATTCTTGGTTGAGAAGAGAGGCTGATCTTTGTCCGGTATTCCCTAAAATGTTTTGTAAGATTTTCTTAGGAACACTTGCTCTTCACTAGAATAATATTAGAATCCTCCTCTAAGATCTTAATTAATCTGGAGAGATAGATGATGAATCAGTTCAGTGATTGTGTCATAATAAGGTAGGTGGAAGGTTCAACACTAATTGCCTTTTCATTGACATTCTGTTTGTTGATAATCCCTATTGTAAGAAATAACTTTCATTATCAAGGTGTGTGTGTGTGTGTGTGTGTGTGTGTGTGTGTGTGTGTGTGTTACCTTATTGGTGTACAGTTGGAATTTCCAAATAAAGGTGTGGCTGAAATTGACTAGGAGGAGAAGAAAGAGTGAAAAGAGAAAATAACTGAGGGCTGAGCCTTGAGAAACCCCAACATTATATGTGGAAATCCAGACAGATGAGTCATCAGAGCAGCCTAAGAGTGGCCAGAAAGAAAGAAGATAATAGGAGCCCACAGTCCTCCAGAGGCCGAGGAAGAGGAGTGTTAGGGAGGATCTGATCAGCCTATCAAAGGCCTGGTAAGTAATGGAGGCAGGTGTAGTCTGTGTGAAAGAAACACAGAGAAACATTAATTAACTTTTGTCAACATGGCACTCTGGTGACTTTTGTGTGTGAAGTCCTGATGATCTGCTGGGGGGTTAGAAATAAACTGCAGTGTGTTGAGGGAATGGTTTAAGCAGAAGGCTTCCAGAACAGAGGCTATTAAGGGGAGAAGCAAGATAAGTTAGTAACTAGAGAGGGATGGGGATTTACACAAAAACTTATTTTTTTAAAGATGCAAGACAGTTGCAAATATTTAAATATGTGTAACAGCAGTGACAAAAAACAGAGAAACACAAATTTTAGACTATTAGTTGATAAGTTATTGTAATTTTAAGATTTGCATTGGATAAAGAGAAAATATATAAGAAGAAAGAATAGTGTTATTAATAACATTTAATATAAAATATATATAAAGACTGATATATGTGTAGGAAAAATGTATACTAAATTAATAATTCTTGTTTTTACTGATATTTCCAAATTTTCTCCTATGTGTATTTCTGCTTTTATAATCCAAAAATATATGATATATTTTATAAGTATTTGTGTGAGTTGTGTGTATGTGTGTGCGTAAATATATGTATATGCATATATATATATATACACAACTTTACAAAATTAATAAATAAAAACACTTGAAAGAAATATGCCAAATGTAGTTTAATTGGTAAGTGGAACTGTTGGTGGTTTTCTTTTGTTAATTTTGTCTTTTTTAGAAATTTTCTACAATAAATGTACACTACTTTTATACTAAAAAATACATTGCTTTTGGACGGGCACACTTACTTGAGTGGAAGTTGTCGTATCAAAATTTGTGTTTTATTGCTTTATTATGTTCCTTTACAATGGTTTGTGAAACCGTTGTTTAGAGATTTCCTGTGGCCTCTCTGTAAGAAATTCATGGACAGATCTGTGAGGTTTTTGTAATGAAGGAAGCTACAGGTACTTACATGTCAGTTGCTTAGTAGTTCCTGATTGAGATTCTCTCAACCTCAAAATAACTGTAAAATACAGGGAGAAAAGAGATAAGTTTTAACGTATGTTCAGGGTCTTAGAGTAAGTTCTGCTAACTCTAATTCTGATGACTTTGAACAAGTAAAACAGCTGCACCATCACCCGTGTTTCACTCATGACACATCTTATTGTATTCATATACTATATTTTCTTCTTCCGTTCTTCTCTTGGTGGACTTTTGGATTGTTTCTAGAGCTGTTAGTGAATAATGCTGCAGGGACCATGGCGGGGCAGACATCTCTTCAAGATCCTGATTTCAATTCTTTTGGCATCTTTCTAAAAGAAAGAAGTGAAATTGCTAAATCATATGGTAATTCTATTTTCGTGTTGTTGAGGAAGCTGCATATATTTACGGTGCCATTTTCTGTTCCTTTCAACAGCGTACAAGGTTGCCATGTTCTCCACATGCTTACCAATACGTTATTTATTTATTTTTTCTGATAATAGCCATCCTAAAAGGTAGGAGATGCCTCATTGTGATGGTTTTGATTTGCATGTTTCTGATGATTAGGGAAGCTGAGAGCATCTTTCCATATGCCTGGTGGTCATTTGTGTGCTTTTTTTGAAGAAACGTCTATTCAAGTCCTTTGCCCATTTTTTAATCAGGTTATTTTGTGTTGGTTTTTGTTTTTCATTTTTTGGTTTGTTTTGTTATTGAGTTGTCGGAGTTTCTCATGTGTTTGGGTACTAAGATCCTATCAAAGAAGTGCTTTGTGAGTATTTTCTCCCATTCCGTAGGTTACCTTTTCATTCTTGATTATTTCCTCTGCTGTGTAAAAGGCTTTAGTTTGATGTAGTCCCACTTGTCTGGTTTTTATTCTGTGGCCTGTGCTTTTATTACCCAAACCAAAAGCCAAGAAGCTTTTGCCTGATATTTTCTTCTATGAGTTTACATTTTAGTCTTTAATCCAGTTTGAGTTGATTTTTGTGTGTGGTACACGAGTCCAATTTCATTCTTCGGAATGTGGATGTCCAGTTTTCCCAACACCACTTGTTGAAAGACTGTCCTTTCCTCATTGACATTCTTGGCGCTCTTGACAGCTGTGCTTGGGTAGGGGGAAACCAGAGGAAACTCTGGCGGACGTCCTTAGTGGCCCTCTTGTGCAAACTGGTCATCTCAGCTGAATACTGGGGCAAAAGAGTAATTGAACCATGTAGTAGCTGTTTCACTCTGAAGTCTCCCTCAGGGTAACTGGAGCTCTGGCACATGAAGCCATGCAGTTTTATTCACTAAACTGGATGTTTAGAGGTCTTGGGGCCAAAGTGGTCACAATCTGTTCTCAATCTTTACATGGGTAAGAAACTCAGCTCTCTGGCATAATACCCATAGGGGGGGAAAAAGATACAGTAGCCAAAAAAAATCCAAGCAAAGATTACAAAAAGAAAAGAATTAGGGGTGCCTGGATGTCTGACTTTGGCTCCAGTCATGATCTCGCAGCTCATGCGTTCGAGCCCTGTGTCAGGCTCTGTACTGACAGCTGGGAGCCTGCTTTGATTCTGTCTCCCTCTCTCTCTGCCCCTCCCTCCTTCCTCTCTCCCTCTCTCTTGCTCTCTTTCTCAAAAATAAATAAGCATTGAAAAAAATTTGTAAAGAAAAGAAACAAATAAAAGAAAATGAAAATGACGTTTGTATCTAAAAGAAAGTACAAGTATAGAAACAACACATAAAATGATTGTAAATTAATAGGAATTTCACCTGAAATGTTTTGTTAGGTTACCTGTAGTTAACAAATTCAGGCATTTGGAGAAGTAAAACTTTTTTTGATTTAACAGTATATTCCAGGGGCGCCTGGGTGGCTCAGTCGGTTAAGCGGCCGACTTCAGCTCGGGTCATGATCTCGTGGTCCGTGAGTTCGAGCCCCACGTCAGGCTCTGTGCTGACGGCTCGGAGCCTGGAGCCTGTTTCAGATTCTGTGTCTCCTTCTCTCTGACCCTCCCCTGTTCATGCTCTGTCTCTCTCTGTCTCAAAAATAAATAAACGTTAAAAAAATTAAAAAAAAAAACAGTATATTCCATCTTTTAACTGACCGCCTGGACACAAACTATTCCATAATTCTGAACCTGCTACTTCTTCATGCATAAACGTGAAGGTTGTTTATGTGATTTTTGTTTTGAGTACATACTTTATTATTTTTTTCATGGTAACTGCATGTCATGATACCACACATTATTAGGAGTAAGTTATCTTTAAATAAATCTTGGAAAATGATTATACTTTCTAAAAGAAATGTGTCCAAAATTATTAATAGAATTCTACCATATCAACAGACTTGATAAATATATTTAATTTTCTTTTTGCAAAAGTTGCATTTTGTTTCTTCTTTTACATTTGACAACACTGAATTATGTATAAACCCATAAACCTGTAACATTTACAAGCACCACCTCATTTGCAAATGTCCCAGAAATACAAGTGAACATATGGGTAAACACACAATTTTTCCCAAGGCACAACTAATACACAGCACGCAGCATGGAGCGTGAGCATGGCTAGAGCTGGAAGTCCCTGGTGTGATAAGGCACCTTTTCTCCATTGAGAAGTCATGAAACTTCTGGCCCTATGGAAGTGGCAACCAAGAGACACTGTTGAAAGTGAATGGTTAGCTGCATTGTATTTCTGTGTAGTTGTTCCAGAACATGACAAGTGATATAATAAAAGGGAGTTGTTGGTAGAGTCTCGTAAAAACAAATGGAAGAGATGCTTGTCACAGGGTGCCCTGCTGGGACTGCCAAGTTAATTATATCCTCAAGATATTTTTCAGATTTTTCTAGAAGCTTTCATCGAAATTCTCCATAGGTTGTTATCAAGAACTCTGAATATTGGGCATATGCTCTGGTATTCATATTCTGGGGGGCCGTTTTTTCTGTAATATGAATACTTTTTTTTTTACCTGTAAAATGTTATAAGTCATTGTTAAAGTCTTTAAAGTGATGCTCCAGTTAATGATGTGTTTGATTTCTAATCATCTCCTGATCTCCCAAGAATTCAAGTAGTTCAATAACATACGGACAGTGATCAACAGATCACGATAGTACAATGTATCTCTCTCTTTTTTTACTTTTTCCTTTTTTTGTTTACTTTTTCATATAGTAAAGCCATCAACATTCTTCACTCTTTTCGTGTATTTCAACAAAAATTCCATTAATACCCTTTATCTTTCTATATATGTTTGTTCTTTTGTGTTCTTTAAAAAATAATGAATAAAATACAATGATATCTACCATCATGAAAGAACTAAGAATCTTTTAAAGTTCTTATTTGGATTTATTTCAGATTTGACTTGAAAATTGTAATTTTTTATCAATAGGTATCATTATTTGACTAACCCAATTAATAAGCTTTATTTACTCAAAGCTTATTATAAGTACTGACATATTACTAAAGTCTTCCTTTAAGTGTGTTGATATAGTCCAAGAGAAAACTAGGTTCAAAGGAGTTAAATTTCTCTTGCATATGACATTCTTCTGTCACTACCAAAGTGGGCAAAACACACTGGTTTGTTATGTCTCAAGAAAGACAGCCTTAAATATATTTGTGTAGAAATCAGAACACTTCAGATAGGATGTTGTCTAACTATTCGCCATAACATTTGCATTGGAGTTATATATTTTTATGTTATAGTGACCCCATCACTTTTAGAGTATGCAACAAATTCAACTTTGTAATTAATTTAAAGATTATTTATTGTCTGAGACTGGCAGTTAAATATTAAAAACACATATTTAAAAGGTATGCAAGATGGAATGAGGTAGGACACAAGCAATGTAGAAGGTTATTTAAAAGCTGATTTGGACTCACATCGATTTTGAGACCAAAGCTAATTAAAGAAAAACAAGTAGATGTGACAAGAAAGAGCTATATGTCAACACCTATTTCTTTTGAGATTTGTTTGAGAACTAGTTAAATGTTTGTGAAATAGCTAATGCCAAACTTTTGTCAGAGCAAATTTATTTAAATTAAAAATATTGATTAAATTTATTACCTGTAGCATTTATGGAAGTGAACTTTTATCGTAAAGAGAACTGCTTTTTGCCTGCTTTCTATGCATATCTGACATTAGTGATTATTAGAAGATTGCCCTATTAGATCTGACCATGGTAGCATTGTGCTGAAAATGGCAATTTCACCCCTAACGTTAGGTAAAATATGGTGTTTTCCCCTTAAAAGGGACAACAGTAAGTAAGTAGAATAAACTTTCTATGGTTTTTTAAACTTTGAATTTTTGGTGGCTATTTTTAACACCAATACCTTAGGAATAATTTACACTTCTATTTATTCTTCTAAATGTCATCACCATTACATCAATGGTTAGAATTAGTAACCATTTTGGTAACAATGGGCATTTTGGTAACAATATTCTCTAAGAAACCTTAAAGAATGGGCAACATGTTATTCTACCATTTTACCACATAAAGAACAATTACAGAGGTTGGATAAATTTGAGTTAGTTATTAAAGAGTAACCTCTAGTAAGAGGTTCAGAAATATATAGGAATAGCTAAGATTCCAACAGTTTAAGATTGGAAGCTTTGTTTCTCATGAGTTAACTACATAAGTTGCATTTTATGTTTGGTTCAGCTTTGCTGATTTGAATACATATATGTTGCATGTTTACTACCTCTCTATATATGGAGTTTCTACCATGAGTCTCACTGTAATCTAGCACTGGGTATTATTGTGCTGTAAAAACTAGACAGTTACTAAACTCATAAAGCTCAGTTTCCGGAGGAAGTAGGTAATAAATAGTCATATATACATATATAATATGTACACACACATATATATGTGCATGCATGCACACATATGAAGAAAATTGATGAATGCTATGAAGCCAACAAATAAAAAGAGGGATATTTTTATAAGGTTATCAAGGTATATATGATGGTCATTATTTAATATAGTGATCATCATTTAGTAAAGTTAGTTGTAAAGGCAAATTTCTCCTGGCTGAGAATATGCTCAGCCCCAAATTCCTTCTGATGCCAAGCATATATAAACTAGATATTAGATTTAAATAGTTAAGAAATGAATGAATAAGTGAGTATCTGTTGCAATTGAAGGAGAATAAGAGCATCTCTTTTACTTTTTTCCTCTTTTGCTGCTTTTGAAAAGGAAAGAGATAAGCAGAGTAGGAATGTCTCAGCTCTATTGTTGCTAAACTAGGTTGTAGGGCATGACTCAAAACATCAGAGTTTTATTTCCAATATTACACCCCAGGATAGAATTAGCCCACTCGAGCATACATGATGGAGAATTGGAGCCCTTCCCCATAGGCTTCTGTCTTTATAAAATGTAATTGGTATTTTAACAAGTATGAGTGTTTATTGTGCTGAAAACGCAGAATGGATTTTCGCCTCCCACTATCCGTTATAATTTTACCGAGTGGAGAAAATCTTCTCCTTTCCTTGTATCAGTGCTCCAGCTCTCTATGACTTCTGCTTGCTTTAGGATAACAGACATGCTTGCTAGCACTTTAAAATCACAAACAAAATGTCACTTCTGTAAATAGAATGCCCAGGACAACAAATAAGACAGTACAAACTCTGAACTTGGTTTAATTTCAAATATTCTCCCTTCTGCTAAATGAGCATGCTTTCAGAGAATGAGGCATTTGGTTCTCTCCCTCCTCATTTTCTGCTTTCTTCACAATTTCAGTTGCTATTTGAGACAGGGAGGGTAGAAAGAAGAGAAAGTGTGTGTGTGTGTGTGTGTGTGTGTGTGTGTGTGTGTGTGTGTGGGCGGGGGGGACATTGCAAACTTTCTGACATCCATTCTTAGTTCAATTTCTCTTGCACATGGTACACCAATGTTTCCTGTCACAGGATGATTTTGAAGTCACTTGGCATAGAGCCAAAAGAAGATATCCTTGGCTTTCCTGAGGCATTCTCTTAAATCTGAAAGTTTGGGACTTGGTAACAGGCTCATAAGAACACATCTGTTTCAGACTAAAACCAACTTATTATCTCCAACTTCATGATTCAGTCACAGGACACAAACTCTATTACATTAAACACTCCAGAGACACAGACTCTTCTTTGAGTGACCGTGAATAAAAAAGACATCAGGGCAAGTCACTGCTCTCCAACATGTTTGTTCACAGGTCATTTGACACTTAACTCCTGTTGCCTCCTGTCAGATAGATGTAGCTGATAGCAGAGGTGATGGATGCTATGTTAGTCCATCTGGGCTGCTGTAACAGAAAACCATAGACTGAGCAGCATGTAAACAACATAAATTTATTTCTCATAGTTCTGGAGGCTGGGAAGTCTAAGATCAAGGCACCAGTAGATTCAGTGCCTTGTGAGACCGGCTTCCTCGGGCGTAGACAGTCTTCTTCTTGCTGTGTCCTCACATGGTAGAACGGACAAGAGAGCTCTCTGGGATCACTGTTTTTTTTTTTTTTTATGTTTATTTATCTATTTGGAGAGAGAGAGAGTGAGAGAGCAGGGGAGGTGCTTAGAGATAGGGAGAGAGAATCCCAAGCAGGCCCAGTGCTGTCAGTGCAGAGCCAGGCATGGGGCTCCGGTTCATTTCACGAACCGTGAGATCATGACCTGAGCCAAAATCAAGAGTCAGATGCTTAACTGACTGAGCCACCCAGGCGCCCCTGGGATCACTCTTATAAGGGCACTAATCCCATGGAGAAGGCCTCTGCCTTATGACTTAGTGACGCCCAAAGCCTTATACCATCCTGATACCATCACGTTGGAGGTTAGGATTTCAACTGATGAATTTTGGAGGTGCATAAAACATTCAGTCCATTGTAGATGCTAATGGTTGCTTTTGGATCATGAACTGCCAGGCCTGCTGACCACCTTTTTCCCAGGCAGAGGGGTGGAGCCAGGGTCAGGCATGGGCTCAGGTTTCTTACCTTTGCACTTTGTTCTAGGATTTGAGGGCTTGCTACTCACTTTCCATCTCCTTAATTTTCAATTTGCGAGGGTGTGATACTTTCCAAGTGGTTTATTTTGTTTTGCTAAAATCCCATATTAAAAGCTAGGACTTGCATTTTATTGACTCAACTATTTTCTCTGGTTCAGGGGACTCATTAAAATTAAAACTTTAATGGAAATTTCATCTACAGCATAGGATAAACCTCTCTAAGATGATGATTCAGAATGAGTCAGGCTAAAAGATTAAGCTGAATCTTCACTTTCTGAGCTGCCACAAGAATGGTGAAATTATATACAACGCTTCTTATCCCATACAGTGAGCATTTCAGCATGTTTATCAATTATTTTATTTTTCGAATTATAAATAAATTGTAAATGTGCAGTTCACTGCCACTGTTGATTTTTATACTGGGCCTATAGTGGTTTTCATAAGTGTTTATACAAATTCTCTGTATAAATTTCTATCCGTTCAATGCATAGAGTAAATCAATTAGTTGTTTTTTGAAATTATTTGCCTTTATTTTAATATTATTTTGAAGGATATACTTTATTAGGGAATATTTCTTTTTTAAAATTAAATTTATTTATTTAAATTCAAGTTAGTTAATATACAGTGTAGCATTGGCTTCGGAGTAGAATTCAGTGATTCATCACTTACATATATATTATATATATGTATATATATGTATTAAATATATATTTATTATCCCAACAAATGCCCTCTTTAATGCCCATCACCCATCTAGCCCATTCTCCCACTCACCTTACCTCCAGCAACCCTCAGTTTGTTCTCTGTATTTAAGAGTCTCTTGTGGTTTGCCTCCCTCTCTGCTTTTCTTATTTTTCCTTCCCTTCCCCTATGTTCATCTGTTGTATATCTTAAATTCCACCTATGAGTGAAATCATGTGATATTTGTTATTCTCTGGCTGACTTATTTTGCTTAGCTTAATACCCCCCATTCCATCCACGTTGTTGCAAATGGTAAGATTTCATTCTTTTTGATCACCGAGTAGTATTCCACTATATATATATATATATATATATATATATATATATATATATATATATACACACACACACACACACACACACACACACACACCACATCTTCTTTATTCTTCATAAGTCGATGGACACTTGGGCTGTTTCCATAATTTGGCTGTTGTTTATAGTGCTTCTATAAACACTGGGGTACATGTACTCCTTCAAAATCAGCATTTTTGTATCCTTTGGATAAATATCTAATAGTGCAGTTGCTGGGTTGTAAGGTAGTTCTATTATTAATGTTTTGAGGAATCTCCATATACTGATTTCCAGACTAGCTGCACCAGTTTGCATTCTCACCAGAAGTGCAAAAAAGATCTTTCTCCACATCCTCACCAACATCTCTTGTTGCCTGAGTGATTTTAGCCATTCTGACACCTCATTGTATGAGGTGGTATCTCATTATGGTTTTGATTTGTATTTCCCTGATGATGAGTGATGTTGAGTATCTTTTCATGTGTCTGTTGGCCATCTGGATGTCTTCCTCGGATAAGTGTCTACTCATGTCTTTTGCCCATTTCTTCACTGGATTATTTGTTGTTTTAGATGTTGAGTTTGATAAGTTCTTTATAAATTTTGGATACTAACCCTTTATCTGATGTGTCATTTACAAATATATTTTCCCATTCCTCAGTTGCCTTTTAGTTTTATTGGTTGTTTCCTTCACTGTGCAGAAGCTTTTTGTCTTGATGAGGTCCCAGTAGTTCATTTTTGGTTTTATTTCCCTTGTCTCCGGCAACATGTCTGATAAGAAGTTGCTACACCCAAGGCCAAAGAGGTTGTTGCCTGTTTTCTCCTCCAGGATTTTGATGTTTTCCTATCTTACATTTAGGTCTTTCATCCATTTTGAGTTTATTTTTGTGTATTGTGTAAGATAGTGGCCCAGGTTCATTCTTCTGCATGTCATTGTCCAGTTTTCCCAGCACCATTTTCTGAAGGGACTGTTTTTTGTTGTTATTGTTGTCTTTTCCATTGGATACCCTTTCCTGCTTTGTCAAAGATTAGTTTAGCCATATATTTGTGGGTCCATTTCTAGGTTCTCTATTCTGTTCCATTGATCTATGTGTCTGTTTTTGTGCTAGTACCATACTGTTTTGATCATTATAGCTTTGTAATACAGCTTGAAGTCTGGAATTGTGATGCCTCCAGCTTTGGTTTTCTTTTTCAACATTACTTTGGGTATTCATGGTCTTTTCTGGTTCTATACAAATTTTAGGATTGTTTTTTCTAACTTTGTGAAGAATGCTGCTGTTATTTTGATAGGGATTGCAATGAATATAGAGATAGCTTTGGATAGTATTGACCTTTAAACAACTTTCTTCCAATCTATGAGTATGGAATGTCTTTTCATTTCTTTGTGTCCTCTTCAATTTCTTTCATAGGCTTTCTATAGTTTCAGCATATAGATCTTTCAACTCTTTGGACAGGTTTATTCCTCAGTATCTTATGGTTTTGGTGCAATTGTAAAAGGGATTGATTCCTTGATTTCTCTTTCTATATTTCAATATTGGTGTATAGAAATGCAACCGGTTTCTGTAAGTTGATTTTATATCCTGTGACTATGCTGAATTCATGTATCAGCTCTAGTATTCTGGTGGAGCCTTTGGGGTTTTCCATGTAGAGTATCATGTTAAGTGTAAACAGTGAAAGTTTAACTTCTTCTTTCCCAATCTGTGTGTCTTTTATTTCTTTTTGTTGTCTGACTACTGAGACAAGGACTTCCTGTGCCATGTTGAACAACAGTGATAAGAGTGGACACCCCTGTCGTGTTCCTGACCTTCTGGGGAAAGCTCTCAGTTTTTCCCCATTGAGGATGACATTAGCTGTGGGCTTTTCATATATGGCTTTTATGATGACGAGGTATGTTCCTTCTATCCCTCCTTTCTTGAGGGTTTTTAATCAAGAAATAATGCTGTATTTTGTCCAATGCTTTTTCTGCATCTATTGAAAGGATAATATGGTTTCTATCCTTTCTTTTATTAATGTAGTGTGTCATATTGATTGATTTGTGAATACTGAAAAAGCCCTGCAGCCCAGGAATAAATCCCACTTGATCATGGTGAATAATTCTTTTAAAGTACTGTTGAATTCAATTTGGTAGTATCCTGTTAAGAACTTTTGCATTCAGTTTCATCAGGGATATTGGCCTTTAACTCTCCTTTTAAGTGGGGTCTTTGCCTAGTTTTGAAATCAAGGTAATGCTGGTTTCGTGGAATGAGTTTGTAAGCTTTCCTTCCATTTCTATGGTTTGGAACAGTTTGAGAAGAATAGGTATTAACATTTCTTTAAATGTCTGGTAGAATGTCCCTGGGAAGCCATCTGGCCCAGGACTCTTATTTGTTGCGAGAGTTTTGGTAACTGATTTAATTTCCTTGCTGGTTATGGGCATGCGCAAATTTTCTATTTCTTCCTGTTTGAATTTTGGTTGTGTGTGAGTGTCTAGGAATTTTGTCCATTTCTTTCAGATTGTCCAGTTCGTTGGCATATAATTTTTCATAGTATTTCTGTGGTGTTGGTTGAGATCTCTCCTCTTTCATTTGTGATTTTATCTATTTGGGTCCTCTCTCTTTTCTTTTTGAGAAGTCTGGCTAGAGGTTTACCAATTTGTCTATTCTTTCAAAACCCAGCTTTTAATTTCATTGATTGGTTCTATTGTTTTTTGTATTGGTTTTTTTCTCTATCATTTATTTCTGTTCTAATCTTTATTATTTCCCTTCTTCTGCTGGCTTTGGGTTTTATTTGCTGTTCCTTTTCTAGCTCTTCAGGGTAAGGTTGTGTATTTGAGACCTTTCTCGCTTCTTGAGATAGACCTGAATTGCAATTTACTTTCCTTTAGGATTGCCTTTGCTGCATCCCAAAGGGTTTGGACTGTCCTGTTTTCATTTTCATGTGCTTCCCCATATATTTTATTTCTTCTTTAATTTCCTGTGTACCCATTCATTCTTTAGTAGGATATTCTTTAACCTCCATGTATTTGCGGGCTTTCCAAATTTTTTCTTGTGGTTGATTTCAAGTTTCATAGCATTGTGTTTTGAAAATATGCATAGTATGATTTTGATCTTTTTGTACCTGTTGAGGACTGATTTGTGACCTAGTATGTGATCTATTCTGGAGAATGTTCCATGTGCACTCAAGAATCTGTATTCTGCTGCTTTAGGATGAAATGTTCTGAATGTATCTGTTAAGTCCATCTCGCCCAGGGTGTCATTCAAAGCCATTGTTTCCTGATTGATTTTCTGCTTAGATGATCTGTCCATTGTTGTAAGTGGGGTGTTAAAGTCCCCTACTATTATGGTATTATTATCAATGAGTTTTTTTATGTTTGTGATTAACTGATTTATATATTTGGGTTCTTTCAAGTTGGAGGCATAAATATTTATAATTGTTAGATCTTCTTGATGGATAGACACCTTAATTATTATATAATACTCTTACTTGTCTCTCGGTACAGTCTTTGTTTTAAAATCTAATTTGTCTGATATAAGTATGGCTATTCTGGCCTTCTCCATTCTCTCACTTTCACTCTGCAGGTGTCCTCAGGTCTAAAATGAGTCTTTTGTAGGTAGCATATAGATGGATATTATTTTTTAATCCATTCTGTTACCCCATGTCTTTTGATTGGAGCATTTAGTCCATTTACATTCAGAGTAATTACTGAAAGATATGAATTTAGTGCCATTGTGTATTGTCTGTACATTTGGTGTTTCTGGTGATGTTATTTGACCCTTTATAGTCTTTGCTGGAAGACCCCATTAAAATTTCTTGCAGGGCTTGCTTAATGATCATGAATTCCTTTAGTTTAGTTTAGTTTAGTTTAGTTTAGTTTAGTTTTGTTTTTGTTTTTGTCTGGGAAAGCCTTTATCTCTCCTTCTATTGTGAATGACAGCTTGATGGGTAAAGGATTCTTGGCTGCATATTTTTCCTATTTAGCACACTGCATTTTTCCTGCCAATCCCTTCCGGCCTGCCAAATTCAGTGGACACATCTGCTATAACCTTACGTGTCTACGCTTGTAGGTTAAGGAACTTTTGTCCCTAACTGCTTTCAGAATTCTCTCTTTATCTTTGTTTTTTGCAGTTTTCACTATGCTTTGTCATGGTGTTGACCTGTTTTGTTGATTTTAAAGGCAGTTCTCTGTGCCTTTTGGACTTGTATGCCTGTTTCATTCCCCAGATTAGGGGAAGTTCTGAGCTTTAATTTGTTCAAATAAAGCTTCTGCCCCTTTTCCCCACTTCCTCTTCTGGGACTTCTATAGTATGAAGTACTTCTATTTCATTTCATGAAATCACTTAGTTCTCTAAGTCTCCCCTTGTGATTTAGAAATTTCCTGTTCCTCTTTTTTTCAGCTTCATTATTTTTCATAGTTTTATCTTCTATTTCACCTATTCTCTCTTCTGCTTTTTCAGTCCTCACAGTCCCTGTATCTAGTTTATTTTGCATCTCAGTTATAGCATGTTTTAATTCATCCTGACTGCAGCAAGTGTTTCTCTGGTGTCTTCTATGCTTTTTTCAAGCCCAGTTAGTAGTCTTATGACTGTTGTTCTAAATTCTTGTTCAGATATATTTATACCTGTTTTGAGCAAGTCCCTGGCTGTGATTTCTTTTTGACTTTTCTTTTGGGGAGAATTCCTCTATCTTGTCATTTTGGCTAAGTTTCTGTCTATTGCACATTTTTAAAGCTTGTTATGTTTCCTGTACCTGAGAGTACTACTAACTTTACGAGGGGTCATACACCGTCCAAAGCCTGGCAATCCAGGAAGTGTTTCTGGTGTATGCTGTGTGCACTCTGCTGTTGTGTTTTGGCTGCTCTTTCCCACTGGTCAGTCCTCTGCAGAACTTCTCCTTGTTTACAGTTGTGGAGTATTTGGACTTTTAACTAGGTATGCTTTGATTTTTTTGTTGAAGTAACCCTGGAAAAAGAGTGGGGGAGGCTGACCCCAAAAAAGGGAAAAGGAACTAGGAGCCTGGTTACAAAAGAAAAGAAGGAGGAAAAAAAGAACAAAAAAGAGCTGTCTGTTTGTGCCTGGGGCTGGTGGCTGTGCTGGTTTGGAGAAGAGGCTGGCTGCATTGGGTCAGTCAGTCTTATCCCAGTAAATAAGCGGTTCCCAGGCACCAAGGGGTGGGGTTTGGTGTAAATGGGTCCCGCCTCCACTGGGGGCCACTGTGCTGCTCTCTGACGTACCACCATATTGATGTTTGGGGGAAAATGGCACCACCCACTCTCTTGTCCCCTGACCAGGAATCCCAACTCCTGCTATTCAGACAGCCCTTACAAAATAGCAAGGGAAATCAGCTCTCTCTGCACCAGTTTCCTGGGTGTTCCAAGTAATCTGACCTCAAGACAGCTGTGTTTGAGGGATAAAGAAAGGACAGGGTCCCCCTACTTCTCCTTTTAGCCAATATTTCTTTCAGTTCTTTCAGTTTATGCTAACATTAATTTTATGATCAGTATATAAAAAATAATAAGCAACTCATCATATGCATGCATGTGACTATACATCATATCTCTATATTTGTATGTTTTCTTAATTTTTAGACATCTGTGTTTTCCTGAAATAAATCTCTGTTGAGTATATTGATTTAATATTTGATACATTATTGGACTGTATTGGTTGCCTTTAGTTTAAGACCACTGCATCTATTTTACAAGTTATATGAACTAAATATTTCTTTTTTTTTCCTATCGCTGTCCAATTTTGGAATGAGTTGTACATCAGTATGTAAACAGGATTGAAAATTTTTATTATTTCATTATGGCTGGAAATAGTTGAAACAAATATATTAATTACCAATAATTTTCAGGTGTGCAAAGTAGAGCATCTTGTTCATAGAAAGAAGATCATTAAAGCTTGGAAGATATTATGGACACTAAGGCTAAGGAAAGCAATAACAGTCTTACCTCACAAATACTACAGGAAATGTTCAATGAAATGTGTATATATTTACTGGAAAAAAAAACAACTGGCCAAAATATATGTTGAGTCTCTGTGATAAGAAATGTAAGGATATTCAATAAATTATATACCATTTAATATGTAATTTTTTACTGAGAATTAATTAATAGATGATGTATTTTTGCGTCTCCTGGGTAGTTTTGTATAGAGTATAAAGCATACCTTGAAGGAGTTTTATCCACAAAAGAGAAAAAAAACTGAGTGGTTTTATTTAAAAAACTTTTTGTAATGCTTATTCATTTTTGAGAGAGAGAGAGAGAGAGAGTGTGAGTGGGGAGGGGCAGAGAGAGAGGGAGACACAGAACCTGAAGCAGGATCCAGGCTCTTAGCTGTCAGCACAGAGCCCGACATGGGGCTCGAACTCATGAGATGTGAGATCACGACTGCAGCTGAAGTCGGCTGCCCAACCGACTGAGCTACCCAGGTGCCACAAGTGGTTTTATTTTTTAATCATAACAATTAGTCTTCATTTTGCTGCCTTACTGATCATACTCTGCTTTTTCAAGACATAGAATGTAGATCAGATATCTCTGCATTGCAAATAAATAGATGTAAGAAAGTAGCAGTTCTTATCTATGCTTATTTCATAATATGGTTTCTGCTTCATCTATTAGAAGAAGACAGGCTTTGAACAATAATCCAGTGGCTTCCTCATATTTTGTCAGTCAGATCAAGCAATTGATAGAATGCACATACTGTATCTCATGTTTAACACATGCTTAGTAATGTTATATTCTCAATAAAGTTAAATTATTCTAAATTAATCAGACATATAGTGTAGAGTTATTGTATGCAAAATCTAGCAAAGAAAAATAAGTTAGAAAGTCCAAGTTGTTTCCACAGATGGTTTAAATTTTAGTAGCTAGGATGAGATACAAAGACAACTATTGCACAAAATGGGATGAAAGAATTATCACGAGACAGATCTAAACAACATGCCATGGACATTCAAAGCAGGAAGAAAATATAGAAATTTTGGTTGGAAAATAAAAATCAGAAGTTTAAATAAAATTGCAAGGCAAATATGTGAACTGCCGACATGCTAAGAGTCAATATAACCATAGAAAATAGAGCTAAAATGAAGAAATATGAAGGTTTACATATATCGAGACTCAGTAATGAAGGAATGATTAGATGGCTAATTAATTCAATAAACATATGTTGAGCTGCTGGGTTTAAGATAAATAAGATTAACACAGCCACTAGCTTCTAATCACTCACACTTTAGAGGGAGAAACAAATAAGTAAACAACCACTTATATAATAAATCTGATAAATTTAAAGGGGAATTCTGTAAATGGAGGTCCAGCTAACTCAGAATTTGTGGTTCAAGGGAGGTTTTCTTTGGGGAGACAAAAAAGAAAGGTGGATTCTATATTGGGTGGTGAAAATGTAAAAACGGGCAGTTGAAGTGAGGGCTGGTACAGTATGAATTGTACGTCTATCAATGTTTCCATAAAGGCACTGTGGGACTATGTTGTAAATATTTGTGTAACTAGTTTCTGATTCCTTCCCTTGACATTTGCAACAACATTGTGCATTGTTTATCTCTTCTGTGGCATGCTTGGCTAGCACTATGAATGCTATCATGTTCATCGTCTCTTGTTTTTGATACTATTTTTTTGTTTTACGGCTTAAAAGATAATTCAGATTTCTTTATGGGGAAGGATAATGATAGCACGCAGTTTTAAATTACGCTATCCTCCAAATTCTCCAGGAAAAAGAAGCAGGGATTAACAAAATAAATAAATATTACATGGATAACATCATTAATAAAACTGTATGATAAGGAATCTCCAAGAAACACAAGATGAATGGCATGGTAAAACCATGTAGACACTAGACTCAAAAAAGAAACAACCCAGGTTTACCAGCAGTGCATAGATGGTGGAGTGAAGAGACAAAGGATCTTTAACAATCTAGAAATCACGGGAACACAGAATTTGCCAGTGGAAATTCACTTCCAAAATGAGGAGCCCCTTATCAGCAGGTAACTAGTAACAACCAGTGAAATAGGGAGAGGTCTCCACAAACTTCAGTTTAAAAAACATTTTTTAATGTGTATTTATTTTTGAGAGAGAGAGAGAGAGAGAGAGAGAACGATTAGGGGAGGGGCAGAGAGAGAGGAAGACACAGAATCTGAAGCAGGCTCCAGGCTCTGAGCTGTCAGCACAGAGCCCGATGCGGGGCTCAGTCACAGACTGCAAGATCATGACCTGAGCTAAAGTCGGATGCTTAACCGACAGCCACCCAGTTGCCCCCAAACTTCAATTTTTTTAAACACCTTTATGCAAAAATAATTTATACCCCATAAAATTTACATATTTTCAACTGTACATTTTAATTTTTCATAAATTTACAGGGTGAGAGGACTGTCGCAACAATCCAATTTTAGAATATTTTCTGCACTCCAAAAGGGTTTTGTTTATCTTTCTAGTCATTCTACATTCCCTCCCAACCCTAGTTCCAAGCAACCACTGCTGTACTTTCTTTCTTTTTATGAACAATTCGTAGAAATGGAATCAAAATATGTGGGAGGTTTTGTGTGTGTGTGTGTGTGTGTGTGTGTGCCTGAATTATATAATACTATTAGCATCATCCACAGGGCAGGTATCAGTTCTTTGCTCCTTTATATTGCTGAATAGTATTCCACTGAATGGATACTGTACAGTTTACTATTCGCTCACTGGTTTATAGACATTTGGTTGTTTTCAGTTTGGAGGTATTATAAACATTACATATATGTCTTCTATAAACATTACATGTAAGTCTTTGTGTGGTCCTGTGTTTTCATTCTTTTGCTAAAATTCCTAGGAGTGGTGTTGCTGGGTCAGGTAGTACATTTACTTAAAATTTTTGGGAAAGTACCCAACTGTTTCACTTAGGAAGCTTCTCATTTAACTCGTCTTCTTGCAATGTATGAGGATATCAGTTCTTCTGCACACTTACCCCTCTCTTTTTGCGTGTCACTCTAGTGAGTATAAAGTGGTACATCATTATGGTTTTAATTTACATTCTTGTAAATATAATGCTGAGCATCTTTTCTTTTATCAGTTGGCTACCGTCATATTTCTTTGTTATGTCTATTCAGAACTTTTGCCCATTTAAAGTGGGTTATTTATTTTCCAGTTAACTAAGTTATAAGGTTACCACTCTTTTATACATTTCACCTGAGAGCACATGCTTACTAAATCTCTGACACATGAACCCTTGTCTGCTTCTGGGGTACCCGAACTAAGATACCTCATCCACACACACAGTACGTGTGTATATAAGTACATGTATGTGTAGGAGAACGATGGGCAGGGGGTTATGTAATATTGCCTGATATGTTTTGCTACCTTGGTTCATTACTGGTAGCGAAGCCTTGGGTGGATAGAGAAGTTAGTTCGATTTTGGGAGAACTGAGGAGAGTAGAGGCAAGAAAAATGAGAGGGGACTCAAATGAACAGATTTAAAGTTCAATAAGTAAAATAAAACACAGTTCATTAAGATTTACAGTCATGAACAAAGGCACTAGTAACAGGAATGCGGTAAGAGGATACGGAGTTGACGGAAGAATAGTCCAGGTGCTAAGTGATGTGAGTTAGAGAACCACTGGCAGGAGTGCTGATGGGGATTCAGCCAGTTTCTAAAGGAAGTATAAAATTTGGATTGGCAGGAAGGAATGGATCCTCACAAAAGAGAAAAGGATTCTCTTTTGTGGCACTATGTGGGCAAAGACGCAAAAACTACAACATTTGAAGACCAGTTTATGCTAATAGATTAATAAAAATGACAACAGTAGCTAATAATTATTGAAATTGCCATGAGCCAGACACTCTTAAATCTTTCACATGCTTGTCTTTATTTACTAATAATGCTGTGAGGTTGGTATTGAGTCTATTACATATGAGTCTAAGACACACGGAAAATATGTATTTTCTCAATGACATGTAGAAGATTAAGAGCCATCATAATATATTTCTGGAAGGAAAATTCAGTATTAATTTGGCTAGAGGAAGTGGACTTTTAATGTTTTACACAAATTGATTCTGAATGTTTATATAACAGAGTAAGACCCTAGATTGCTCAGAGTGTATGCTGTGGGTATGTTAGTTCCATCACACCCTGATATTTGTCAGAGATGCAAAAAAGCTAAGAATCAAATTAGAGCATTTAGAGCTACATTTAAACATTTTTACCTGTGCCCATGGATATAAGAAGCAATAACACCAGCCTTTGCACCACACCTACTTGGTCTGAAAATCCATTGGGGATAAATTGATGTCTGTATTTACACCTATATTTCTACAAATCACATTGAAGTAATATTTTTAGAACATTAATTAAATGTGAGTGAAACACACAAAAATGATTCTTCTGTAAATATATTGGCTCATCAAAACATTTATGTTGGATTTTATCCCAGAATTTAATAATAAGTTAGGAAGATGATATTATTGTTGGCATAATTCAAATTGTTGCAAATATTTTTTCAAACTTTGGATTATGAATATTGCTTCATTAATTTTAGTGCTAATGTCTGTGTAGCTGCCATATATCTTTTTGATCATGGAATCATTGCTTTCTGTGATTACATATAGACATTCAGAGTTTGAGGGCATTCAGGACTATTTCTCAAGTTGAAATTCACTGGTTCTTTACTATCTCCATATAGGATCATCTGTCAGAATTGTCCTTAGCAATTTTTGGTTTTTCTTGAAAATGTAAAAACAACTACCTCTACTATTCCTGATACCTGAAATGATCCTTTTGATGTTATTTTTAGACAAATATACATTCCTATAATAATTTTCACTTGAAGTCTAGATCAAGGAAACTGCTTTGTTTATTTCTATATATATATTTGTCTGAATTTAGATGCTATATTGAATTACCTAATACCAACCACTCTGTGATCTTGTATTTAACTTCTCTTTATCTCCTTTGTTGTCTGTCTTGTCTTAAGTTGATTCTTTTTCTTGAATCCTCTTTCACTTTTTATGCCCCTGGACTTGAATCCTCTCTTGACAACAGTTTGCATATCTCTTGCTTCGAGGATATTTTCTAGCATCCATTTTTGCCTATCACATATTTACTACCTAGTAGTATGAGCACTAGCATGTAATACATATATTAATAATATCACCCACGGTGAATTATAGTGCTGGGAACTATTCCTTGAGAAATTATTCAGAATGCCTCCCTGTTATATGTAACATATGTAAGATATGATGATATTCGAAAATTAGGTCATGTCTATATCAATGCAAATGTTCTCTAGGCTCTTGTGGTTGATAATAGAGTGATTTATTTTAATTTAAACAAATTAAATATTGGTTAATACTGTTTAGAGTTACTCCAGGCCACTATAGTTTTAAGTTTAATTGTTAAGTTTGGACATTGATCTTAAGCTTATATTCACTACCAAAATTCTTTTAAAAAGATAAGGAAACTTCATTATGAGTGTTGGCTACAAACAGATATAGGTCCAGTGACCCTTATGCACTATTTCTTGGATCCTGCAGTATGCAATTTTTTTAAACTACTTTTTTTTAAATAAGAGTTTTAGAGTTATAAAACAATTGTAAAGATAGTAGAGAGATTTCCCATATATTCCACACTCAGTTTAATTACTATTATTAGTAATTTATATTAATATCATACATCACTAAATTTCTTTAACCAATACTGATGTAATTAATTAAATCCATAGTTTATTTGTACTTACATAGTTGTTTTTTGTTTGTTTGTTTGTTTGTTTGTTTATTTGTTTGTTTTAAGCCAGGATCCTATCTGCAATATCTCATTATATTTTGTTGTGTGTCCCCTCAAGTTCTTCTTTGATAACCTTGACAATTTTGAGGTATGTTGATCAGATATATTTCGGGAGGCCCTTCTATTAGTAATTGTCTTATCATTAGATGGGGTTTTGGGGCTTGGGGGAGGAAGTTCACAGACATAAATTAGTATTTTCATCGCATCGTATCAAGGTATATGCTATTAACATGACTAATTCATATTGGCGTTCATATGGATCATCTGGCTGAGGCAGTGTTTGCCAGGTTTCTCCACTATAAAGATACACCATGCAATGCTCTTTGGAAGGAAGTTGCTACGTGGAGCTCAGAGTATCTACAGAAATTATTTGCAATTCTTCTGCATATGAATTGCTTCTCCTTAGCCCCATTTATTATATTAATATAGACTCATAGATATTTCTTATAGACTTTGGGTCATAATCCAACACTACCTTATTCACTTTGTTACTCAGTTGTTCCACTTTGGCTGTTAGGAGTTCTTTCAGTTGGATTTTGTGCCCCTTTGCCATATCCCTATCTATCTCTGTATGTTAGCACTTCATTATATTTTGGTGCTATGAGATGTACCTTGGTCATTTTGTATATTTACTGCCCCCCTCCTAGAATCAGTACTTTCTCCTTGAAGACTTTGTTCCTTTTATTGGAGAATTGTATTAGAAACCAAATTTGGGCACTAGGTGTGCTCATTGTTACTGGGTATCATTTCTTTTAGGCCCTTTCAGCTATCAGAGCTGAGAAAATTACGTGTGCACACTAACGCAAGTATGATGTTAGCTGTAATTTTAAAGGTGTTCCTTATCAAATTGAGAGAGTATCCCTCTATTCCTAGTTTCTGAAAGATTTTATCACTAAGTGGGTGTTGAGTGTTGTCAAATGCTTTTCAGCATCAATTTATATAATCACATTATTTCTCTTCTTTAGTTTGTTGATATGGTGGATTACATTTATTGATTTGTGAATGTTAATTCAGCATGGCATAGTTGGAATAAGTCTCACTTGGATATATGCATAGTAATTTGAATATGTTGTTGAATTCAATTCCTAATATATTTTGAGGATTTTTTCATCCATGTTTATAAGAGATATTGGTCTATAGATTTTTTTCTTGCAGTGACTTTATCTGCTTTGATATTAGGTAATGCTGGTGTTATAGAATGAGTTGGGAATTATCCCCTCTTCTTATGTGTTTTGGATGAGATTATAGATAATTGGTATCGTTTTGTCCTTAAATTTTCTATACAAATCACTACTGAAACCATCTTAGTATGATATTTTGTTTTTGTTTTTGGAATGTTATTAATTTTTGATTCGGCTTTTTAGATAGTTACAAGGCCTCTCCAGATTATCTACTTCACCTTGTATGAGTTTTGGTGGTTTGCTCTCATTTTCATTGATTTTCTGTTTTCAATTTTGTTGTTTTCTCCTATAATTTTTTTTCCTTTCTTCTGTTTGATTTAAGGTTACATTGACCTTCTTTCTCTACTTTCCTAAAGTGAAATCTTAGATTATTGCTTTTAATCACCCTTCTTTTCTAAGGGATCCATTAAAAGCTATAAATCTCTATGTCCACTTTATTTTGGCTACAAATCACAAATTTTGATAAGTTGCATTTTTATTTTCATCTCTTTGGAAATAATTTAAATGTATCTTGAATTTTATTTTTTGACCCATATGTTATATAGAAGTACTTTGTTGAATCTCAAAGTATTTGGAGATTTCTTACCTATAATTCCGTTATTGATATTTAATGTAATTTAAGTGCCTGAGAATATACTTTGTATGATTTCTTTACTTGTAATCTTGTTAATGCATCCTTATGGCCCATAATGTGATCTGTATTGGTAAAGATCATTGTGATCTGAAAACAATGTGTGTTTTAGTGTTTGGGGGTTAAGTCTATAAATGTTAATTTCACCAACTTGATTGAAAGTGATGCTCAGGTAAAATCTGCTTAGAAATCTGATAAGAAATAGATAATTCCATTTTCATAATTGGAGGCCACAATGCGATAAATTGATAAATTGACAATTGGTTAATCAAACAGGCAGAAAATCAGTAAGATATTTGTAAAAAGCAATAAAGCTGGAGGAGAGAGAACATGTGGAGGGAATGTGTTCAGTATCAGGAGGATGGGCAGATCACGTAGGCCCTAAATGAGATGTGAAGACAGGGACCTATCTGGAGGAAAGATGATGAGTTCATTTTTATAGATGACAAGTTCAAACTGAATATTCAAGATTCGAGTAAAGAAGTCAAATAGACATCTGGGATATTAGCAACCACATTATACAGCCTCTATGAAATAGTCATCCATGACTGAAATGATCATATCCTCCCACTAGTGGGAAATGCATTATAAATTCTTTGCAGAATTAAGGCCTCCTTGGGATTGTTTGTTATAAGTTGAAAACAGGGCCAATCAACATGATACTGGCTTATTCTCTACTTATCTTCAGCTGTTAAGGTAGATGCAGAAGACGTGGGGAAATGTTTTTAATAAGGTTTAGTGTGCAGAAGCAATCTTGGGACATGAAAGTTGAGTACATGTGGAAGAAAGTAATTTAGTTGTGGACAGTGGATTTTAAACAGTTTAAGGAGGAAAGTAAAGCCGTGAGGAAGGTGAGGAGAAACGTTAAATATATGATACGGTCAATACAGTATTAGTCTAAATGGTGATGAATTATTTCTGTTAGAGTGCTAGTGGAAGTAAGCTAATACGATAGGAGGTATTAGTACAAGAATATAATTCATGGGTGAGTATATTGACAAATTAGTGGTTTTGCTAGTGATTTAAAGGTGAAATGTGACCACAGCTGAGAGTGGCTAATAGAGGGTGGAAGTCAGAATCATTGGAGGAGAAGAGTTAAAAAAAAATTAAAGGTTAGTGTATTGGAAGGAACATCAAAGTGGAGACTGAGAATGACCCAGGTGCTAAAACCTTTAAGGAATAAAATGGAGTGTTCTTGGGGTATTTAGATGGCCAGACAAGAGAGAAGTAGCATCTGGTATAACCTGATGAAGTGAAAATCAAAGCTGAAGAATTTTACAAAGAAAGGGAAAATGTTTTGCAAGTACAAATGAGCATAAGAAGACACCCCCTTCCATCGTCAGGTCAAATGATACAAGTTGTATAGAAAATTTATTTTTTTAAAAAATGAATAACTCAATTCACAAGCAGCAGAGCTAGATTCACACTCAGATCTTCCTGTCTTGAAAACCCTGGCAATGCAAAAGAAAATACATGACTTATGTCCCAAACCTACTACAAGAAAGGCTGAAAAATATAAATGTTCCATTGGAACCAATAAAATGAAATGGAGTTGTGAGCACTTCACCAATCTGCCACAGATAGATGTAGTCTATTTACATTCTTTTAAAAATTTTTTTCTTAATGTTTATTTATTCTTGAGAGAGAGACAAAGTATGAGTGGGGGAGGGGCAGAGAGGGAGACACAGAATCCGAAGCGGGCTGCAGGCTCTGAGCTGTCAGCACAGAACCCTACGCGGGGCTCGAACTCATGAACCACGAGATCATGACCTGAGTTGAAGTGGGACGCTTAACACACTGAGCCACCAAGGCACCCCAGTCTCTTTACATCCTTATGAGGAAAAAAAAAAGTAGTTCTGGGATAGAAGGATGCAAAAAGGAAAGGAAAGTACATACAGATATATTGAGAAAAAAATAAGAAGTGTCTAAATATAACAATGAACCAGACAGCAAGCTGTCAGATGAATTAAAAAATAAAAATAGCAACTCAGATGTCAAGGAATCTTGAATGACTTTGCTGCTTCAAAGATCATTAAAGTTACATTATTAATGCAGAAAGAAGAAAACAGAAAACTTTAAAACAATATAATATGCCATCATAGAATATGCCAGAATAGAAAACTTCAAAAGGAATATCCACTAGAACAAGGATTTAAGAGTCTCTCACAAGCGAGATCAGGCTGGAATGTTGTTCTTCAGAATTTTGAAAACACTTAGGAGAATGCCATACTTTATGAAATATTGAAACCCTGGAATGTATCTGAAATAAGGAGTCTGAAAGAGGAAGCATCAAGCTGCAAATTACCTGCTTCAATAAAGATAAGGCAGAGTGGGGCATGAACAGCCTTCCAGTGTGCAATGGGAAAAACACCTAGGAATGTGACATGTATAGTTTCAACGTGAGCTTCACTTGTAACATTCTTAGAAGCTTGGAGGTTAGGTATAAAAGTTTACATCAATAGGATTAGTCTTTAATAGGATTGATGTAAGGAGATTTAACTTTGAGAAATCAGCCTAAATAAGTCAAATTCTAATTATTTATTGCATATTCACTAATAGTGGTAATATTTGAGATTTTTCCTGGATAGATTTTAAATACGTAAGAAGACACAAGATAAATTTAGTGTAAGGAAATACATAGAAGGGTGAAAAGACACTTCCATGCAGTGTACCATTAAAAGTGATTTTTTGGCTAGACCTAGAAAGACGTTAACAATTCATTGTTTAGTGAAATTTCCGAAAAAAGCTGAGTGTTCATTACAAATACTTCCTGAGTACTGGGCACTTGATAAATGAACAGAATCTCTTTCCTATTACGCTGTGTTTTTTTTTGGTTTTTGGTTTTTTTTTGTTTTTTTTTCTTTAAAGTGGCTGTGCATTTTCATATGAAAGTTTCTCAAAGGACTAAAAGCAACCTCAATAGCGGAGTTAAGCTTTAAGCTATTTTGAAGTTTCCATTTCCTTTTGCCCCTCTGGATATTCTAATGTTGGCAGAATTAACATATTTTTTTGGATAACGAAAGTGATATATAGAAAGGGCTGTCGACCAAAATAAAGATGTGTAAACTAAAGCAAGCTCAAAATCGTCAAAAACAGTTTATTCAGGAATAGCAGAGGAATTGGAATTCAGGACATGCAAACTGTAGAAAGTTACAGGCGAGTCCGTTGAGGGTTTGGGATAGACTGTATTTATGAGCAGGGAATGTAAAGAGGGAAGCTCAGTTAGAGTCTGTGAAAATCAAAAGCAAATGAGACCAGCTTTGAAAACTCCCTGAGCAGACAGAACTGGTCCAGTCATACAAACAAAGCTCAACTCAGTTTGTTTTGCGAGACCAGCCCAACCTGCATCATTTCTTGTTTGTGTCTCTGGATACCATATGCAAAACTTCCCAGGGTTAATATAAGGCAACCCCTGACCAACTTCCTATCACTTAAGAGAATTCCAATATTATCAGTCTTCTGCATATCAGGCATTCATAGGAAATCAGTCTCTCAGTTCTTAAGTTCAGTTTTCCTGAGGGAACATATATGAGATTTTCCATTTTAGATCCTCTGGTTCCATTTTAGATTGCAATTCCTTCACATTTCTCCCTTTGGATCAAAGAAAACATCACTGATTAGTTATCTCATTCAGCTGTTGTTCGTTAATTTTTGTCATAACCTTCCCAAGTCCAACAAGTCATTCTAAATCAATAGGAGAAAGACCCCAGATTAGGTATCTAAGTAGTACAGGGAAGATTTCTTCTAATTTTGGCATCAGGGGTGATGGCAATAATTCCATAATGCCCCTCAATTATGGGGAAGTGTAGAATATGTGTTTCTTCTACATAAAAGGAGATACCCAGTGTCTTCTAAGGATGAGGCATAGTTGTGTTCCTTTGCCCAGATTCTTTTGCTTGGAATGATACAGGGGCTATCATGATCACAAATATAATCATTTATACAGATCACACTATAATCTGGTCTATTGGCATGGGAACGGTTATGTGAGCACCTTGCATTTCCATAGATCTGGAGTAACAAGTAGCTGATGTAGTATGAGAAAGATTTTGGTGGATGTTTGGAAGATCCCTAGGGAAACAAGTAAATTGAATTATGTTTCCACCATTCCCCAGATTTTTGGTCAATTCCTAATGAAGCACCATTGAGTGGAGAGCACATCAGCTTCCCATTTTCCAATATTGCAGTTTTCCTGGCCCCACCATAAAAATACATTCATGTAGGAGATGATATAGTCTTATGGATTCCAACAGGGATTGATTTCATTCCATCTGAGTCATATAAAATAGTATAGCTACAAATAGTTTGTGAGAGATACCCTAGGGTTTTGCCAATTCCCATCATGTTTTTGGAAACATAAACATCTTCAGTAAGGGTTCAGTAAGGTGAGGCATAGCCCCTTATGAGTTGGGGGTGGGGTACTCAGTGGAAAGCCATAATATTTGATGCCAGTCTCTGGGAAGAGAGCACATGTGTGATTCCTAAGTTACCAAGGAAAATCCTACATCTTTACCAGATACATTTTACCATCCATCTAAAGATAGCGGCCAGGTCACCAATTCAGAATCATCAATAGTATTTGCTCTAGAACAATTCCAAATGCCAGTAAATTTAGCAGAATCAGAGAGTGTTTGTAAGGTAGGGTTAAAAGGATGTGTTAAAGCTAGAGTAAAGGACTATAGGAAAACTAGGGAAAGAATAATTAAAGGCCTGAATGACATGATTTAACTAAATGTAGAGTGAGAAGAAAGAGAGAAAAAGAAAGTTATACAGACCTGGTCGGATATCTTGGGTGAGCTGTCTGTTTCAGATGTCATGTACTTCAAAATTTCTAGTCCCTAAAAATTTTCAGTTTCTGGTCACCATGTGGTTTACAGGTCCATTCAGGTTTGGGGACATTCTTAAATACAACACATGAATCAAGGATGCTATTCCTTCAAGTTTTGCAGCACATGGGTTAATGACACATGATAGGGGCATTTCCAGTGATGTTGAAGAGAGTCTGTTTGGAGATGTCTTTTCTAATAGATGAACTCTCCTGGCTGTAAGGTGTGATGCTTGATGTCTTTGTCCCCAGGAGTATACCGTGGAAAGATTGTTCTACCAGAGCTTAATTGTTTTCTATTGATTTGATCAGAGCTTAGCAAAATTGAAGTGTATCCCTCTTTATTAGCTGTGGGTCAAAAGAAGCACAGGCTAAGTGCATGGGCATCATGTAATTATTTCAAAAGGTGAAATTTATGTATCCCAAAGAAAGTAGATCTAAGATTTACAAGAACCAATGGTAGTGCCTTTGGCCAGGGTATTTGAAGTGTTCCAACTAAGTTAGCTAAATGAGTTTTAATAATTCCACTTGTACATTCCACCAGTCCATAGGACTGAGGATGGCAACACAATGAAAATGCTGAAGAGCTGGCCAGACGGTGCAGACTTGTCCAAGTATTTGACCAGTGAAGTGGGTTTCCCAATTACCATAAAGTTCAAGGACTGTTCCCTGCGTGGAAATAATCTTTTCTCATTGGGTTTTAGCTACAGAACGGGCAGATGCTTGCTTCCATGGGAAAGCTTCAGTCCAATGTGAAAACATGTAAACCATGAATATAATATACTTAACGTCTATTAGAGGGGGCAATTGTAAGAATTCCATTTACCAAACCTCAGATCTGCTGGCAGGACTAAAGTGTCTCAGATTTTGAACATAAGGGTCATTTAAAAATTTGTCTCAGTGGAAAAGGAAACCCCATTGTTTCCGTAACATTATCCAATCGTGAACTCACGTGTAGCTTGCTACAGTTTGTGGGTCCCAAATTGCAATTCCTTGCCATTCCCAAATAAACTCTTCTGGTTTTGACAATTTTGAGCTTGCCTCAGTTTACTTCTTTATCTGGGCTATTCTGAAAATGATGAGTACACTTATTGAGAACTTGTTTTTTTGCAAACTGTTTTTGCCAAATGTAAAGTGGGCGAGGAAGATAACACCATCTGCTTCCAGCCCACAACCCAGAGTGACCAGGTAACTTGTTAAATTCCCACTGCTTCGGTCCCCAAAGTTGATCTCAGGTGCTCTGATGCATTGTTCAGCGAGCTCTTTCAAATCTGCAGGGGGGCATCAAATTAAATCACTTAATGTCAAACCTCTTCCTAGGACATGGAGGACTGCAGACACTTGGCATGACTCAGAGAATGGAAGCACAGCAACTGAAATCGAGGTAGAGAGTCAAATAGTCCCAACTTTATTTAGACATTAACACACTGTCATTTAGTAAAAAGTAAAACGCTAAAAGATCTTCAACTCTCAGAATAAATCTGTTTGATGTAATTTTTTTTAAAAAAGTTTTCCAGATTTTGCAATCCATAGTAAAGTTGCAAGACAAGTACAGTGAATACCCATTTATCCTTCACCCAAATTTAGCAATTAATTATACTTTGCCATGCGTGTATAATTCAATATGTATTTTTGCAAACATTTTCAAACCATTTGCAAGTTTGGGAGCATCACTTTTACCCTAAACACTGCAGTATGTATCTCCTAATAGGATATTCTTCTACATCACCCCAGAGCTATGTATCTTCCACAGAACTATCATCTCACCTAAGGACAAAATAATAATATTTTAAAAATATCACTTGATATACAGTATACAACATACTTAAATTGCACCTTGTTAAATAAAAAGCAGTTTTTTTGAGGTTTCTTTTTAATTCATGATCCAATCATGGTTCATTCATTGCATTTGGATGCTTCATCTAAACCAGTCCCTATTCCTTCTTTTTACAAATAAAAACAATTTAAAATCATTTTAGATTTAAAAAATTGTGATGATAGTTCTTATATACTCTGCAGTCTTTTTTCTCTTTATAGACATGTATGCAAGTCTGGTATATTTGTTACAAATGATGAACGAATATTGATATAATTAGCTAAAGTCCACATTTATTCAGATTTCTATAGCATTTTTTTTTAACCTAACATCTTTTTATGTTTCAGAATCCCATTCAGGATAAATTTAGTCATCGTGTTTCCCTAGGCTCCTCTTGGCTGTGAAGATTTCATAGGCTATCCTTTTTTTTTTGATAAACTTGATCATTTTTAGGATTATTGGTCAGATATTTTGTAGAATTTGCTATGAGAATTTTCTAATGTTTTTCTCATAAACTGTGGCTACCCATTTTGGGGGCAAGTCTACAAAAGTAGAGTGCCATTTCATTATACCGTATCTTGAGTTTTGTATTTGTCTTCTATGGCTGCCGTAACAAAATACTACAGACTGAGTGGCTTAAATAAGAAATTTATTTTCTCACAGTTCTGGAGGCCAGACGTCTTACATGCAGGTGTCAGCTGAGTTCATTTCATTCTTATGGCCTTTCTCCTTGGCTTGCAGATAGTTGTCTTCTCCCTTGGTCTTTACCTGATATTTTCTTTGTGAGTGTTCATCTTGGTGTCTCCTCATGTATCCGAATTTCTGCTTCTTACATGGACACCGGTCAGACTGGGTTAGGGCTCACCCTAACAGCCTCATTTTAACTTAGCTACTTTTTTCAGACTTTATTTTTTAAATGAGTTTTTCATAGAAAAATGGAAAGTAAGGTATAAAGATTTCCCATATACCCCCAAATACCATACACATGTATATAGACTCCTTCATTATTAACACCTCCCACCAGGGTGGTACATTTGTTACAACTATAAACTTGTGTTGACATATCGTAATCACCCAAAATCCATAGTTTACATTACTATTCACTCTGGGCGATCTAATTCTAAAGTTTATATGGAAAGGCAAAAGATCCAGAAGAGTCAACACAGTATTGAAGGAACAGAACAAAGATGGAGGACCGAAACTACCCGACTTCAAAACTTCAAAAGCTACTGTAATCAAGACATACTGATATATACACATTTACACACATATATAGGGGTGTGTGTGTGTGTGTATACGATGTATAGTAAGTATGCATTATTAAATACATTGTTGCCATTATTATTTTGAACAAACTATTGTCTGTTAGACCAATTACAAATAAGAGAAAAATGAAAGTTCTTATTTTGCCTCTACTTATTCCTTCTTTGATGCTCTTCCATACTTCATGTAGATCTGAGTCTGAGCTGATTTCTTTCTCTCTAAAGATCTTCTCTTAACATTTCTTGCAAGTCTGGTTTACTAGCCACGGACCCCTTCAATTTTTATTTTTCTGAGAAAGTCTTTATTTCTTTTTTTTTTCTGTAAATTGACAAATCTGAACATTCCTCAGTGATAACCATGGTATGTGTAGTCACCATCTCTCACCATGTAATGCTATTACAGTATTATTAACTATATTTCCTATGCTGTATTTTTTATCTCCATGCCTTATTTATTTGATGACTGGTAGTTTGTACCTCTTAATCCCCTTCACCTATTTTACCCACCCTCTCCCCTGGCAACCACCAGTTTGTGTATTTATGAGTCTGTTCCTGTTTTTATTATTGTTGTTTGTTTATTCATTTTTTTAAAATTTCACATGTAAGGGAAATCATATGGTATTTGTCTTTCTGTCTGACTTATGCCACTTAACACATATGCTCTAGGACCGTTCTTGCTGTCACAAATGGCAAGATCTCATTTTTTTTATGGTTGAGTAATATTCCATTGTTTTCAGTTTTGGAGGTTGCTATATTGCTATATCCTCAACAGATATCCTTTCCTGAGCTGTGTCCAGTCTACTAATAAGCCTATGAAAGACTTTCTTCACAATTCTTCATTTCTGTCACAATGCTTTTTGATCTCTAGCATTCTGTTTGGTTTTTTCCTCAGACCTTCCCTCTTTCCGTTTACATTGCCCATCTATTCTTGCATGCTGTCTATCCATTGGAGCCCTTAGCATATTAATCACAGTTGTTTTAAATACTGGTCTGAAGATTTCAATATCTGGGCTGTATCTGACTCTGGTTCTGATGTTTGATCTATGTCTCCAAATTGAGCTTTTTGCCCCTTCAGGTGATTTGTAATTTCTTCCTGAGAGCCACACGTGATCTACTGGGTAAAAGGAACTGCTATAAATAGGCCTGTAGTAATGTGGTGTTGAGTGATGGGAATGGGTAATGTTCTATGATTTGGCCTCAGTCTTTTCGTGAGCCGATGTTTCTGGATGGTAAACTTCACAAGTGTTTCCCAGTCTTTTTTTTCTCCCCGCTTAAGATAGGATGCCTGTTGTGAGCTGAAGTTCTTCCCTCACATGGAAGGCTACAGCTGACCCTTGTTGGGGATTTCTCTTTCCCCAGGTCAGTTAGGCTCTGATTACACCCCAGCAGGTGGGGCTCTCCCTAACTAGTTTCTCCTGAGGGCTTGTCTTGTGAAGAGCAGAGTGCACCAGTGTATTACGGAGTAGTTACTTTCCCCTCCCCCCCGCCAGATGCATTAGGGGATTTTTTTCTGATACTCACTCTGAGAGCCTTGTTAAGTTCCTGGAAATGAACCTCACAAAACATGAGGGGGTCCCATGCCTGGGTTCCTCTGAACTCCATAACTCTCTGAGTTGTCTACACTTAGCCTCAGGCACGTAATCAATTACAGTTCCGGTTTTCCTACTCGGCACTTGCTCCTGTAGCAGCTCTAGTCAGGACTGTCTGCCCTGGTAAGTCATGGCTTCTGGTTTTCTCCTCTCTCTCCAACCTTGGAGGTGGTGGTTTGCCTTGTATCTCCCTCTCTTCCAGATACAAAAAAAACAAAAAAAACAAAAAAAACAAAAAGTATTGAATTTTTTTTAGTTTGTTCAGCTTTTTGCTTGTTGTTAGGATGAAATGGTGACTTCCAAGCTCCTTACCTTACATGAGGACCTGAGAAGTGTTACTTTTTAAGGACTTTGTCTTGAGCATGTTTTCATATGAGACAGGAAGATTAGTAAGAAAAATGGTTATGTCTCCCCTTCCCTGTTTTCTCCTCAGACACACATGTTCAGCTCAAGCTTCCCTCTCCCACCTGGGAAGCAATGGCAGCTATTAAATTAGAACCAGACATTCTCTCACCATTGTTTTTGTCATCTCTCTTCTATCCTTCTGACCTGTGATTAAATGCTCCTTCTTCGAATATATGAAGATCCCTTTCCCCATTTTTAGAAATGTACTTACAGAAATTTTTTTCTGAAGGCATTGTACCATCAAAATAGTCAAAAACTATTTGAGGATCTTGCTGTGTTTAGCTTTTGCGAATAAAGAGGCTGGTTTGTTGGGGGGGAACGTGGAGTTCTTGTAAAATTTTAGTTGTCCTAGGCCCTTGGGTGATTGGAGATTTTGTAACAGATTTGCACTGTAGTGAGTACACTTCCTGTGGAAGTATCCAAGCAGATTGACATTCGGCTGATAGAGATGCTGTAGAAGAAACTGAAACATAATAGAGTGCTTGTGTTCTAAGGTCCCTTCTTGTTCTGTTGTTTTTAAATTTATACATAGATTTTCACTGGTAACAGGGATGAATTTCACTTGGGGCGAACTTTCTATTTACCTGATCTTTTTTGGACCAAATAACTAGCCGCATGGCCAGGCAAAATATTGACCCTCCCTACTCACTGACCAGTAATACCACATAAACCAAATCCTTGAGGTCATATGCTATAAGCCCATTTTGAATATTTTAACTCATGCAGATATGATTTCCTGCTTTAAATCTGTAGGATTCTTGGTTGATGCAGTTATAGTAGGCGTGGAGTAGAGAAATTGGTGGAAACTTAGCTCATTTGTACAGGCACCTAACTTGCTGTAGAAGAGAGCAGAATTGAAAGATGAAGGGCAAGCTGGTGCATAAAGGGTTGACTCTGATTTGTGAGGGTGAGAATGAAATATTGTGGAGCACGGAATATAAGAGTGATACAAATAAAACAGAGTGTAAAAGATTTGTGTCTGATGCGAGGTAATTTATAATTTTTGTGGTATAAAATTGATGGAAAGGGGGTCAGCTATCAGAAAGCATTGAAGCTCGAAAGTCTCAGAATTGGAAAGAGCTTCAAGGAGTCAGTGAAGGGCTTTGAAAAGAACTTGCTTTGAACTGTGTGCACTTTGCAAACTGATGCAATCCAATTCCAAATCTTTTTTCATCTATTCATGTGATTTAGGGGCAGTCAGTAAATGGGATCAATATTGATGGCAAATTGAATTTACAGAAAACACTCAAGAAACATTCATTATACTAAATAAAGCCAATTCTTTTTTTATGAAATAAAAGCACTTTAAAAATGTATCAGATTAGCTTTAATAATGTCAGAGTTGGTGGCTATTCATACTAGTTTGTTCATTTAATGCCTCTCTGCTATTCTGTTAGGTCACTCTCAATTCATTTTGTTTGGAATGAGGTTTATAAAACATGGTGATGCTTTTTAAGTCTCTTCCAGTTGTTCGTGATTGGAATATGCATTTGTAGATAAATCTTTCCGGTGTGACTTCTTACCTATATCACTGGTTCTTTGGAAATAAAGAATATATGATTAATCTTTGCAGTAGTTTCCATGACCATGATTGAGTCGGTACCAAGAACTTTACTGATTCAATAAATTCAGTGGTTAGAAAAATAGACTTGACTTTCCTTGATGAAAGATGGATGGGTAGCCCCAGGATATTATGACATTCATTCTTAAAGTGCAAAATAGCATTTTATCTAGGAGAATATTCAGTGGTCTCTTTTTCTTTTTAAGTCTCCAGTAAACTGATAGATCATATGAAACATGTGTAGTGGTTAATCTGCTCTGGCAGTCATGCAGTTAAACAATAAATGCCAGTATCAGTACTTTCCACATGATTGAATTAGAGCTGTTGGAATCCTCCCAAAAGACAACAAGTTTTCAAAAATATATACCTGGGTTAATAGACACATGCTATCCATTTAAATGAATAATTCTATATAAATTAGACATGTTATGCAGGATTTAAAAATGCAAGGCTGAATATGGATTTTACCAGCATAAGTGGGTTGTAAGTCAACAAAAATTGGCTAAGGAACAAACCAGGGATCCTAGGCAGGATTTCAGTAAGAACTTGTCATTAAGTAAAAGTTTTTTAAAGTATAGGGTTGTAAAGATATTTCCTTAAAATCAATGTGTTTTAGTCAGATTTGAATCCATAACATCTTTGTAACTTGATAAAAACATATCTCAGAGAATACCTAAGGTAGTGTTGATTTTTTAAACTGCAATAATTTAAAGGGAGTGTTCTACTAATAAGCATTATGACAGGCGCTTAGTTTATTTCAAGTGAAAACATCAATTCTGAAAACAAGTTTGGGATTTTTTTCTCGGTTGCTTCCAAGATTGGTGCTTAGAAAATATGCACCATGCAATTTTACATTTTATACTATAAAGTTTAAAATAAAAATGATAGAAAGTATGTAAAATATGATTGGTGATTGCTTCTTCAATAGATTACTGGGGTCTTAGACTTCCTTTACTAATTTTTTCACTTAATATGTATAGGTATGTATTTTATTATGTAATTATATCTGATTGCTTTATATTCAAAAGTAGAAACTACAGCAAATTTTTCTTCATAAAATACCATATACTTTTTCATGCATAATTTTCAGTTCGTGAGGATATATAAATAGGATTTTTAGTTTAACAGTTCTCCCAGAACACTATAAACAAAGAAAGTGAGATGCAGCGTTGGCCACAAGATAGACTTAAAATACAAGTTTTTTATTTGTTTGTTTGAAGGCAGTCCTAAAACTAACCAAGCTGGAATTGGATTTTAACAATGTGTATATGTGTCAAAGATAGAAATGTTTTATGTAAGACATCACATCCTGAATAAATTTTACATTATGGTCATTAGAACATAACAGATTATATGTGCCTCAACATATTACATGTGTGAACAACATATTTAATTTGAAAAACGGGGAGTATCTTGGGAAGATGGCGGCGTAGGAGGACGCTGGGCTCACCGGGCGTCCTGCTAATCACTTAGATTCCACCTACACCTGCCTAAATAACCCAGAAAACCACCAGAGGACTAGCAGAACGGATTCTCTGGAGCCAAGTGCAGACAAGAGGCCCACGGAAGAGGGCAGGAAGGGCAGAGAGGCGGTGAACGCTCCACGGACTGGCGGGAGGGAGCCAAGGAGGAGGGGCAGCCCGCCAGCCAAGCAGAGGCCCCGAGTCTGGCTTGCAAAAGCGGAGGGGCTAGACGGAGTGTGTTCCAACAGCAAGCGAGACTTAACATTTGGAAGGTTATAAGTTAACAGCTCTGCTCAGAGAATGGGAGGGCTGGAGGACAAAGGGAGGGAGAGTTGTTGAGCCCTGGAAGACAGAGCTCAGTTTGGCGGGGAACAAAGGCGCTCACCAGCGCCATCTCCCTCGCCCATCCCCCAGCCAAAATCCCAAAGGGAACCAGTTCCTGCCAGGGAACTTGCTTGCACATCCCAAACACTCAAAGCTGTGCTTCTGTGGATCCTTCCCTCAGGCGGGTCTGACTCCCTCCTGGTGCCACAGGGCCCCTCCCAAAGCGGATCTCCTGATCTCCGAAGGAAAAGCGAGCGGAGCCTGCCCCTCCCACCCCTGTGCACCTTGCCGATCCACCCCAGATAATAAGCCAGATCCCCAGCACCACAAGCCTGGCAGTGTGCAAGTAGCCCAGACGGGCCACACCACCCCACAGTGAATCCCACCCCTAAGAGAGGGGAAGAGAAGGCACACACCAATCTGATGTGGCCCCAGTGGTGGGCTGGGGGCAGACATCAGGTCTGACTGCGGCCCCGCCCACCAACACAAGTTATTCGAGACAGCACAGGGGAAGTGCCCCACAGTCCCACACCACTCCAGGGACTATCCAAAATGACGAAACAGAAGAATTCCCCTCAGAAAAACGTCCAGGAAATAACAACAGCTAATGAACTGATCAAAAATGATTTAAAGAATATAACAGAAAGTGAATTTAGAATAATAGTCATAAAATTAATCGCTGGGCTTGAAAACAGTATAAAGGACAGCAGAGAATCTCTTGCTTCAGAGATCAAGGGACTAAGGAACAGCCAGAAAGAGCTAAAAAATGCTATCAATGAGCTGCAAAATAAAATGGAGACAACTACAGCTCGGATTGAAGAGGCAGAGGAGAGAATAGGTGAACTAGAAGATAAAATTATGGAAACAGAGGAAGCTGAGAAAAAGATAAAAAAATCCAGGAGTATGAGGGGAAAATTAGAGAACTTAGTGATGCACTAAAGAGAAATAATATATGCATAATTGGTATTCCAGAGGAGGAAGAGAGAGGGAAAGGTGCTGAAAGTGTACTTGAAGAAATCATAGCTGAGAACTTCCCGGATCTGGGGAAGGAAAAAGGCATTGAAATCCAAGAGGCACAGACAACTCCCTTCAGAGGTAACTTGAATCGATCTTCTGCACGACATATCATAGTGAAACTGACAAATTACAAGGATAAAAAGAAAATTCTGAAAGCAGCTAGAGATAAACGTGCTCTAACATATAAAGGGAGACCTATAAGACTCGTGACCAGTCTCTCTTCTGAAACTTGGCAGGCCAGAAAGGAATGGCAGGATATCTTCAATATGAGGAACAGGAAAAATATGCAGCCGAGAATCCTTTATCCAGCAAGTCTGTCATTTAGAATAGAAGGAGAGATAAAGGTCTTCCCAAACAAACAAAAACTGAAGGAATTCGTCACCACTAAACCAGCCCTACAAGAGATCCTAAGGGGGATCCTGTGAGACAAAGTACCAGAGACATCGCTACAAGCATAAAAAATGCAGACATCACAATGACTCTAAACCCATATCTTTCTATAATAACACTGAAGGTAAATGAATTAAATGTGCCAACCAAAAGACATAGGGTATCAGAATGGATAAAAAAACAAGACCCATCTATTTGCTGTCTACAAGAGACTCATTTTAGATCTGAGAACATTTTCAGATTGAGAGTGAGGGGATGGAGAACTATTTATCATGCCACTGGAAGTCAAAAGAAAGCTGGAGTAGCCATACTTATATCACACAAACTAGACTTTAAATTAAAGGCTGTAACAAGAGATGAAGAAGGGCATTATATAATAATCACAGGTTCTATCCATCAGGAAGAGCTAACAATTATAAATGTCTATGTGCCGAATACAGGAGCCCCCAAATATATAAAACAATTACTCACAAACATAAGCAACCTTATTGATAAGAATGTGGTAATTGCAGGGGACTTTAACACTCCACTTACAGAAATGGATAGATCATCTAGACACACGGTCAATAAAGAAACAAGGGCCCTGAATGATACATTGGATCAGATGGACTTGGCAGATATATGTAGAACTCTGCATCCCACAGCAACAGAATATACTTTCTTCTCGAGTGCACATAGAACATTCTCCAAGATAGATCACATACTGGGTCACAAAACAGCCCTTCATAAGTATATAAGAATTGAAATCATACCATGCATACTTTCAGACCAAAATGCTATGAAGCTTGAAATCAACCACAGGAAAAAGTCTGGAAAACCTCCAAAAGCATGGAGGTTAAAGAACACCCTACTAAAGGATGAATGGGTCAACGAGGCAATTAGAGAAGAAATTAAAAAATATATGGAAACAAATGAGAATGAAAATACAACAATCCAAACGCTTTGGGACGCAGCAAAGGCAGTGCTGAGAGGAAAATACATTGCAATCCAGGCCTATCTCAAGAAGCAAGAAAAATCCCAAATACAAAATCTAACAGCACACCTAAAGGAAATAGAAGCAGAACAGCAAAGACAGCCTAAATCCAGCAGAAGAGAAATAATAAAGATCAGAGCAGAAATAAACAATATAGAATCAAAAAAACTGTAGAGCAGATCAATGAAACCAATAGTTGGTTTTTTGAAAAAATAAACAAAATTGATAAACCTCTAGCCAGGCTTCTCAAAAAGAAAAGGCAGATGACCCAAATAGATAAAATCATGAATGAAAATGGAATTATTACAACCAATCAGAGATTGCTCAGAGATACAAGCAATTATCAGGGAATACTATGAAAAATTATATGCCAACAAACTGGACAACCTGGAAGAAATGGACAAATTCCTAAACACCCACACGCTTCCAAAACTCAATCAGGAGGAAATAGAAAGCTTGAACAGACCCATAACCAGCGAAGAAATTGAATCAGTCATCAAAAATCTCCCAACAAATAAGAGTCCAGGACCAGATGGCTTCCCAGGGGAGTCCTACCAGACGTTTAAAGCATAGATAATACCTATCCTTCTCAAGCTATTCCCAAAAATAGAAAGGGAAGGAAAACTTCCAGACTCATTCTATGAAACCAGTATTACTTTGATTCCTAAACCAGACAGAGACCCAGTAAAAAAAAAAGAGAACTACAGGCCAATATCCCTGATGAATTTGGATGCAAAAATTCTCAGTAAGATACTAGCAAATAGAATTCAACAGCATATAAAAAGAATTATTCACCATGATCAAGTGGGATTCATTCCTGGGCTGCAGGGCAGGTTCAACATTCGCAAATCAATCAATGTGATACATCACATTAATGAAAAGATAAGAACCATATGATCCTGTCAATCGATGCAGAAACGGCCTTTGACAAAATTCAGCAACTTTCTTGATAAAAACTCTTGAGAAAGTTGGGATAGAAGGAACATACTTAAAGATCATAAAAGCCATTTATGAAATGCCCACAGCTAACATCATCCTCAATGGGGAAAAACTGAGAGCTTTCCCCCTGAGATCAGCAACACGACAGGGATGTCCACTGTCACCGCTGTTGTTTAACATAGTGTTGGAAGTTCTAGCATCAGCAATCAGACAATAAAAGGAAATCAAAGGCATCAAAATTGGCAAAGATGAAGTTAAGCTTTCACTTTTTGCAGATGACATGATATTATACATGGAAAATTGGATAGACTCCACCAGAAGTCTGCTAGAACTGATACATGAATTTAGCAAACTCGCAGGATACAAAATCAATGTACAGAAATCAGTTGCATTCTTATACACTAATAATGAAGCAACAGAAAGACAAATAAAGAAACTGATCCCATTCACAATTGCACCAAGAAGCATAAAATACCTAGGAATAAATCTAACCAAAGATGTAAAAGATCTGTACGCTGAAAACTATAGAAAGCTTATGAAGGAAATTAAAGAAGATATAAAGAAATGGAAAAACATTCCATGCTCATGGATTGGAAGAATAAATATTGTCAAAATGTCAATACTACCCAAAGCTATCTACACATTCAATGCAATCCCAATCAAAATTGCACTAGCATTCTTCTCGAAACTAGAACAAGCAATCCTAAAATTCATATGGAACCACAAAAGGCCCGAATAGCCAAAGTAATTTTGAAGAAGAAGACCAAAGCAGGAGGCATCACAATCCCAGACTTTAGCCTCTACTACAAAGCTGTAATCATCAAGACAGCATGGTATTGGCACAAAAACAGACACATAGACCAATGGAATAGAATAGAAACCCCAGAACTAGACCCACAAACGTATGGCCAACTAATCTTTGATAAAGCAGGAAAGAATATCCAATGGAAAAAAGACAGTCTCTTTAACAAATGGTGCTGGGAGAATTGGACAGCAACATGCAGAAGATTGAAACTAGACCACTTTCTCACACCATTCACAAAAATAAACTCAAATGGATAAAGGACCTGAATGTGAGACAGGAAACCATAAAAACCCTAGAGGAGAAAGCAGGAAAACACCTCTCTGACCTCAGCCGTAGCAGTTTCTTACTTGACACATCCCCAAAGGCAAGGGAATTAAAAGCAAAAATGAACTACTGGGACCTTATGAAGATAAAAAGCTTCTGCACAGCAAAGGAAACAACCAACAAAACTAAAAGGCAACCAATGGAATGGGAAAAGATATTTGCAAATGACATATCAGACAAAGGGCTAGTATCCAAAATGTATAAAGAGCTCACCAAACTCCACACCTGAAAAACAAATAACCCAGTGAAGAAATGGGCAGAAAACATGAATAGACACTTCTCTATAGAAGACATCCGGATGGCCAACAGGCACATGAAAAGATGCTCACCGTCGCTCCTCATCAGGGAAATACAAATCAAAACCACACTCAGATATCACCTCACACCAGTCAGAGTGGCCAAAATGAACAAATCAGGAGACTATAGATGCTGGAGAGGATGTGGAGAAACGGGAACCCTCTTGCACTGTTGGTGGGAATGCAAATTGGTGCAGGAACTCTGGAAAACAGTGTGGAGGTTCTTCAAAAAATTAAAAATAGACCTACCCTATGACCCAGCAATAGCACTGCTAGGAATTTACCCAAGGGACACAGGAGTACTGATGCATAGGGGCACTTGTACCCCAATGTTTATAGCAGCACTCTCAACAATAGCCAAATTATGGAAAGAGCCTAAATGTCCATCAACTGATGAATGGATAAAGAAATTGTGGTTTATATACACGATGGAGTACTACGTGGAAATGAGAAAGAATGAAATATGGCCCTTTGTAGCAACGTGGATGGAACTGGACAGTGTGATGCTAAGTGAAATAAGCCATACACAGAAAGACAGATACCATATGTTTTCACTCTTATGGGGATCCTGAGAAACTTAACAGAAACCCATGGGGGAGGGGAAGAAAAGAAAAGAGGTTAGAGTGGAAGAGAGCCAAAGCATAAGAGACTGTTAAAAACTGAGAACAAACTGAGGGTTGATGGGGGGTGGGAGGGAGGGGAGGGTGGGTGATGGGTATTGAGGAGGGCACCTTTTGGGATGAGCACTGGGTGTTGTATGGAAACCAATTTGACAATAAACTTCATATATTAAAAAAAAGAAAAATGTAGCAGCCACGTTAAAAAGAAGTAGAAAAAATACGATTAATTTTAATAATGTGCTTAATTTAACCAATTCCCTCAAATATTATGATTTCAATTACAAGAAATGTAAAAAATGTGAGATTTATTTTTGTTTTTTTCATACTATGCCTTCAGATTTTGGTGTCTATTTTATAATTACTACACACTTTAATTCAGACTAGCCACGTTTTAAGTGTCCCATAGCTATGTGTTACCAAAATTTATAAAGATCTCGTAAAACTCACCGGTAGAAACCAGATAATCTGATTTAAAATATGAGGCATAATACCTCATCAGAGAAGGTAGATGGCCAATAGGCATATGGAAAGATGCTCCATATCATACGTCATGAAAGAAATGCAAATTAAAGTAGTAAAGACATACCACTACATACCTATGAGAACACGAAAATCCATAACACTAAGGATACTAAGTGCTGGAGGACAGGGAACAATAAATACACTCTCATTCGTTGCTGGAGGGAATGCAAAATGGTATGTTCTCTTTGGAAGACAGTTTGTAATTTCTTACAAAAAACTAAACATACTCTTACCATAAGATCCAGCAGTCACACTCCTTGGTATTTACTCAAAGGAGTAGAAAACTTATGGCCACACAAAATCCTGCACATGGGTGTTTATAGCAGCTTTATTAGTAATTGCCAAATTTTTCAATTAAACTCTTGTCAATACTTGATAAATATATACAGTAAGAATGATAAGATATGGGTTTGTAAAAATGTGTGCTTTTTCAAAGAGCAGTGTCTGAAATTGTGAATCATACCAGTGTCATGCTTGTGTAATAAATGCATCTTTTTTCTCATCACCCTGGTTTTGAGAGTAGACATATCATGAATATTGACATCTGAAAATGCAGATCCCTTTGTTCCATCAAAAGCAGACCTACTTCTGCTCATTTTTGTTATAGTTTAACCCAAACTGAAAGTGCATGTTAGTAACCCTATCTAACTGTGCGTTGACTGTGAAACTCTTAATGCTTTGTGTGGACTATTAGAAAATAAAATGTGTAATTAGGAGATTTTAAGACCATCCTGTAATTACTCAGTTCTGTTTCTTTTTCTTTTTTCATGTTTGTTTATTTTTGAGAGAGAGAGAGAGAGAGCACGAGTGTGAGTGGTGGGAGGGGCAGAGAGAGAGCGAGAGAGAGAGAGTCTGAAGCAGGCTCCAGGCTCTGAGCTTTCAGCACAGAACCCAACGTGGTGCTCGAACTCACGAACCATGAGATCATGACCTGAGCTGAAATTAGACACTTAACAGTTGAGTTGTGTTTCTCTAGAAAGTAAATAAGAGAAATCATTTGAAGTTTTGAGAGTGAACAGTTAAATTGTGGAATTTCTTGCTGTAGCCAGTTACTGAGTATGGGCTCATTGGGTTTCTCAACAGCATGGGGATCACATTTTGTCTCAATGTGATTTGTTTTTCATTGGCTAGAATTAGGTTTAAATGTGTTTTCTTTACTAAACAGATGATTCTGAGTTTTTAAAATCTCTACTCATTAGCTGGTTAGAGAGACTGTGTATATAATGCATTAAAGATTATACTCATTCGAGGAGTTTGGAGGTTTTGTTTTCTTTTAACATGTGTTACAGAAATAGTATGTGAAAAACTATATCCTAATTGGATTAGTTGAAAGAAGTTTTGGAAGTCAGTATCTCCTACAAAAGAACATAGGACACTTATAGGCAATCATTTTTGCCACTTGTGAGTTTCTAGGCTAGTGACTGTGTAAATAAGCTGGCCTTTTCCACTGATGGGCCAGTATAATTTCATGCCAGTAAAAAGTGGTGAGCAATTAAGAGACACTATAGTATTTCATTTTTTTCACATGAGTTTATATGAAGAAAGCCTATTGATTCAGAATTTCATGCGGCTTTTATTTGTGCATCAGTAGCTTTGTCCCTAGAATATCATGTGACTCTGCTCTTAATCTTAATAGTTCAATATTTAATAGAGATTACAACATTGGGGCGCCTGGGTAGCTCAGTTGGTTAAGCATCTGACTTCGACTCAGGTCATTTTCTTGTGGTTCGTGGCTTACACTCTCTCTCTCTCTCTCTTTCAAAAATAAATAAATGTTAAAAAAAATAAAATAAATTGTGACAAAATACCTATGTAAGAGTAAGGTTTTACTTGGATATTAAGTATCACAATTTCAATAGTTAACTACTACAGCGATGTGATTATTTTATCTAGATAATATGAAATCCAATTGTATTAGGCCACATCCACATGTTACAACATTTAATGTGTATAAAATATATGTACACACATATGTGCATGAATACACATCTTTTTAAACAAGTGACTGCCTGAGTAGAAAGCGATGGTTTGAAATGTCAGGTGTCTTAAGCAGTCAGAGCTTTAAAGAAATTTGAATTCTAAATCAGATTCTGTCATTATGAAATCAAATTTAAAGCTTTTAATAAAATAGCAAATAAATTGGGAAGGAATAAATATGAATAGATGATAATTACTAAAACATACTAAATAAAACATAACAAATTTATAATATAGAATTATTATTACTATTATAGTATTTATCAATGTACAAATAACCTTTGTGATCATAGAATGATGCTTGATGACAAGTAGGCCTAGCAATAAACAATATGTATGTATTTATTTATTTATTTATTTATTTTGAGACTGTGCACACACTTGAGTGAGGAAGGGGCAGAGAAAGAATATTATGCAGGCTCCACACTCAGCGCAGAGCTCCACATGGGGCTCCTTCTCATGACCCTGAGATCATGACCTGAGCAGAAATCAAGAGTCAGATGCTCATCCGACTGAGCCACCCAGGAACCCCTGAAACAATTTTTCTAAATCTTGCATTGATTTTCCTAAATCACTATATGAAGGAATTTTTTCCATTTCATTATAATTTTTTATTATATATTTATTCATAATGGTTCCTTTATTAGCCTTTAAATATCTCTAGAGTCTGTAATGCTATCCTTTGTCTCATTCTTTATCATATTTATATTCCTTTTTTTCATGATTCTACAGCATGTTTGGAAATTTCTTGCCCTTTTCAAAGGATGGTTACAGTTTTGTTCTTTTTTTTCTACTTCTATCCCCAACTCACTAATTTTGGCATTCATTATTATGTCCTTTTCCTACTAGCTTTGCTTTTGTCTTTTTTTCCTTGTTTCTTAAAGTTGATGTTTAGTCAATGAATTTAATACATTTTTTTCTAATATGAATATAAAATATTACATTTATCTCTTAGAACCACAAATTATATGATTTCCTTTTCAGCCCTTGGTTCATTTAGATGTGTGGTGCTTAATTTCCAAATATTGGGCTTTTCCAGAAATCTTAATTATTTTCAATTTCATTACATTTTGTCAGAGAACATATTTTATATTTCAATGTTTGAAATGATTTACCAAGAGTACTTTATGGTACGTCTTATATCCTAGTTGAACTTGAAAAGAAATGTGTACTCTGCCGTTATTCAATATAATGTTTATAAAATTGATTTATATTTTATTTATATTAATTACATGCATTTTGTATTTTACCAGTTTGTCTTATAGTGTTTTTTAAATCAGGTATAGCATCTATTGGTAATTTATCAACTTTTTGTCACTCATTGACGGAGGAAAGTTTAAAAAAATCAAAATATAAGGATAGATTTTACTATTATTCCATTTAGTCCTACCAATTTTGCTTCATGTATTTTAAAGTTCTGTTATTGTACATATAGTTGAGACAACATAATTTGAAACAAAATCTCTTGACAATCTAGCATATCTCTCCACAAAGTGGAAGAAGGGGCACCTGGGTGGCTCAGTTGGTTAAACTTCCGACTCTTGATTTTGGCTCAGGTCATGATCCCAGGGTTGTGGGATCAATCCCTGCATTGGCTCTGTGCTGAGCGTGGAGACTGCTTGAGATTCTGTCTCTCAAATTAAAAAAAAAAAAAAAAAAAAAAGAGTTGAAGAGAACACGGTTTTGGTATTAAATAAGCATGAATCCAGAATGTGATGTGTATGATGGCAATCAACTAAAGAAATCACAAAAACAGAGAAATCTCATTCTCTTATATAGTCAGGCAGATATGACCCATTTCATACATGTTTTCAAGATAAATGAGAACTCAAGAGGACTTGAAAACACGTGTGACACACATACTTCATCCTAAATTTATCTGGTAATTGGTTAGCCACTTGTGTTTGCTAATTGCCTTTTTCTAAAGGAAAATGAATTTCTTGCATCTCTGTGGCAGGTTTCAAACTTGGAGCCAGCTCAAGTCAGGCCTTTCTCCTTCCAAGGAGACTGGGCAGTAAGGATATGCTCTTCTTGGTGATTATATTACCAGACAGCTTTTCCTTGAGGAAAAGATTTCTGGGTTGTGACACTGGCATGAGGCTTTATTTATCTTTTCAAAAGATATACCTGCATCTTGGAGGGGCAGGGGAAAAAAAATCCACAATTAAAAGTTTTCCAAAGTAAATGCTCTAAGAGTGGGGAGAAGGGAAGTTTCTTCCTTCTTTCATGAGAAAAAAATGTATTCATTTTCTTGTTTTAGATTTGTATTTCGTCTACATCACACATTGAGTTTGTTATGTCTTCTTACTAATTGACTCTTTAATGTTATGAAATAATTTGTAACACTCCACAACCTGAATTCTGTTTTGAATTTATATAATCACGATAGTTTTCTTATTATTACTCTCGCGTGGTATAATTTTTTTTCTGTCCTTTGACAACATTTTTTCTGCTCTTCTTTGCCAAATTTGGCTTAACTAAATATGTGTTAGTTTTCTATTTCCTATATTGGTTTCCTTTATTCTGTTTGTTGACTTTGATGTGTTAATCTCATCTAGTGATTTAAAAAATTTCTATTTTAGTTTTCAGTACTATGTTTTCCTATTTTGTTCCTTTTTACATATCCTTAAAGTTCCTATTTACTTACTCATTTTATCCATATTCTTGCATCAACTCTTATATTTAGCAGATCACTTTCATGGTTTGTGCTACTTTTAACATTGTAGTTCGTGGGTTTATTTTCCTATCTAATGGTATTTCCCTTGCCCATGATTCATATTTCCTTGTTTCTCTACACAGTGGTAACTTTGTATTGCATACCAAGTTTGGATATAATTTGGATATGCTTGGATTTTTTTTTCCTGAGTATTACAGAAACTTTGCTTCTCTTATTTTTCTGCCAGTAACCTTACAGAAGGTTACCTTAGACTCCTGTGGGTTTTTATTTTTGTTTTGTTAGGTTGGGTCTTTCAGTTTGCCCATAATCCTACAGTGCAGCCATTGTCCAAGAATACATTTGTTGCTCCTAAAGCTGTGTACTCTGGGGTGTCAGCAAAAGACACTAGGTATTTTCTAAACTATGTTTACTTGAAGGGAACCAAATACCAAAATCTGCCTTTGCTGTGGTGGGCAGCCACTGAAATCTTTTCTCAGCTCCTGTACCTCCCATATACTGTTTTCCTTGAACTCTTAAGGGTTTTGTCCGCATAAGAATAGTTCAGGGGTTAATCAAGTATTTAGTGGAAGAGTTTATGCAGATTTGGGGGTTCTTTCCACTATGGCTTTGTCCTTTTCCTGACTTACCCAGTCTCAATTTCCCATAATTTGGAAAGTCCCAATCTCCTCTGGTTTAAGAGGCCAATTAGTCTGAAGACTTTGATGTGAACCTTATAGATAGAGCACTAGAGACACTGTGGTCCCCTCATAGAAAATCTGTATAAATTTGGGCACTCTTATGAATGTTCCCTTTCTCCCTAGGGTCAAAGTTCCTCCACTTTTTTTCTGGTCTTGTTTGCTCTCACGTGACTTCGGACAGGCTCCCCTTTAAGTATTTAATTGTCAAATGAAGGAGCATTGCTCTGATAAATAGATATGCCACCATTACCAGAACTAAACTTTCTAAGGTATTTTTTTCTCTTTGTTATTCTTTTGGGTTTATTTTTTTCATTTTATTTTTAAAAATTTGGAAATATAGAATTCAATTACAGAAATTAGTTTCTTGGACTTTTTTTGTGATTAGTGTTTTCCTAATTTAGGATTTTTTTCTTAAATCACTCAATCTGTGAAGCACTTGAATAGAACTTGAATTTTTTTAAGTTATTATTTTGAGAGAGAGAGAGAGAAAGAGGGAGAGCTAGCACAAGCAGGGGAGGGGCAGAGAGAGAGAGAGGGAAAGACAGAATTCCAAGCAGGTTCTACACTGTCAGCACAGAGCCCGATGTGGGGCTCGAACTCACAAACCACGAGATCATGACCTGAGCTGAAGTCAGATACGTAACCAACTGAGCCACCCAGGTGCCCCTAGAATTTTTAAGATACCATACCATTAAAAGTTGTGTTCCCTCTATACACATGAATTTTAATGAGCCTTATGATCATGGATTTCTAGTTATGATTTTAAAAACTATACACTCTTACATTTAATGAGTAACCAGAGATACATATTTTTGTTTCCATCAGCAGTCTAGTCTCAGCAACAGCTTTCCAGGTTCAGGTTCACTTTGAGTTCAAGTAGATAAAATGCCCAAAATATTATGCAGCTCAGATATAATTAAACTCCTTGTTAGAGCATATTAGTTTACTCCAGCAAATATTCAAAGAGATGAGAGTATATTGGAAGACAGACAAAGACAACAGAAAATCAAATAGAAGGATCAATATATTGCCCAGAAACTAACAGATTATTGACCCATGTATATGCATTTTCACAGGAGAAAACAAAAGAACTACAGTCAATAAAACAAAACTTGAGGAGTGAAATTTCTTCACCAACATGAAAGTTGAAAAGCAATAAAGATACACAGAGGTCTAGTAAGTGGACATGATACATCATCAATCTAGAGTTTTAGTTAATTTTTAGCGTCATTTCAAAGAATCCTTTGTTTAATATCCCCTGTCCATATTCCCATAGTGTCCTGCATGTAGACCATACCATCCCCTCATCGTGCCCACAAGAAGAACAGAAGTGAAGTAGTGAGGCAAGTGTGATTTTTCTGGATGATTTAACAAATTCCCCAATCAGACACTGGCTCATCAGATGTCTGTAAATCGAGGTCCCCACCCTCTCCTACATATCTAAGATGGATACAGCACAGAACCTCACACCTGCCTTTTCCACTTAAAGAAGTTAAACATAAAGACTTTCATTTTAACCCACTGTTGGTCTGCTCTGGTTTCGACCTCCAAGAGCCATGAGCTGTGCTCCTCTTTCCTCAAACAATTAATCTTCCTTAATAATGGCCCAAGCAGGGTTTTTCTAAAACCTAAAATGGTCTGTTAAGGAAATCTTCTCTCTCTGTTCCCAGAACAAGAGATGAGATACCCTAATTTAGGAAGAACAAAACCAAATATCTCATTTTTTTTTTTTTTGGTGTTATGTATTGTATTAGTGAACTTATTGTTCTTCCTTATATAAACTCTTGATCTTGATGTAGCATCTTCAGTTTCTCTGGGTTTTCTAAACTGTTCAGAGACTGGGAAGACTAGGGGTAGGATCCCTCATTTGTAAAGTTAGATTAGATCTCATCTTTGCCCAATTCAGGACAGACGCCATCTGCTTATCCTTGTAAATTTCAAGTATTATCATGAAAACAAATTAATACAATAAAATATTTTTTTTAATTTTATTTAAATTCCAGTTAGTTAACCTACAGTGTGATATTAGTTTTGGGTAACAGTACGGTGATTCAGCCCTTCCATACAATACCTGGTGTTCATCACAGCAAGGGTGCTCTTTAATCCCTGTCGCCAATGTCACCCATCCTGCTTCTGCGTGGTAACCATTGGTTTGTTCTCTGTAGTTAAAGAGTCTGTTTCTTGGATTACCTCTCTCTCTGTCTTTTTTCCCTTTGCTCGTATGTTTTGTTTATTAAATTCCACATCTGAATAAAATCGTATGGTATTTGTCTTTCTCTGACTGATTTTGCTTAGCAGAAGACTCTCTAGCTCCAATCATGTCATTGCAAATGGCGAGATTTTGCCAACAGAATGCACATTGTAGAATTTAATGCACTATTGATTCCTTGCCAAAAAGAGAGAGATGTTGAACTGTCCTCACTTAAGAAGAATTGCACTGTGAAGACTGGCTGTCAGTTCACAGCATGAAGCAAGTGTTTCACAAAAAACAAGCCGCTGTGGAGCTACAGGAAATATGAGAAAGTGAAAACTATAAATTTCCTATTTTTTTACTTCCTCCCTTTTTCAGTAGACATTTATAAAGCGAATCTATGTTTCTTAAATCGAAGAAAATGAGCCAAATTGTTGCAGCAATTATAATCATGGCAAATGGATATATCTTGGTGTGATTCTTCATATTGACAAGAAACAAACATTTGGGACATAGAGGATGAACGGGTCACCAGATGTTTGCCACAAGTTGTTAAATCTCAAGTCACTTGCTATACACCTCTTAAGTTTCTCACTCTGTGCATTCAAAGAATTCCATGATGTTGCCCTACTATGACCTTCCAGTCTTTTTCAAATGATTTAACTTGTTATACTGCCTTTTCACTAATTTCCTTTTCTTTCCCTTCCTTCTTTCCTTCTTTCCTTTCTTCTTTTTTTCTCCCCCACCTTCCCACACCATCCGTTTTGTTATTCTTCTATACATTATTGCACCCGAAATGAGGCCTCATGAACCGTGAAGCACAGTGCCGTCAAGACTCCATGAGTTACTCTTGGCATCTGGACTGGTAGCGAGGGTGTAAGAACTCATGGGAAAGTAAGCTGTGGCATAAATTCAACAGTTCCCAAATTGCTTCCAGAGATCCTGAAGTAAATTAGGAAACAATTAGAGCCGCCTGGGTTAACTCTACGAATTGCTACAAATACACTTTGTGGAAAACTCTTTGTGGTACCTTACATTTCTTTTAGATATCACATTCTAAATATTGCTAGACCACCCTGCCAAATGGTATGCCAGAGTTTCCTGAGAGAAGGAAAAATCCAATAGACGTACAAATGCTGACAACTCTGCACTACGTTTTGTTTCATAAAAGGTAAAACAATGGTTATAGCTAAGGGCACTAATAATTCATTAATTTATAATCACCATGAATAATGATCTACTATGGTCTGGGAATTTATAACAATAAAAATGTGTATGATGTCAAGGTGGTTTGTGTAGATTTATTTTTCTTACATGTAATTTTCAGTATACACCTGAGAACCATATTACCATGAAGTACCACCACAACCCAGTTTTAATGCAGTAAGGATTAGTGATTGTTCTCCAAGGACTTTTTTTCCCTTTTTAGTTCAGTCATTTTTATAACTTCTTGTCTTCAGGTAGATGACACAGACTTGAGGTCTTCAAAAAGGAACTGGGATTAATTTGCTTTTGAAGTAAAGAGATTTATCCATTTTAGTTCACAAGGTTGTGGTCTCTGAGAATGAGCGCTACATTGCCAGCAACATCAGAGATCACTGATAGGTTCTCTAAATACATTTTATTCCTCTGACAAATATTCATAATTATGAAGAATATGAATACATACCATTAATTAGTGTCCATAAATTTCTAGTGAGATCTGCTGTACACAACCTATAAGGAATTAAGTGGAGTTACTTCCCAAGGAATTAATTCTCTAGTTCACTAAAACAATTTCATCTAAAAATTAGTGTTTATTTTTGGGGGGTGCTTGGGTGGCTCAGTCGGCTGACTGTCCAATTCTCGATTTTGGCTCAGGTCATGGTCCCCCAGTCATGGAATGACTGCAGTGAGTCTGCATGCCAGATTCTGCACTGAGCGTGGAGCTTACTTAAGATTCATTCATTCTCTCTCTCTCTCTCTCTCTCTCTCTCTCTCTCTCTTTCTTCCTTTGCCCCCCTCACTGCTTGCTCACTCTCAAAAAAAAAGTGTTTATTTTTAAATTTTGACAAAATTTTTCATGAGTTTATTTTCTTGGTTTGTAAAGATATTACATTGGAGATAAAACCTTGAGCAAGTAAGAAAGTAGAAATTGTTATTCGAGCTCTTTGATTTCACAGATAAAGAAAATAAGTCTAGCCAGTGGCAGAACTGATACTAGTAAGTGAGGTTTCTTATTCTTTTTGACTTTCCCGGTTGATTTCCAATAAAGGAACCTGTACTTGTTATCCCAGAACAGTCTTTTTGATTATCAATAGTATCCTATCTTCAGTCTGAGTGCAGTGTGACCCCCAGAGATGTTTGGGTATGATATGGTTTGTTGTGCTGTAAAGTAAGTAATTTGTTCGAGAGTGGAGGTGGTATTTAGAAATGCCAACTTTGAATAGATGGATTGATTTTAATTGCAAATGTATGACCAACCCTTAAATAAATAAATGATAATGAAGATAATTAACATTTTTCTTAATTAGATATTGTATTATTGTTAGACCTGACTCAAATGGAAAAGACAAGATTGAGATAAGAATTTTTGCATCTTTAACCAGCTGTGTGCTATAGCTGTGGGTTCTTAAGGAAGATAAATGGCATACTCTCGAAGTCACCACTATTAGTAATGCATTCAGTTTTCAAACATGTATGTTAGTGTTGTTCAATGTGTTTTGCTATTTGGTTGACGTCACAGATAGTGTTGGTTGCTTGTTAGAAATGTAGATCTTGGGTCCAACCCGAAATTGACTAGTAAAATCTCTAGCGATGGGTTCAGAGGATCTGCATTTTGCACAAGCAACAAAAGGACTCTTGTACACATTAAGAATAAAGTCACCTGTCATTGTGGTTGCCTAATCAGACATTTGTGAAATACAAATAATGTTTTATTCATTAAATTTTTGTTCAGGACTTTAAATAGGATAAACATCTTTGCATATCCCGTTTGCATTGAGTCTGGGCATTGTATTTGGAATTTGGCTTTTGATTTCATATCTTTCTGAAGTTAGGAAAGACCAGGAAAGAGCCATGTGAGAAGACACCCTGAACTTCAACAGAGACTGGTGTTTCAGCTCCTCTAGGATACTCATCCTTTAGAAACAGGACAGATTTTTTTTCTTTACCTTGAACCATATGGTTGCTCCAAGTCATTGGGGTAAAGTTTCAGCTATGTCATCAGCTATTGTAGAGACCAGTTGTTGTTTTTTATTATAAAATCATGAAGCTATTAGTCTACTAAGAGAGAAATACTGAATTCTTGCACTGATTTATTCAGCGAGTATTTACTGAGCATCTACTAGGTGGTGGCAGGAGAGCAGTGGAATAAAACTGATTAAAATTGCTATTTTTGTGGACATTATATTCTTACAAGTTGGGGATATAAGAGCTGAATCTCCTGAGATAGTTAAATGCAAGAAAAATGTGAAAGAAATGAGAAAAAGTATGTGAACAGATGGAAGAAAAGTATTTCTGGTAAAGGTCACAGTGAGTGCAAGCACTCTGAGGGAGAAGGATTCTGGATACGCTTGAGAAACAGCCATTGTGAGTGAAATAAAATCATCGGAGGACACTAGTCATGTCAAAGAGGTTATGGAAAGTGGTAGTAAGACCATGGAAGGAGCTTATTAGTTAACCAAAAAAACTTCAAAAACTTAACATAAGCCTGCAGAAGGTTTTGAGTAGGGTAGTGACAGTGCTTTAGGCTCATTTATTTATTTTTTTACATTCTTATTTAAATTCTAGTTAGTTAACAAATATTGTAATACTGGTTTCAGGAATAGAATTTAGTGATTCATCAAAGAAAAAAAAATGCCAAGAAACAGACTCTTAACTGTAGAGAACAAAGTGATGCTTACTTACCAGAGGGTGGGAAAATGGGTGAAATGGATGCGGAGGATTAAGAGTGCAAACACTGAGTAACCTATAGAATTGTTGAAACACTATATTGTACACCTGAAATTAACATGACACTGTATGTTAACTATACTGGATTAAACATTTTTTTAAAAAAGAAGAAAATACCTAGTAATAAATTTGCCCAAAGCCAGGAACAATCCTTACACTGAAAACTATAAGATGATGAAAAAAATTGAAGAAAGTCACAAGTAAATGCTAAAATGTTCTGTGCACCTGGGTTAGAATAATTAATATTATCAAAATGTCCACACCCAAAGCCATCTATAGATTCAGGGAAAACATTATCAAAATTCCAATAGCATTTTTCAAAGAAATATAAAAAACGACCTTAAAATTTGTGTGGAACCAAAGAAATCTTCAATAAGCAAGCAATACTGAGAAAGAAAAACAAAACTGAAGGCATTGCACTTCCTGATTTCAAACTATATAACAAGGATACAGTAATCGAAACAGTGTGATATTAGCATACAAACAGATACATAGATCAATGGAACACAGTAGAAGCCCTAGAAATAAATTCATGCAGGAATGGCCAATGAATTTATGACAAAAGAGCCAAGAATACACAGTGGAGAAGGGATAGTTTCTTGAATAAATTAAGGTGGGAAAGCTAGACAGCCACATGCAAAGAATCAAACAGGACCCCTACCTTGTATCATACACAAAAAATCAACTCAAAATGATTTAAATACTTAAAGACTTAAAACTAAAATTCCTAGAAGACAAGAGAGTGAGCTCCTTGGTGCCAGTTTTGGCAATAATAGTTCGGATCTGAAACTAAAAGGCAACCTTCCAAAAAAGAAAACTTCAGTCCACAATGACTTTACTAGAAAGTTCTACTTGATATTAAAAGAGAAATAATACCAATTAATATAATCTCTTCTAGACTACAGAAGAAGGGGATGATTCTCCACTCATTTCTTGAGGTCAATGTTAGCCTAATACTAAATCAAATAAAGACATTACAAGAAAAGAAAACTATAGATCCATATCTCTCTGAACATATATGTAAAAATCTTCTACAAAATACGTTTAAATAAAATCCAGGGGTGTATGAAAGTAATACAGCATGAGATGTATCTCAGGAACATAAAACTTGGAAAATTAATATTATTTACCAAATTAACATAATAAAATAAGGGTCAATCAAAAATTTAACAGTTCATATATAGGCATGTTGTTCCTTTCTATGACTTCTTCCTTTCTGAAAATTTTCCTTTTGATTTCCAGCTGTTCTAGACATTCTGGTCTTTGTTTTCTAATATCCCAAGACACTAAAACTGGCTTTCTACTTGGGATATAGTCACTCAGCATTCTTGTGCTCTGTAGAATGCTGTCATGGTAAAAATCACTCATCATTAGGGAAATACAAATCAAAATCACAATGAGAGGAGAGACCACGTGGCTCAGTTGGTTAAGTGTCTGACTTTGGCTCAAGTCATGATCTCAGGGTTTGTGAGCTCAAGCCCCACCTCAGACTCTGTGTTGGCAGCTGGAGCCTGTTTCAGATTCTGTGCCTCTTCCTCTCTCTGCCCCTCCCCCATTCATTCTCTCTCTCTCTCTCTCTCTCTCTCTCTCTCTCTCTCTCAAAAATAAACATTAAAAAAAACATTAAAAAAACCACAATGGGATACCACTTCATACCTGTCAGAATGGCTAAATTTAACACAGGAAACAACAGATATTGGTGAGGATGTGGAGAAAGGTGAACCCTCTTACACTGTTGGTGGGAATGCAAACTTGTGCAGCCACTCTGGAAAACAGTATGGAGGTTCTCAAAAAGTTAAAATAGAATTATCCTCTGATCCAGTAATTGTACTACTAGGCATTTAGCCAAAGGATATAAAAATACTGATTCAAAGGGGGGAACAAGCACCCCTAGATTGATAGCAGCGTTATCAACAATAGCCAAATTATGGAAAGAGCCAAAATATTCATTGACTGATGAATGGATAAAGAAGATGCGGTATATAATACAAATGGAATACTATTCAGCCATCAAAAAGAGCAAAATCTTGCCATTTGCAACAATGTGGCTAGAGCTAGAAAGTATTATGCTAAGTGAAATAAGTCAGAGAAAGGCAAATACCATATGATTTCAGTCATATGTGGAATTTATGAAACATAACAGATGAACATGGGGGAGGGGAAGAAAAGAGGGGAGCAAACCATAAGAGACTCTTAACTCTCTAAAGAAAAACTTGAGGGTTGATGGAGGGAGGTGGGTGGTAGATGGGCTAGATGGGTGATGGGCATTAAGGAGGGCACTTGTTATGAGCACTGGGTATTATATGTAGGTGATGAATCACTAAATCGTGATCCTGAAACCAACATCCACTACATGTTAACTAACTAGAATTTAAATAAAAATTTGAGAAAAAAAGTAAATGAGCATTTATCTGGAGTGGTTCTGTGGTAGACAGAATTTTGAGATGGCTCCCAAGATTCTTTCCCCTGGAGTACATGCTCAATAGAAACCCTTGGTGAAATTTCCCTTGGTGAAAGAGATTTGAAGCATTAGGGAGGATTTTATGGACAAAAAAATCCTCCATTGTTGGCTTTGACAATAGCAAAAACATAAGAGCAGGATCTAGAGCTGAGGAAAACTCCCTGATGATATCCATCAAGGAACTGAATTCTGCCCACGTTTGAATGAACCTGAAAGACGGCACTGGGCTCTAGATTAGTACGTTAACTGTCTGGCACCATGATATAATTTTTGTGAGAACCAGAACAGAGAATTTTGCCTAACATGTTCAGGTCTCTTATTTAACAGAACTATGAGATAATAAAGGAGTGTTGTATTAAGATCAGTTTGTAGGAATTTGGTACACAGCACTAAAAAGCAAATACAGGATTCCTTCAAAGATCATGTTTCTCCTGATATTGTGCTTAGTTTTCATAATTCTACAGTGCCTCAAATAGTTTTTCTTTTGTCTAATCTCTATAATTATCTTTGTGAAGATTATTCCTATAGAAGCTACTTTCCTATTATGCAAAATGAACTCTATTACTGACATAAAACCTACTATGCAAATTAAAGCATGCTTTTTATATTTTCCTAGTGTGTGCAGATTTTTCATAACTAGCTGGTTTTTCAGATTACCTATCTTACAATATTGTCAGAAGCAAAACATTAATATACGTTTTAATGGCAGCACTCTATGGACCTGAAATTCTACAGGAAGTCAGGAGCAGATACTTAGAATCTTAGGAATGAGGTTTCTGTTCCCTGATGGCTATAAGCATAATTACTGCACTGGATCTAAGATCATAGGGAATTTTTTTTTTTACTATGATCATTTAAGAAGGGAAATGGAGGTGGGGTACCTGGGTGGCTCAGTTGGTTAAGCATCTGACTTTGGTTCAGGTCATGATCTCATGGTCTGTGAGTTTGAGGCTTACATCGGGTTCTGGGCTGACAGCTCAGAGCCTGGAGCCTGTTTCAGATTCTGTGTCTCCCTCTTTCTCTCTCCTCATCTGCTCATGCTCTGTCTCTCTCTTCTCAAAAATAAATACACGTTAAAAAAAATTAAAAAAGAAAGAAAGGACATGGAGGTTATGATCATGGCAGAACAGAAAATTTCAACATCCGTTCAGACGCTACAGTTTATACAATCCTAGCCAAAGGCAGGCCGAGAGATACAACAAAGGCAAGGCTCAACATAGAAGTGACCTGAAAGTTCAAAACAAAGCAAACAAACAAAAACTGTTTGCCAGTATGGCTTGACTGACATCATAACATGAATACATTTCATCAAACCAATGAAACTGAAATGACGAGTACTGTGTGTGCTTATGTACTTGCAACTGGTGGCCGTATCTGCTTCCTCTTGCAGCCTGTAGGGTGTTGACTACTAGTGATGATCTGTTTCTCCTTTTCAAAAAGAAAATAGACAAAGAGTACTTCTACAATGGAAGTCAACTACAGTATAAGGGAGGCAGGATACCTACTACTCCATTCGGAGGGAAACAGTGGGTTGTTTTTGTTCACTTCTCTTTTGCTCAGGAGGGGGTTTTCCATTTCACATCCCATTATACACAAGGTCTATGCAGTCTTCAAACTTGTTTGTTTTGTGGAGGGAGGGTGAGGTTTGCTGACATCCATGCAATGATAGATATTTGGCAGTGGTGCTGACTGATGTGGGAAACAGAGGTAGAAGAAAATGGCAGATAAAATTAAATTTCCTTATAACCTGCTGCCCATTGACAAATATCTGAGGCACATTCAGAGCAGAACATTTCTCCCTACTCCCTGCTATCTTAATGTTAATGTTTTACCAGAGGGAAAAATGGCCTTAGCTTGACAATAGCCAGGCCTCCAGTAGCCTGTGAGTCTTCCTTAGCATACAAAAATCCATTTGGAAACTTCCCCTTGACTTTACCTCCCCTAACTCCCAAGTACATAATCAGTCTCTCTTTACAGTCCCAGGGAATCTCTTCCTGCCCCATGGGTCCTGTCCTCGTGCTTTAATAAAATCTCTTTTTTGCACAGGAGACATCTCAAGAATTCATTCTTGGCCATAAGCTCTGGACCCCCACCCCTCCAAAACCGCATCAGTGATAAAAGTTTAATGTTTGAGGAAACTACTTTTTCTGAGTCTTTTTTCATTCTATTAATTGTTCATCAAGTTGGGAAATACTCCTTCCTTCCATTCAAATATTCCTCTTCTTACCTGTTCTATCATTCCTCTTGTGCATTGGCCTCTCTGACTTCTCTCTTCGTTCTCCCTGTCCCTGCCTCATCTTCTCTAGAGAATGATAAACTGGTTTTGCAAAAATTTAGAATCTTTTGCACATACCTACATAAGATCAGCATTTTTTTCCTATTTTTTTGAGAAAACGATTCTCAGAGTACCAGTGAAAAATAAAAATAGGAGGTACATTCTTAGTCAACAATCAGATTCATTTAAAATCTTATATAAAACCACAGCATTCAAGAATAAATAATATCGTGAGATGGCAGGAAAACTTTGCTTTTTTTGTAGCAGTCCAATGACCTGGCTCCCAGTCTTCCTGTCCCTGCATATGCAAAGGGGTGAAGAATATTTCCATGTCCCTCAAGAAAGCAACCTTGGGAGGAATAATGCATTTTCACTTTATTTTACCTGTGTGTTTATTGGTCAAAGTAGAGGAATTGAATGGGTTATCCTGGTACAACTCAGCAAAGAGTACCTCTTGCAGACAGAATTCAAGATGGTTATCTCAGAGTTGGCTAGGTTCCCTTGTGCTCACCTCCATGTGTGGTTGTCCTCAGTGTGTGCTGAATTCCTAAATGAAATTATTACCAAGAAAAACATGGGTTTCACCTTGTGAAATGAGTATGTTACTATTGTATTGGTAAGTTAAGTAAATGCATGAAGAGCAAGTACCTCAAAGTTGCTCTCTACACATATATTCGGGGAATTACAAGCCATCATTACCTAGAATATCTGTTTGGAGAAGTAGTACAAATAAAGAGTATAGAATGACAGTCCTAGAGTAGAACTATTAATAGAATAGGTAGCTAATCTATTTTATAAACAAACGGTAGTTATCAGAATTAATTATCTAAATAAATATCGATGGTATTTTGTAATGCCTAGATAATTGTTTCCAGTAACTCTCCCTGTCTAAAGAAGAAATTCTTCCATTTTAAGCACCACAAAAAAAGCTTATAAATATAATCTTTATTTATTTATTTATTTTTAAAATCTTACAGTAAAATGGTCTTGGAGACCCCACATAAACAGAAAAATAGAAATTTCTGTTTGGAATATGAAATTGCATATGTGAATTCAAGTACCATATTATGTGAAATTGTTGCAGGGTTTTTTCCCCACAATACCTGGGATTCATTGTCTCACCACTTTGAAGAATGCAGAGGTGGGCACAAAATGAACAGCAGGCAAAAGTTGATTACAATATAAGATTAGAAAGGAAGAAGAGTAGGAAAGCTCTCTTTACTAAGAGGAGACATTCGAAAGTAAATGCCCGAGGACTATAGGCAAGGGTCCTTTTTTTATAAGGTTCTTGTCACCCTTCCCCCTTCCTTTCCCCCTTGTTGCTTCTCAGGCTCTACCCTTATTGGCTTGATCACTCTAGGTGCTGGGTTGTCCATTCCTATTGGGCTGGTTTCCGTCGTATGAGGGCTGGTCTGTGGTACTTAGGTCTTTTGTCAAATTCCCGAGGGGAAACCTGTGGGGGAGTGGGTGGTGTCTGTTACATTCTTAAGAGGAACGTTATGCCTGAGGGGGTTTGCTGTGGTGAGACACTCCCAGCATCGTTCCAAAATACGTGCTTTTCCATACCCTGGGACTTCAGGTCTTATCCTTCCCATCTCTGCCTATTTAATCCTTTCTTTCCCTATCATAAAATCTATACTGCCTTTGTTTTTAAAGACACTAACAGGCGGGAAAAAATCATCTTAGAATCAATACGATATAGTGTTTCATTTAAAAATCCCGGCTGGGGCACTTACTGTGACGGACTCCGGGTGTCCTTTGTAAGTGATGAGTCACTAAATTCTGCACCCGAAACTAATATTACATAGTATGTTAACTGACTGGAATTGAAATAAAAACTTGAAAAAAAACTCCCTCTAATAAAAGCGACAAAAGTACATTTCAAATTATGTTTTATATTCATTCGTTGGAAGTTTCAAAATTTTATTATTGCCCTCATATGTGAGACATTGTATTAGCTTCTGTGAAGAAGTCCATATTGAGAAAGGAATATTATCTTTTCAGATGAAAAACACATAAGGAAATAAAGTAGCTAAAATATTGAAACATAAGATAAATTGATAGGTAGTGAGATATAACTTACTGGACAAATTATTAGGGTTTTGTGGATAAAATTTTCTCTATATCCACTGGAAACTGGTGAGATGTTGAAAATGCAGAGACTGAAAAAAGAGAGATATTATAAGAGCAAAGAAATGACATGAACAGCTATAGGAAATTATCATTTTATTAATTTATTTAGTCTAAAATTTTTGCTAAATAATAACATTATTTAACCGGTGTGAAGATTTTCCCATTTCCCATAATTGTGAAGTATTTCATAATACAAAATATTACGTATATATTTGTAAATAAACAATGTACCTAGCATCATACTTTAACATATTATTAAATAAATTCTCATGAAGCACCCCCCACCCGAAGCTGTGTAGAGCTTCCTATGTCTTTAGGACCTAGAGAAAGCAATGATTCTGAATTTTATGTTCCCCATATTTTTATTCTCCTTATATGTTTCATGTACACAAATATAATATTTTATTTTGTTTCTTTTTAAACTTTATGTAAATGGTATTTGAACTGCATTAAAAATTTTTTCTCCTTCAGCTTAAAAACCCATTAGTATTGATAACTATATCTGGCATATATTTGTTTTTTATTCATTTTCAAGGATACAGCATATTATACTAGCATATTAAACTTAGTATTTATCAAACTATGTAGGAATTTCAAATTTATTGTTTTTCATAGCTTTAGCTTACCAAATATTTGATTAATTTTTATTGACTTTAATACATATTATGTTATAATGCACCTTAGGTTTTTGGTACGTTTTTTAGAAATTGTCAAACATTTTGGTATTCCACACATATGATGGAAATGTTTGTCCAGTAGCTTCTTGTAGCTCTGCCCAGCTGGTGGATATATTAAGATACCAATAAAATTATGAGTATTCCTGAATCATTAGAATAGCTATAGTAATCAGTAAGAGCCCTTAAGAATACTTTTAGCTATCGGTTACTAGTTCATGATTATTTTTGTGTACTTCATTTTTAGTCTTTTCACCAATCCCCACCCCATTTCAACTGAAATTACCAAAGAACTACTGAAAAAGAGGGAAAATGTGATTTGGTAGTTGAAACAGAGAAGAGTGCCTTTCATATGCCAGTCAAATGAAACATTCTGCCTTTTTTCCCATGTACAGTATGTTAAAATGAGTGTATATTTGGGAAGAAAATAGTGTGAATGGTAATTCGTCATCACACAAACACGGAATGGCTTATGAAGACACAAAAGTATTCCAAACTCATTCCAAGTATTTGCGTGCTAAGAGCTCCAATTTAGGTCAGCCCATCAAATGTTGATTTTTAACTACCTAAGGACTATGAACATGACTGTGGACAGTATACTTGCAGCTAGGGAAGAGAGAGTAGAACATGTCGACCTTTGGCAACTTGGGTTCTATGTAAAACCAGAGCTTTTTCACAATGTGCTCCTGCTGTAGGTAATCATGTCAATTAGAGAAGTGGGGAAGTTCCCAGCCCTCTTCCAGGTACCCTTGAAATAAGCAGAGAAAAACTGCGCATCAGTGAAGTTAGCATCCTTCTGATGAAAGCTTATATAATAACAAATTGCCAATAAAGCTATGTGAAAACTCCAGAGATGTAGGAAGCTAAGGGGGTAAAGCAAATTACTCCACTGGATCGGGGAATAAGCAATAGGATCCTAGTTAATGGTCGTAAATCAAATATTGAGTATTCATTTATTGATTTTTATTCATTTGTTAGCAGTATTTATTGAGTGGCAATTGATGCCAGAAACTGTTCTTGATAGTGAAAGCAGCGATGAACAAACCAACAGAGTCCCTCGTTGATAGACAATAAATTTATAACTTGATAAGTGGTCATAAGTGCCACAAAGAAGATTAAAACCGAGTGAGGTGTTAAAGGAGTGAGTGGAGGCCATATATAGGACAACCAACGTAATTAGGGGAAGCTTGATTTTATATTAAAAACAAAATTGCCAAATTCAAAATCAGACAGTGTGAACTGCAGATAACGTGCTACACACTGCAAACAAAGACAAAAAAACCTAATGAATTAAAAGTGCAGTAGAAGATTTAATGTGTCCTGTATGTGTAGTGGGGGCGGGGAGAGAAGCAGAGAGAGAGAGAAGGAGGGAGGGATGGCAGGAGGGAGAGGTGGTAAGGGTGGGGGATAAATGTGAGTACACGTGTTCTAAATTCAAGGAGTAAATGTAATAGAAAAAGTATCACTAAGTTGAAAATAACCTTGAGTATGTAGAGTGAGCTCACCAACTATACGTGTAATTAAGGAGAATAGACTCACTTTAAGATACAACGATAGTTCACATTTTGTGTGTGTGTGCATGTGCGTGTGTTGTGCACTGTTTGCTGAACGGAGTGTTAAGCTTTTGTTGTCAGTGTATCATTTTCTTCTCTCCCTCTCCTCCTTCCCCCTCGTTATCAGATGTGTAAAGTCAATAGAAATATAGCTATTTATGAACATTGACCAGGAAACACACCAGGCAACTTGGAAATGAGTATAATGTAGGAAGCAAGAGTGAGAAAGAGGTGACTTAAAATAAATGCCAAATCAAGGAAAACAGAAAGCCTTGTTCTTTTGGCTTAGCATGCACATGGAACATAACATAAAGTGAATAACAGAAATGACTGATGAACTAAAATTAATAAAAGCATGAGTAAAAAGACCACCTACTGTTAGGAAACACTGGGTAGTAAGATGACACAGAGCAAACAACCTACCTTAAAATGCTAAAGTGCTTACGTTACAAACTTGTTTTAATAGGTATGCGTTTTGACTTTGATAGAGAAAGAGAAGTCTCAATAACTTAAAGGTAACAACAGAAAAAAATCTATTTAATTCCTAGGAAAAAAGAAGCAAACTGACAGCATAAATAAGATATCAGAAGTTAAGATTCAAAGAAAGGGTGGAAATAGAACCGACTGGGAAAGAAAAATAATAGAATAGGATGGCATTTTTAATAACAAAAAATATAACTAAAGACAGGAAACATTAAAATGGACAAAGAGGAGAGGGGCACCTGGGTGGTTCAGTTGGTTGAGTATCCGACTCTTGGTTTGGCTCAGGTTATGAACTAGTGGTTCTTTTTTTTTTTTTTTTAATTTTTTTTTCAACGTTTTTTATTTATTTTTGGGACAGAGAGAGACAGAGCATGAACGGGGGAGGGGCAGAGAGAGAGGGAGACACAGAATCAGAAACAGGCTCCAGGCTCTGAGCCATCAGCCCAGAGCCCGACGCGGGGCTCAAACCCACAGACCGCGAGATCGTGACCTGGCTGAAGTCAGACGCTTAACCGACTGCGCCACCCAGGCGCCCCTGAACTAGTGGTTCTTGAGTTCAAGCCCTGTATCGGGCTCTGTGCGGACAGTATGGAGCCTGCTTTGGATTCTGTCTCTCTGCTCCACCCCTGTTTGTGCTCTCTCTTTCTCTGAAAATAAATAAATTCCCTTAAAAAAATAAAATGGACAAAGAAGGAAAAAACTTCAATGTAATACAAAAGTAGTTTTGAAAACTTACAAAGAATATCAATTGCTAAGTAAACTGCACATATTTTTAATTGTGCCAGTAATCAATAATATGTGAATTAAGGCAAACAAATATAATTAAAATTAGTATGGTTAGTCTTGGTGTGAAGCACATAATTACTACTTGCTATCAACAAAAGTGTAAAAGTGTAAACACTTGAGGAAGATAATTTGATAGTTTTATAGCGAGAGCTTTAAAAAATGTATTTTCACTTATCAAAGTAATTTTTCTCCTGAGAATTATCTTGTAAAAACATTAAACATATTCAGAATATTTTATGTATTCAAATATTCTCTGCTAAAGTAGTTATGATATTGAAAAATGGGCATTAATCCAAGTGTGTAATCATAACCAATGTTGAGTTAATTTTCAGGTGGGAAAATGTTAAAATAAAGTTAACCATGAAAGTCATGCTTTTGTAGAATATCTTCTATGTTGAGAGACAATTATGTAATAGTAAAAAGACGTGATCTAAAATTACATATGGCTCATGATACTAATTTTAGACAACATTTTTCATAGCTTCACATGTGTATAAAGTTGATGAAAATTGCTTTTCTTTTGGTGGTTGGTAGCTAAGTCAATTTTATTTTCTTCTTACATTTTTTTCTGAAATAGGTAAAACCAAAAATAATATTTTATTCAAACTTGGTAATCTAAAAATTGTTAGCAATATAAATATAATGTCTCGACCCCAGTAGATATCATAACAATGAAGTGATCCTAACCAAATCTTTATCCAAATATGCAGACCATTACAATGTCTTAATTGACAGGATCTTCTACAACTCATGACATAGAGCCTTTGTGAACCAGCGTAGGGGCTATTAGCAGAGTTCGCAAGGTGCTAAATGTAACACAGATGCCCTAAAACTGGAACAGAGCCATGCTCTTGTAAAAATTTGACAAAAGTCCAAGTCGATGTACTTGCTAACATCAAGGGTTTTCTAAATGAAGCCACTTGGAAGACTCCTGGGAATCCTCTGAAATTGACCACTTGACATAATTTTGCACTGTGTCAGCAGAATAGCTGTAAACTAAGGATTTTGAAACATTTGATGGCTTTTAAGTTCTTAGCACATTTATTAGAAGATGTGGCTATGCAGCTGTTATGGGTATTTAAGGAGCTGGGGAACATCCAGATCATAGCACTCTTAAAGGAAAATGAGTTATTAAGAGGCCGTGACAATAATAGCAGGTTGTTACAGCAATGCCCTTTTCCCATAGATCTCAAAAAGAACCTAGTTAATGTTATTGGGCCTCTGAGATGAGTAGGTAGCAAGGATGATCTCTCCATTTGCAAACAATAAAATTATATCTCAAGAAGTATCAGTCCTAACCAGGAAGTGATGTGGAGGACAAACTAAAAAGTAATGTCAATTATGAATGCATATTATGATCGTGATTGTATACAGAGGAAAGAATGATTCCCAGTAGACAAAATGGGTTCATAAAGGGCTAGGTCTATTGCAGTGTCATGGGCCATCTTGATTTTTTGTCCTGTTATGGTATAATATTAAAAAAGTATATAAGATGTGGATTTGGGAATGACATGTGGCAAAGATGCTGCTTGTATCACTTTTATAAGTGAAAAAAGTGTATTTGGGTCTTATTTATAAAGATGAATTTGCAAAGAATTTTAAACTGGATAAATAATCTTCTCTGGTGTATCACATTCAGGATGGAAGTCAACCCCAATGGACAGAGAATAATCTAGTATTACACAGCAGGGTTTTATATTGCTAGTTGCATTGTGCTAAAACAGTTTTATCATAATGTGAATGAGGCCTTAGCTGACACTTATTACAAATTATCAGATGGCAGGAAACTAGAGTGATAAAAACTGCCTGTATTGAGATCATCAGTATCCAAAAAAGCCTCAGAGGGAGGGAAGAGTGGAATAAATATAACCAGATCAATTTCACTAGGTTGAATTTATTTATTTATTTATTTATTTATTTATTTATTTATCTATCTATCTATCTATCTTATTTTTAATTTTTAAAAAAATGTTTATTTATTTTTTGAGAGAGAGACAGAATGTGAGTGGGTTAGGGGCAGAGAGAGAGGGAGACACAGAATCCGAAGCAGGCTCCAGGCTCTGAGCTGTCAGCACAGAGCCCCACGCGGGGCTTGAACTCACGAGCTGTGAGATCATGACCCGAGCCGAACTCGGACGCTCACCCGACTGAGCCACCCAGGCACCCCTCACTAGGTTGAATTTCAAGATGTGCACTTAGATTAACCAGAAATATCTGCAAAAATAAAGATTGGATAAATGAGAATGTAATTGCCTGCACGTCTGTCATCAGCCCAAAGTAAGATCGGGAAGCCAAAGCATTACCTACCATATTCATAGGCTGCCTTAATATGATAAAGCATAAGGATGATGATGATTTGAATAATAAAGTAATAATCAGGCATGTTTTGATACATTGTTTCACTTCGTGTGTAGAACAACACCGTGTATTAAGGAATCAGATATTGCAGGATGATCAGAGATTCCTTCTAGTCCTCTCCTCTTCAGCCAGCCTTTCAGGAGAAGGGGTATATTGGGCCTGTTCTCCTTATGTCAGGAGAATGAAAGATGATTTGCAAATAACTCAGCTTATGAAAGGGAGTTGTTAGCATCACAATAAGGTCAAGACTTCCATTCACAGTAAGTACAGTGAAAATAATGCAATGGGAAAATACAAAGTGGTCTTTCTGAAGGAAATGAAACCTTCCTTACTAAGGAAATGAGGAAGCATTAACTTTTAGGGGATGCTTGCTCCAGCACAGGCAATTATGTCACCATTTGACCAAGATCCAGAACTTTATTTGAAAATCATAAATTAAGAAGACCATACATCAAAGAGGTGTTATTGAAAATTTGGGATGTCGAAGAATATGAAAAACATATTTCTTGGAAAAGAAAATGCCAGCAAACATGAAGGAAAATTTCTGTTTTCCTTCACAGAGGGATGAATACCTCCATTGACCTCCTATTTCTATCAGGAAATTAAGATACTTCTCTTAGAAAAGAAAATGCTCACTGACAAAAATATTTCTAATACACAATATTTTTAATCCCTGTGATGGGCTGTAAAAACCTGTACAAGCTGGCTTGTCTTCTCCACCTCCTATCCTATGAATTTCCCTCATTCTTGCTCGGCTCAAGCCACGGGCCTACTCTACCTGCAATGTCCTGACCCAAGATGGGCTGCCCTAGCGAATAGCTCTTCTGGGGTGCCCTTCTTTCCAAATGCCTCTATGGTTTCTATCCATCTTATTCAGATTTGAAGTCAAAATGTCACCTCCTTAGGGGAAACCTCTCAAATCACGTTTCGTCCCCATTTCTGGTTTCCTCTCCCCACTTCAGTTCCCTTCTTATCCCTCATCAACATATGGCACATTCTACATTGTTCTTCTTTTGTTTTCTGTCATCCTTCCCTCCCTAGAGGATACATTCAGTTAATACAGAGGTATTACCTTTTCTGTTGGCTGCTATGTTTGTGATGCCTCTGATAGTTTTTTTTTCCTACACAATATGTGCCTAATGCGTATCTATTATTAAATATAATGTATAGATTATTTTTCATCCATAGAGGCAATATAATCATTCCATTTTGGTAGTTCCATTTCAGAAAAGAGGCTGTTTTTGTATTTTTGAATGTTAATATTAAAGGATTAAGTTAAGCAGATGGTATGCTATATAAACAAGACATTGTATGAACAGCTGCTAAATTTAAATATATTGGACTTTACTTTCAATATGATAAAAGCTCATGTGAGGATGGCTAATTCTGTAGTAATATCCATAAATTACCGATCATTTTCAATGTGTAGTTTTTATATTCTATTATTAACCAATAGAATGATAAGTGTAAAATGAAACAGCAGGAGAGAATAAGTGGAAATATTTCATTCGTATTAAACACTAAATTCCCAGCAATAAATGAGAACAGGAACCACATGAACAGGGAGAGATTCCTAGAACAAAAAAGCCCATGATTGAATTAATTTTTTTTAATGTTTATTTATTTTTGAGAGAGAGAGGGAGACAGAGCATGAATGGGGGAGGGGCAGAGAGAGAGGGAGACACAGAATCCAAAGCAGGCTGCAGGCTCTGAGCTGTAAGCACACAGCCCCACACAGGGCTCGAACTCACAAACCACGAGATCGTGACCTGAGCCAAAGTCAGACACTTAACCGACTGAGCCATCCAGACGCCCCTGCCCATGATTGATTTTAGAATGTTGTTGTATGCCTCCTGTGCATCCAAGCTGTTGTTTTTTTTTCTCCTTGATCATTAATACTGCATTTCAGAGATACTGCAGATGCGGTTGGACCTACAGAGGGGGAGATGAGGACCTGGATTTGCTATCATATATTTGTATTGTTGTTAGAACTCTCCTTTGACTGTATTTTTATTTCGTCCCCCTTCGGTTTTTGTGCCTCTTGCTCAGTATGTTTCACTTTCTAGCACATGTATTTCTCAAATTCTTGATGAACTCATCTCTCTGAGCTCTCCAGCTGGGCCTTTGAAACACAGAAGTGGAATTGTTTAGGAGGATGAATGCATTAAAAGTATGAAATGGCAGTCAGCCAAAGGGCTGTCGTTGAGTGACAGGTAGTTGACAGAAAGCCATGGACCTTTTATGGAAAAAGACAGGAAGCTAGATCTTTGTTATTGAGTACACAAGAGGCAAGGAAAGTGGTCCAGAGTTTAAATATAAATTACTGCATTCTCTGAAGGAGGTCACCAGTCTCACTCCTCTGAAGATGTACCCGTCATCAAGGTCCAGCGCCGTATCTCTGCTCACCCTCTATTTCCCATTACCCTGACTCAGAGCCCCAGCGCTCTCTCCCCTGGCAACTCTGCCTCCCCACTTCTAAGTCGCCTTTGGTTTGCTACCCTTGGGAAAGCACTTGCTGGGATTGTCTTAACACTGGAGATACTTACCTCCGGTTTGTAGATCAGTCTACTGAGTTATTTTGGTTCTACAGTTCCCACAAACTGATGGTATATTCCCCGCTTCTGAGAACACACAAATGAGGGAGGAGAGCAAGGTTGGGGTGAGGTTTCTTCAACTTGTGGTAAGTCAGAACAAGGCAAGAGTTCTCAGCTCAGGGTGAACTATCTTTTCACCTTTTTCACTACATGGCTCAGCTGCAGGGATCCATAAATGCCTGTTTTCTGGGAAATTCCACCTTTAAATAAATAAGCAAACTAACCATAAAATCCTATGTGTCAGAAATTGTAATCAAGAGAATCAAAGGGAGATAAGATGTGAGGGAGTGATAATTTATGTAAGTTGATGAGAGTTTCCTCAGAAAAGTGACATTTGATGAGGGATCTGTTTCCACACTAGTAGATCATGTCCCATTAGAATGTGAGCTCAGTAGGACTAAGGCTAATGCCTAATACAGTACTAACATATAGTGATGATCATAAATAATTTGTTGAGAATATCTGGTGAATTGAGAGAATTACTCTCTTCAGCCTTCTCTCTTAAAAAACCACATGCAATTTGGTAAGACCTTACAGTATCTTGTCGAAATTGTTAATTATATAATCTCTACAAGTTTAGTCCTCAGCCATCCAGATCAGCTAATGGGAGTAGCTTATTACCAAAAAGATTTTTTTGGCCAAAAACAAAAAGGAGCCCACAAAAAAGACAGTGACACGATGGATGCAGTGAAAGTGGAGGGAACCTTTGCCCCTTCAGTTTAATTCATTTCATCTGGATTTATTTTTTCTGTCTTTTGGAGGAATGACTATTTCTCTAACTTGTGATATAACGCAAAACTGCTTTCTTCAATAAAATTCGTTTTCTCCCCAAACAGAAGAGGACCGTGGATATCAGATTCAAACCAACCTTTTCAGAGTCTGCCTGTCAGATGTGTGGCTTATATATAAAATAGCAAAGCAAAGAATAATGGCCAGAAGACACTTGGGGCCTTACAGATTAATGGGTTTTAGAATCATTCACCTCCAAGTCTGCACTTCAGATTGACCTAGTTCAAAGTGGCCAAGGTGAAGCATTTCTGTTATATATATTTAAAATCCTGTTTTGGTTTCAAAAGTAGTGTTCAAAGGCACAGAGAACAAAAGCTGAACAGGGCACGAGAAGGGCTGGCATATGAGAGTCAGAATAATAAACTGGGATAAGTTTTGAGACATTGGAAGTGCTTAATGATTTAGTTTTCCTAAACTCATAAATCAAATTAGTCTAAATTTATCTTTATAGAGAAGTCATATTCCTGTGTTGAGCATAGTTGTTAAAGTGAATTTGAAATCCTTTATAACTGTTTCACCTTATTTCTTAAAATTGGTGCCCTGCTATGGATAACAGTTTGAACCAGAAGGTATTTTTCCTTTTTGAGTTTAGAAAAATAGAAATTAAAATAGAAACAATGATGAGATGCCATTTATGCTTTGCATGGCAAGAAAGCAAGCAATTTTTCTGTGTGGGTTTCCTCATTCACCTCTGGGGGGAGCTAGACTACCTGGTGCAGAATGTTCGTTCCTGGGGCAAATGCACCTTCAAGACAGCCTTTGATTCCCACTCTTTTGTTGTGTTAGGGGACAGAAGCAGTAAAGATATGGCCAAAAAAGTGATTTAGTTAAAGCACTCTATAGAATTTTGGCAGAGAAAATAGCACGTCAGGCACATAATTATGTAAACATGGAAGTATATACAAACATTTGGGCACTCACCAGTGCTCATACTTTGAAATATGGAATTAACTCCTGTCACTTTCCGAAGGAAAAACATACATACTATTAGATATGTGGAGCAAATGACAAGATAAAAGATAAGAGGTTTTCACACTGAGATACCACCTCGCACTGGTCAGAGTGGCTAAAATGAACAAATCAGGAGACTATAGATGCTGGAGAGGATGTGGGGAAGCGGGAACCCTCTTGCACTGTTGGTGGGAATGCAAACTGGTGCAGCCGCTCTGGAAAACAGTGTGGAGGTTCCTCAAAAAATTAAAAATAGATCTACCCTGTGACCCAGCAATAGCACTGCTAGGAATTTACCCAAGGGATACAGGAGTGATGATGCATAGGGGCACTTGTACCCCAATGTTTATAGCAACACTTTCAACAATAGCCAAATTATGGAAAGAGCCCAAATGTCCATCAACCGATGAATGGATAAAGATGTGGTTTATATATACAATGGAATACTACTTGGCAATGAGAAAGAATGAAATATGGCCTTTTGTAGCAACGTGGATGGAACTGGAGACTGTTATGCTAAGTGAAATCAGGCAGAGAAAGACAGGTACCATATGTTTTCACTTCTATGTGGATCCTGAGAAACTTAACAGAAGACCATGGGGGAGGGGAAGGGGGAAAAAGTTACAGAGAGGGAAGGAGGCAAACCATAAGAGACTCTTAAATACTGAAAACAAACTGAGGGTTGATGGGGGGTGGGGGAGAGGGGAAAATGGGTGATGGGCATTGAGGAGGGCACCTGTTGGGATGAGCACTGAGTGTTGTATGGAAACCAATTTGACAATAAATTACATATAAAAATAAATAAATAAAAGGTTTTGACTTTTTAAAAATAATATATCAATTCTATCTTTGCCATTCTGTTTTCTATTATCATGGTAAATTTGTAATTCGTGATACTTACACACCCATTGCTTGTTCCTACTTTATTTCCCACTTTTTAAAACACACAAATTATTTATGAATTATATACATAGGCATCATGTATGTTATATGTATGTATTATATGTTTTACAGTGTTTAAATGATTCTTTAGAGTAATAGTTTTCAAAGGTGTTACAAATATAAATAACTAATTTTAAGTGAAAGCATAGTTGGAATTTTAATTTGTAAAATAGAAAATATGATTCAGGCCCCTCAGGTCTTTAGTATACTTTTCCTTTTTACTAGGGTTACATAGGTCAGCATGGAATCAGAGAAATACAGATTTTAGGCCTTATGTAAAAAATGAATTTCCTAAAATGGAGATTATCTCTTTCAGTTCATTAAGCTAACATATAGATTAATTAATATGTATTGGCTCAAAGTTTATGTTTTTGAGTCCCCATATATAAATTGCAGTCATATATTTGGTTTGTATGGTTTGTTTGGTTTTATAAAAGAAGATATGAACTTTCAGGGCACTTGGATGGCTTAGTTGGTTAAGCATGTGACTCTTGATTTCAGCTCAGGTCATGATCTTAGGGTTCGTGGGTTCGAGCCCCACATTGGGCTCTGTACTGACAGTGTGGAGCCTGCTTTGGATTCTAGCTCTCCCTCTTTCTCTCTGACCTCCCCCAAATAAATAAACATTTAGAAGATAATAACTTTCTTAAAAATGATAAAAATACATATAGTGAAAGACTTTAGAACAGAAACCATCTCTGTGCCCTGACAAAAGAACATACCTAAAATAAAAGAGAGGTTCAGAAAAGTTAAAAATAAAACATAGATGAAAAATATACAGTGACCGTAAAATAATCAGGCATGAGCCCCAAAGTATTATTTAATAGAAAGAGGACCTTATAACACCAAAGGAGAAAATTCATGGTGAAGAAATTTTTGAATATTTATAAACTCATAATATAGCAATAACCGCATAAAAAAGAAAGTGATGCATGAAGAATCAGAAGGAACCTTCACAATCTTGAGATCAAGACAGAATCAGTAGAAAAAGAGTATTTTCCAATATTGAAGAGACTGTGACAACACAATCAGTAAAGTTGATCTGAGAGATTTATAGTGAGCTCCAGATCCCAACAGGGAGGAATGCACTCGCTCATGCTACATTTACAAACATTTGCAGTATATCAGGCGGTAAAGAAAATCTCCATAAACACAGAAATACAGAAATGCTAAACATTCTCTGGACACAATGCAACAAAAATAGACTCTATTCTCCACTTGTGCACTCTGAATTTAAAAACGAATGAATACTGAACACAAAGTATTGAAGATAGTTAAACTGAACCAAAATATTGGATGGAGACAACTTAATAAAGGCAGCTTTTAATGTTATTGTTGACAAAAGTAGAACTAAGGAGCAGCTGGAATGAACAACTTTTAAAAATCATGAAATAAAAGCAATTATAGAAAACAAAGGGAAGAAACAATGGCCTCAAAAAACAAAAGAGCATGCAAATAAATTTGAAAATCTAGATGAAATGCATAGCTTTCTAGGAAAATAAAATATGCCCCAATGGGATATACTCAATCCAAACAGAAGTTCAAACAGGGTAATTTCATAGAAGAAATAGAAAAATGTGGCAGAGCTCTCCTGCCTGAGAGCGGTAGCCCCAAAATAGTTTCACAGGGGGATTCTCAAATATTTCATTGTGGTTTTTTTTTTTAATTCCAATGCTACTTAAACTATTTGATGGCATTGAAAATTGAGTAAAGCTTTCAAAAATTTTATATGGCAGTTATAACAACGGTACCCAAACCTGAAAAATGTTGAGCACAAGAAAGAAAACTGTTGATCAACCTCATTTATGAAGAGCAAAGCAAAAATCTGAACTATCATTTAATCAAAAAGAATCCAAGAGTATACTACAGTTATGACACATTATGACCAAGTGGGGTTTGTTTTAGAAATGCTAAGGTAATTCAGTATTAGTAAATCCATTAAATATCTTACATTGATCTAATAGGAAAAATAAACCAACAGCATATCATGATCTTACTAGAAGCCGAAAAGGATTTTGACAAAATTCAAATCCTAGTCCTTACGTGAAACCACTCAATAAAATGGGAACAGATGGATTTTTACATGATGAAATACAAATTACCTTTTGAGCTCACATCTTTATAGAAGTTATTAGATGTTTATCCAAAACTCTGAGAAAAGAGTAACGTATGTCTTGCCACTATTTCATATGTTTTTGGAAGTATTAGCTGATGAAATAGGTCAAGGAAAAGCATCAGAGGCATAAAAGTTGAAAAAGAGCAGAGCAAAATTGCACTTACTTTTGTTAGGGAGAAAGACACGACTTCCACCACTGTACTCATGTGTCTTTTTGGTAGACTAGATACGAGTCTTGCTAACATCTGGAGAAGGAGTCTGAAGAAGATTGATGGGCAAAGAGGATAAGGGACATCACATTTAGGGCACATACTGTATTGTTAGAGCAACTTTGCCCCTCTACCCATGACTGTGCCTAACCTGCACAATCACATGGTCCCCTCTTTTACTCATTTATATCAAGTTAAAAAGCATGCCTTTTATATCTTTTAGAATTACCAAATTGATCACAGATATTAGGCATGTGAGAAGGCTGGTTAATATTCTTGGACTTCTGTACATATTTGCTTTCATTTTTCACGCATCCTATGTTTCTAATTTCATCTGCCATGGGATATAGCTGACTCCCCTATTGTTCCATGTAGAGACATAATAAAGAAACGTTGTGGGCAGATACAAGCATCCTAGAGAAGGTTTAGGGGATCATTTTGAAAAGAAGTAGAGTTATGGTTCACCATGTGCCCTTTACTTTCTCTTTTCTAGGCATCTGTTTCATTATCTGTGAAATTATCCTCAGTCTCCTACTGACACTGTTTATGTGGGTTGAATGGAAATAACATTGTCATCATGAAATGGAGTGCTCTATATAAATGAGATGTATTATTTTTACAAAAATGAATTATTTTGGAAAATTGGGAACATAACCACTTACAGGGTGGAACATAGCAGCTGTTGAACAGTACAGTTATAGAACTACAGTACAATTTGGAAAAGGGTGCCAGAATCTGCTGTCTAATTTTATTTTTCAAAATGAAATTACTGGCAGAATTTAGCTCTGCAGCACAGTGCAATTATCTAAATGGGAATTGGCTGGGGAACAAGGGTTAATAACCTCATCTCTTTCAGGGTCTTGGCTTTAATTTGTTATCAAAAAAAAGTGAGCTGATTTACACATTACCAAAATGGGACACAGATTAATAATGCTTAAATTAAGTGTTCCAGTGATCAAATCCTCTGCCTTATTCTTGGAACCCACACTTTTGTTTTGGTTTCTATTTTCCTACAGGTAGACGCTAGAACACTTATACTACCCAGACCCAGAGTAATTCGATTATTGAAACCCATACCTTAAAGAAATAGTTGGCAAAATATGCTGAACTTAGCACATCGACAGCAAAAATAGCATCTAAGAGAGTGGCTGTCATTACATTTTTTTTTAATGTAGATGATTTATGAGGCTCCAGGCAGAAATCTTTTGTCCTCATTCCACCACCCCAATATCAATTTCACGAACCTTAAGATACCCAGAAGATTAAGTGGTATTCGTTTATGAGAAGGAAACTAGATAAATTCCCCCGCAAAAGCTCTTAATAATCAATCTTGATTGGGTTGAACACTTAAGTTCTATATATAAGACATCTTTAATTGTATTATGTTTTGAAATAATTGTTAATATTGTTCAGTTACTGAAGTCTTCAACTTGATACTGCCTTTCTCCTTTTTATTGGCAATAGAACATTTTCCCTCATAATCTATTAGTACAAAGAATTTTTAAAATCTATTTTATACAGCTATACAATTACCCACATGATTTATTAGACAGCAAAGCAAAAATTAATGTAGTTTGGTTTAATACGTGTCCTCCCTTTGCAACAGTGATGTGAATGGAGAGTCTGTCTTCCAGGTTTGAAAAAAGAAATGGCCAGAAGCATAATTGGCTGACTCTATGATTTTAAATACTTAATTAAAATTTTATCTGATTTGGCTTTCTCCTTTGCATGATATAAATAATTATATAAGGTTCAAAGTGAATCACTTATTGGGGCTTATTCACAAGAAGAAGATGATGGGAAAGATAATGAACCACAATTTCGGGTACAAAAACCTTGGTAAATCACTACTGCTCACCAGTTCACCTGATTCCCCCTTCTTTTCTGGCACGTGGGAGAACTTTACTACCCATTCTCATAGTTAGATGTGCTCTGTGTGCATTATGTGATTCTCTTTGTTCCCTTTCCCCAATGGCAGACCTTGAAGCCTAGGGTCATATGATCTGTTATTAAATGATACTGCCTCCATCAGTCTAGGTCCCTGACTGGCCACCAGAAACAACATCCCTACGAAACTGGTACTGGACATGTGGTGTGAATGAGAAATTGACCTTTTTTAGTTAAATCCACTGAGAGTTGAAGTTCACCACAACATAAAATAACCCATGTTTACTATTACACTCCTAGGATAGTAATAACAGTGAGGTGTATACATAGATTGAAAGCTAAGAAAATACATACTCGGAATTGTAAACCCATAGAAAGTAGGTTGAACCAGAACCACATAAATGACTCTTTTAATATTGAATATAATTGATTGTCAATCTGGTTTACCAGAAAAGTAACAATACATAGTAAATAACCTTTCTAGTAAACACAAAAAAATCTGACATTCAAATCATTCATGTTTAAACTACTTTGAAAAATTTACAGGAGAATTTATGAGTACTTTTATTGCTCGTCTTGCTAGACACATGTGCTGAGAAAAGGTAAGGGTTATTAAAGTTTTCAACACTAATAAATTTAGCACAGTTCAGGTTAACAGAATGGAGCGAGAGTTGAAATATTGGGCACTTTTACATTCTTTGTTTTATATTTCAGAAATACATTAATTTTAATAAGTATCTGCTTTGCTATAGGCAAGGAAAAAATAAAGATTGAAACAAAGGATCCCATAAAAAAGATGGTTCAAAATGTCTTTATACAATCTAATTTTATGAGTTGCATTTGACACCCATGGCAAGAGGCTGGAAGAAAAAATTTAGGGGCGACTGGGTGTCTCAGTCAGGTAAGCATCCAACTCTTCATGTTGTCTCAGGTCATGCTCTCATGATTTGTGTGTTCAAGTCCCGCTTCGGGCTCCATGCTGACAGCATGAAGACTGGGATTTCTCTCTCTCTCTCTCTCTCTCTCTCTCTCTCTCTCTCTCTCTCTCTCTCTCTGCCTGCCCCTTCCCCACTTGCACACTCACTCTCTGTCTCTCTCAAAATAAATAAATAAATTTAAAAAAAATAAAAAAAGAAAAAGTTTAGGCTCTGCTAAATCAAAGATGTAGAAATAAAAAAATAATCAACCTTCAAATCACTGATATTGTCATCAATACAGGTTCAGCTTTGTACTCCCATTTACTGATGCAAATCAAGCTAATGGTTTTGGCATTTTCAGGAAGGAAGTATTTTCTGTATTTTGAATATCTCATCCTATCTCAGGTGACATATACAATTGAGATTAGGGACGCAATCAGTAAAAAGAATATATTCCTTTTTTTCCCCCCATGGGCACAATTGCCTTCTTACATAAATGTCATAAGTAATTAGCACACTGTTAAGATCCAATAAGGTGTTCCTCCCAGCAGCCCTGTCAGATCTTCAGTGGTATCACAACTGAACACACTGGAATTGAGTTCATTCTTAAATAAAATGTGTAAAAGTACCAGAAGTTCGGAAGTATGTGAAACACAGAACTAATGGAAGGACAGAGCAGCTCTTTTCACTTCTGAAACATGAACAACATAGCTTTCTTCATGAACATGGTGATTCTACATATACCTAGGAATTTTGCCTGCTTGCTTCTTACCCCAGAATCATTCATGGAAACACCAGAAAAGCCATTGTTAGAATACTATCTTATTTTAATAGTGCTTCCTTTAACCTTCTTGTTAGGTAAATCATAAAGTGAAACTGACAAATTTAAGCTTTTAGGTTGTTTATGCACATGGGCTTCTGTGGGTGCTGGAGTTTGTAAAATGTTCTGGGAAGCCAGATTGCAATTAAGAAGTATTCCTGTGTGGGGTGCCTGGGTGGCTCAGTTGGTTAAGCGTCCCCCTTAGTCTCTGGTAAAGATCTTGTGGTTCTTGAGTTCAAGCCATGATCTCCAGGTTCTTGAGTTCAAGCCCAAGTTGGGCTCTGGCTCTGTGCTGAGCCTGCTTCAGATTCTGTTTCCCTCTCTCTCTGCCCCTTCCCTACTCATTCTCTGTGTCTTTCTTTATCTCTCTCTCTCTCTCTCTCTCAAAAATAAATAAGCATTAAAAAAAAAAGCACTTCTGTGCAACCATTCCTGGTAGAATGATGAAATAAAGCTCAGAAGAAAGTTATCTATATTTACAAGGCTTCTGTTAATTATTTCCTTTTTCTAAAAATATATCTACTTTCATACCTACTTTAGTGTTTATTCTTTTTCTAAAATGAGGCTCTCCAACTCTCCAAAGATTTTGGTCTCTCCAAACCTGGATCTTGTCCCCAGTAAACATGAGTTCGTGGATACCCATTACCCCATCACTGATGTATAAATAGAGCTCTTGTGTCACTTGTCTACTGCCATCATGTTTGTTACCTGTACTCAAATTTCAGCGATTTACAACTATAATCACTTTGTTACCACCCAAGTCTGTAGGAGGGTAATCGCAGGTAGTTATTTAGGGTCCTTATCTTGTAAAGATACAAACTGAGATATGTGCTGTTGAAATTATATGAGTTCTTAGATTTGCTTCAGAATAATATGAAGAGAGGGAAATGTGTGGGAATGAGAGGAAGCAAGATTGATCATGAATAGTTCTCATGACTGTCTCAACCTTATAAATATTGAGGTTGAGAGATGGGCATATGGTGCTGATTTTTCTCTCTACTTTTGCAAATGTTTGGGGAGTGAGAGGAGCTTTTTTTAGTCATTCATTGCACCAAAGTTAAAGAGGTTATCTTTAGTAACAACTGACTCTTTTTAGTGTAGGACTTATGACTTTTACACAATATATGAGAGAAAAATGGAGAACAGAAATTACCTAATATATTAGTTAGCTGTATAAAAAAAAGGAAAATGTCTTATCAGTTATGTCACTTTAAGGAAAAGTTTATTTCTGGTTAATCACTACATACATTTATGTATTTAAAAAAAAACTATTTATTGTGCACTATTTATGTACCGGTCACATCTCTGGGCTCTGGCCATAGAGTGAAACAGATGGATGAGGTTTCTTATATTAAGGGTTTTATAGTTGTATTAGTTTTTTTATTGTTGCTAACAAATTACCATGACCTTGGTAACTTAGCATGCATGCAGACACACACACACACACACACACACACACACACACACACACACACACACATCTTACAAATCTATAGGTCAGAAGTCCAACACGGTTCTCAGTGGCCAAAATCAAAGTGTTGGTAGGACTCCATTTCTTTCTTTCTTTCTTTCTTTCTTTCTTTCTTTCTTTCTTTCTTTCTTTCTTTCTTTCTTTCTTTCTTTCTTTTTATTTTTAGAGAGAGTGTGTGATTTGGGGGAAGGGGCAGAGGGAGTGAAAGAGAGAATTTTAAGCAGGCTCCATGCTCAGCATGTGGAGCCCAATGTAGGGCTCAGTCCCACACCCTGGGATCATGACCTGAGCCAAAATCAAGAGTGGGATGCTCAACTGCTGAACCCCCCAGTGCCCCAGGACTCAGTACCTTTTTGATAGCTCTAGAAGAGAATCTGTTTACATTCCTTGGTTTGGGACTCCTTTCTCCATCTTCACAGCCAGCAGTGTTGCATTCTTTCATGCTTTTCTGTTGTAATTTTATCTCCTTTAGACTGACTAGAGACAAGAAAGGTTCTCCATTTTTAAGGATTCACGTGATTAAATTGAACCTACCTGGACAATCCAGGAGAACTTCCTTGTCTCAAGGTCCTTCATTTTAATTACACCTGGAAAGTTCCTCTTGCCATGTTAGGTAATATATTCACAGGATCCAGGATTTAGGATGTAGATATCTTGGGAAGGCCATTTTTCTGTTTACTACAATAGATAAATGATGGGAGAAAAAAATACACGACAAGAAAATAAGCAAAAGAGATACTTTCAGATACTGATACATGCTATAAAAAGCCATAAAGTAGTGATACAATAGACAGTTACCTGCAGATTGTGTGTAAGAGAAGTCCTCACTCAGGAAGTGACATTTCAGGTAGGACTTCTAACAAGTAGAGATCATGTTGCAAAGTTGGTGAGCAGACCATTTCTGGTAAAGGCAAGGACAATGTAAATGCCCAAAATGGAGGAATAGAAGGAAGGTAAATACATGAACTGGATCCTAAAAAGCTAAGGGGAAATTAGTATTCCATGAATCTGGAGAGTTAGATAGGATCCAGATTTATTGGCTTGTATAGTGTCTGATACGCTCAGTCTGATGTATTCATTTTATATCAGTTGAAGTGAAGTGTCAACAGAGGGAAAGAAAAGACAATCTGAATTACATTTAATCTTCTTTGTGATAATAAGATGTAGTTGTCTCTTCATAGCACCTATTATAGGCCTTGGCTATTATGTCCTAAATTAGTAAACTAATACATTTCCAGCAGCTACGTTTGTACATTAACAAAGTGTTCCTTTTCAGTAACTAATAGTAATTTTGGAAAAGGATCCGGTATAAGATTTAAAATGGATACTGGAAGGAGAAGTAAAATGGAATAAATTATTAATTATTTTACCTAAGTATTCTTTTTTCAGTAGAGGTAGTTATATTTGACATTTATCTCACAGATTCAAATAGTAATAAGAACAAAATGTTCACATATATTTTTAACAAATCCCCGTTCACAGTGTCTGGGGCACCCCATCATCTTTAAAGCTAAATGAGAGGAAAACCAACATATCATGTTAAAGGGTTGAAGACCAGTGCTACTATTTAAATTTATGGGTAGGCAACCTTTTCGCAAAACTTATTTTTTAAACATGGAGGTAAAATTTTATGATGGGCAGGAGATGGAGGAAAGAAATAATAGCAGAAATGTACGTTATTTTGATGAATGGGGAAGAACAATCCATGATTATAGTTTGCACTATACTAAACAAATGAGCTGTGCTGTTTTCTCATGTGATATACCCTGCTTAAAAGATCATTCAGAACAGCGAAGTAATTGGGAGTAGCTGAGGTAGTCAAATTTACACACGTTATAAGATGGTGGCTATGGAAACCAAAAAAGTAAACTTAACTACAGA